>NC_133504.1:171777500-172135000 GCF_049354715.1 Callithrix jacchus
CACAGGGAGAGCTTTCCCCTGGAAAAGCTTTCACCTATGAGGTGAAGGCATTTGACTTGATGCAAACACATACTGAAAGATCAAACCCTGAACTGCTGTAAGTCCTCCACTTCCAGTTTACAAATATCACACAAAAAGAGCTTTAGACATGCATAAGGGAAAAAATAGCAATATAAAGTAATCACAGAAAAATCGCACTTATTTATTCTTGTAAAATATGCTTGTCTCATTTTGTCCCTTGTTACGGCACAGTCATCAAGAGGGAACAACCTAATTCTGTCTTCTTTCTCTTGTCATCTGTTAGAGAAAGGTCGGGGCGGGGGGGAACACATTCCCTGTGTTAATTAAACTTATTCTTTACTGAGAATGAAAAGAATACTTTCTCTCTTAAATTTGATTATATAATTCTTCATCATTGCTAATACTAAAATCTTTTCTCCCAGTTGCATAAGTGTTTTGATATAAGCAATTAAATATGCCCAAATAGATTCATAAATTTTTTTAAAAAAACATAAATTTTCTTAATCCATAAAATCTTTCCACTTGGCTGCAAAAAGTTGGGATAATAAACATTGCAATTTGTGACACTTTTTCTTCAAAGCTATGATAGACTGTAAAACACTATAAAAGTTGGCCTTTTTTATTTAATACAGGATATCCTCTCTTTGGGTCCTTATGCTCTTTTTAAGCTGAAAAGGTCATATTTTTTACTTTTGAAGAATTCTGATTGTTTACTTAAAGCTGTAGTTTGAAGGAAGGTGTCAGAACCAGTTAGGCAATTAAGTCAACTAAAGACAATTCTTACCAGGACAATATGTTCTTGCATCTAAGGGAAGGAAATGTTGAAGTACTCTTTTTTTTTCTTCTTTTTCATTTTTTTATTGCATTTTAGGTTTTGGGGTACATGTGAAGAACATGCAAGATTGTTGCATAGGTACACACATGGCAGTGTGATTTGCTGTCTTCCTCCCCATCACCTATATCTGGCATTTCTCCCCATGCTATCTCTCCCCAACTGCCCACCCCCCACTGTCCCTCCCCTATTTCCCTCTGACAGACCCCAGTGTGTGATGCTCCCCTCTCTGTGTCCATGTGTTTTCATTGTTCAACACCCACCTATGAGTGAGAACATGCAGTATTTGATTTCCTGTTCTTGTGTCAATTTGCTGAGAATGATGGTTTTCAGGTTCATCCATGTCCCTATAAAGGACACAAACTCATAGTTTTTTATGGCTACATAGTATTCCATGTGCCACATTTTCCCTATCCAGTCTATCATCAATGGGCTTTTGGATTGGTTCCAGGTCTTTGCTATTGTAAACAGTGCCTCAGTGAATATATGTGTGCATGTGTCTTTACAATAGAATGATTTATAATCCTTTGGGTATATGCACAGTAATGGATTGCTGGGTCAAATGGAATTTCTATTTCTAGATCCTTGAAGAAGTGCCACATTGTCATCTACAATGGTTGAACTAGTAAACACTCCCACCAACAGTGTAAAAGTGTTCTTATTTCTCCACATCCTCTCCAGCATCTGTTGTCTCCAGATTTTTAATGATCGCCATTCTAACTGACGTGAAGTGGTATCTCACTGTGGTTTTTACTTGCAATTCTCCAATGACCAGTGATAATGAGCATTTGTTCATATCTTTGTTGGCCTCATATATGTCTTCTTTTGAAAAGTTTCTGTTCATATCCTTCACCCACTTTTGGACAGGTTTCTTTGTTTTTTTCTTGTAACTCTGTTTTAGTTCTTTGTAGATTGTGGATATTAGCCATTTATCAGATGAGTAGATTGCAAAAATTTTTTTCACATTCTGTTGGTTGATGGTTCATTCTAATGATTGTTTCTTTTGCTGTACAGAAAGTCTGGAGTTAGTTAGATCTCATTTGTCTATTTTGGCTTTTGTTGCCAACGCTTTCAGTGTTTTAGTCATGAAGTCCTTGCCTATGCCTATGTCCTGAATGGTTTTGCCTAGGTATTCTTCTAGGGTTTTTATGGTGTTATGTCTTATGTTTAAGTCTTTAATCCATCTGTAGTTTATTTTAGTGTCAGGTGTCAGGAAGGGGTCCAGTTTCTGCTTTCTGAACACTGCTAGTCAGTTTTCCCAACACCATTTCTTAAACAGGGAATCTTTTCCCCATTGCTTGTTTCTGTCAGGTTTGTCAAAGATCAGATGATTATAGATGTGTGGCATTGCCTCCAGGGCCTCTGTTCTGTTCCATTGGTCTATATCTCTGTTTTGGTACCAGTACCATGCTGTTTTGATTACTGTATCCTTGAGGTATAGTTTGAAGTCAGATAGTGTGAAGCCTCTGGCTTTGTTCCTTTTGCATAGGATTGTCTTGGCTATGTGGGCTCTCTTTTGGTTCCATATGAAGCTTAAGGTGTTTTTTTCCAGTTCTGGGAAGAAGGTCATTTGGTAGCCTAATGGGGATAGTATTTAATGTATAAATTACTTTTGGCAATATGGCCATCTTCATGATATTGATTCTTCCTATCCATGAGCATGGAATGTTTCTCCATCTGTTTGTTTCCTCTCTTATTTCCTTGAGCAGTGGTTTCTAGTTCTCCTTGAAGAGGTCCTTTACATCTTTTGTTAATTATATTCCTAGGTATTTTATTCTCTTTGTAGCAATTATGAATGGGAGTTTGCTCATGATTTGGCTGTCTGTTAGTCTGTTATTGGTGTATAGAAGTGCTTGTGATTTCTGCACAATGATTTTGTATCCTGAGACTTTGCTGAAGTTGCTTATCAGTTTAAGAAGATTTTGGGCCGAGATGATAGGGTCTTCCAAATGTACAATCATGTTATCTGCAAATAGAGACAATTTGACTTCTTCTTTTTCTAATTGAATACACTTTATTTTTTTTTCTTGCCTAATTTCCAATACTATGTTGAATAGGAGTGGTGAGAGAGGGCATCCTTGTCTAGTGCCACATTTCAAAGGAAATGCTTCCAGTTTTTGCCCATTCAGTATGATATTGACTGTAGGTTTGTTGTAAATAGATGTTATTGTTTTGAGACACATTACTTCGATATCTAGTTTATTGAGAGTTTTTAGCATAAAGGGGTGTTGAATTTTTTTGAAGGCCTTCTCCGCATCTATTGAGCTAATCATATGGTTTTTGTCTTTGGTTCTGTTTATGTGGTGGATTACATTTATAGACTTGCATACGTTGAATCAGCCTTGCATCCCTGGAATGAAGGTTACTTGATCATGATGGATAAGCTTTTTGATGTGCTATTGCAGTTGGTTTGCCAGTATTTTATTGAAGATTTTTGCATCTCTGTTCATCATGGATATTGGCCAGAAGTTGCTTTTTGTTGTTGAGTCTCTGTCAGGTTTTGGTATTAGGTTGATGTTAGTTTCATAAAATGATTTGGGAAGGATTCCCTCTTTTTGGATGGTTTGGAATAGTTTCAGAAGTAATGGTACCAGCTCCACTTTGTACATCTGGTAGAATTCAGCTGAGAACCTGTCTGGACCTGGACTTTTTTTGGTTGGTAGGCTATTAATTGCTGCCTCAACTTCAGCCCTTGTTATGGGTCCTTCAAGGTTTCAATTTCTTCCTGGTTTAGGCTTGGCGGGGGTGCAAGTGTCCAGGAATTTATCAATTTCTTTTAGGTTTACTGGTTTATGCACATAGAGTTGTTTGTAGTAATCTCTGATGGTGGTTTGTATTCCTGTGGAATCAGTGGTGATATCCCCTTCATCATTTTATATTGCATCTATTTGATTCTTCTCCCTTTTCTTTTTCATTAATTTGGCTAGTGATCCTGGATTTATTGATTTTTTGAAGATCTTTTTGTGTCTCTGTCTCCTTCAGTTCTGCTCTGATCATAGTTATTTCTTGTCTTTTGCTAGCTTTTGAGTTTTTTGATCTTGCTCCTCTAGCTCTTTCGAATTTGATGATAGGGTGTCAATTTTAGATCTTTCCTCACTTCTCATGTGGGTTTTTATTGCTATAAATTTCTCCCTACACACTACTTTAAATATATCCCTGAGATTCTGGTACGTTTTGTCTTCATTCTCATTGGTTTCAACGAATATCTTTATTTCTGCCTTCATTTCATTGTTTATCTAGCCAACATTCAGGAGCCAGTCATTCAGCTTCCATGAAGTTGTGTGGTTCTAAGTTAGCTTCTTGATTCTGAGTTCTAATTTGATTGCCCTGTTGTCTGAGAGACTGTTTGTTATGATTTCCGTTCTTTTGCATTTGCTGAGGAGTGATTTACTTCCAATTATGTGGTCAATTTTAGATTAGGTGCAATGCGGTGCTGAGAAGAATGTATATTCTGTGGATTTGGGGTGAGATTTCTGTTGATGTCTATTAGGTCTGCTTGGTCCAGATCTGAGTTCAAGTCCTGGATATCCTGGTTAAGTTTCTGTCTCATTGATCTGCCTAATATTGACAGTGGAGTGTTAGAGTCTCCCACTATTACTGTGTGGGAGTGTAACTCTCTTTCTAGGTGGTTAAGAACTTGCATTATGTACCTGGGTGCTCCTGTATTGGGTGTGTATATATTTAGGATCCTTAGCTCTTCTCGATGCATTGATCCTTTTACCATTATGTAATGCCCTTCTTTGTCTCTTTTGATTTTGTAGGTTTAAAGTCCATTTTGTAAGAGACTACGATTGCAACTCCTGCTTTTTTTAACTCTCCATTTGCTTGATAAGTCTTCCTCCATCCCTTTATTTTGAGCCTATGTGTGTCCTTTGCACGTGTAATGGGATATCTGAATACAGCAAGTCAATGGGTCTTGAATTTTTATCCAATTTGCGAGTCTGTGTCTTTTGATTGGGGCATTAAGCCCATTTACATTTAAGGTTAATATTGTTATGTGTGAATTTGATCCTGCCATTTTGATGCTAGTTGGATGTTTTGCTCATTGGTTGACACATTTTTTCATTCTGTCAATGCTCTTTACCATTTGGTATGTTTTTGCAGTGTTGTTCCTTTCCTTGCTTAGTGCTTCTGTCAGGAGCTCTTGTAAGGCAGGCCTGGTGGTGATGAAATCTCTCAGCATTTGCTTATCCATAAAGGATTTTCTTTCTCCTTTGCTTATGAAGCTTAGCTTGGCTGCATATGGAGTTCTAGAATGAAAATTGTTTTCTTTAAGGATGTTGAATATTGGCCCCCACTCTCTTCTGGCTTGTACAGTTTCAGCAGAGAGATCTGCTGTGATTCTGAGGGGCTTCCTCTTTGGGGATAACCCAACCTTTCTCTCTAGCTGCCCTTAGCATTTTTTCCTTCATTTCAACCCTGGTGAATCTGATGATTATGTGCCTTGGGGTTACTCTTCTTGAGGAATATCTTTGTGGTGTTCTCTGTATTTCCTGGACTTGAATGGTGGTCTGGCTTGCTAGGTTGGGGAAGTTCTCCTGGATAGCATCCTGAAGAGTGTTTTCCAGCTTGGATTCATTCTCTCTGTCACATTCAGGTATACCTATCAAACATAGATTAGGTCTTTTCACATAATCCCATATTTCTTGGCAGCTTTGTTCATTTAGCTTCACTCTTTTTTCTCTATTCTCATCTTCTCATTTTATATCATTGAATTGATTTTCTGTCTCTGATATGCTTTCTTCTGCTTGGTCAATTCAGCTATTGAAACCTGTGTATGCTTCGTGAAGTTCTCATGCTGTGTTTTTCAGCTCCATCAATCATTCATATTATTCTCTAAGCTGTTTATTTTCGTTAGCATCTCCTCTAACCTTTTTTCTAGGTTTTTAGTTTCTTTGCATTGGATTAGCACATGTTCTTTTAGTTCCAAGAAGTTTGTTATTATCCACTTTCTGAAGCCTGTTCCTGTCAGTTCATCAGATTCATTCTCCATCTGTCTTTGATCACTGACTGGTGAGGAATTTTGTGATCCTTTGGAGGAGGAGAGGCGTTCTGGTTTTTGGTATTTTCATCCTTTTTGGGCTGTTTTCTTTCCATCTTAGTGGCTTTATCTACATGTGGTCTTTATAGTTGGTGACTTTGGATGGTGACATGCAGTCTTTGGGTGGATGTCCTTTTTGTTGATGATGAAGTTATTTCTTTCTGTTTCTTAGTTTTCTTTCTAACAGGCCCCTCTGCTGCAGGACTGCTGGAGGTCCACTCCAGACCCTGCTTGCCTGGAGATCACCCGTGGGGGCTACAGAACAGTATGAATTGCTGCTGGTTTCTTCTTCTGTTTCTTCATTTCAGAAGGGTACCTGCCAACTCAGCCTGAGCCCTCCTTTATGAGGTGTCTCTTTGGGTATATGGGTATCAGAGAGCTGCTTGAGGAGATGGTCTGTCCCTTATGGGAGCTCAAGTGATGTGCTGGGAGCTCCATTTTTCCATGCGGAGCTGCTGGGCAGGTACTTTTAAGTCTGCTGCAGTGGAACTCATAGCCGCCTCTTTTCCCTGTGCTCTGTCCTAGGGAAGTCAGCATTATTGATAAGTTCCTGTCATGAGCTACCTTTTTTCATAGATGGCTTGCCATGCACAGAGTAGTCTAGTCAGAGTCTGCCAGCAGAGGCAGCTCTGCCCAGCTGCTGTGTCAACTGCTTCGGTAGTAGCGGACTGCCTCGGTAGTAGTGGTTGTCCTTACCCCTACTGAGCTGGACTGTCCTGGGTCCAGCTATGCTTGCTGTGAAACTCTTAATCCAGAGCATTTCAGATTGCTTGTTTTGTGGGGGTGATACCCGCTGAGCCAGATCACCTGGCTTCCTGTCTCTGCCCCTCCCTTTCAGTTGAATGGGCAGCTCTGTCTCCCAGGCATTCCAGGCGCCGGTTGAAACAGTCTCCCAGATTTGTGTGAGTTTCTGTTCACCAAGCCAGCACTGGCTAAAACAGCTGTACTGAAAACTCATGGTGCTATTAGGCCCAGGAATCTCCTGGTGTGTGGGCAGTGAAAATTTGTTTGGAAATGTGGTGGGCACTAACCCCCTGCATTGTTCTTGTTGGGAACTGCATTCTGCAGCTGTTCCTATTTGGCCATCTTGGATCCTCTGTCTTTTCTTTCTTTCTCTTGTCTGATTGCTCTGGCTAAGACCTCCAGTACTATGTTGAGCAGGAGTGGTGAGAGTGAGCATTCTTGTCTTATTCCAGTTCTCAAGGAGAATGACCACTCAATATTTTCAATATCTCATTTCTCCAAATGAAAAAAAGAGGCCCAGAAAGTGAAAATAACTTGCTTAATGGCAGAAATGCAGTACTGCTGAATTCATATCCCGGCTCCAGCAACTACTATGTGACCTTAGGTAAATCATTTAAAGTCCATGTGTCTCATTTCCATCTGTGAAATGGGCATAATAATATTGCCTTCTTAAGATTGACTTGAGGATTAATAGATGCAATTAATAATATATGTAATAATAAATGCCACGTGTCTAGCACAGTGCCTAGCACACAGTAAGTCCTCAGTGATGGCTAGATTTTTATAGCATGTGAATAATCAGATGAGAAAGTGCTAAATCTGACACTGTAGAAACAGAGGCAATTACATAAGGAGGGTTTCCTCAGATCAAAAGCTATGTGAGGTTTGGCTGGGAGGCAAGTCACAATAAAACTAGACATTTCAAGTGGAAGCAGCAGGATATCTTATGTAATATATGTAAACAACATTTAATACAGTCTCCAATATTATATGAATCATATCCATCATCATCGATAAACATTTTTTAGCCTTGTTGAATCAGAGCATCAATCAAATAACTTAGGGACCAGTAGATGTATACAATACCAAGGGTTTCCCATTTGCAAGGTTAATGTAACCCTTGAAGGTTCTATCTCTGTTCAAATATTATAGGAATGATCACATACCATTGTCACTATTTCTATCTTATATGCATTTCACCTATTTTAATATTATAAGTTTTCCCTAGTTGAACCACATTTTTATTAATTCAGGCTCTACTGAACCACTAAAAATGAGTACCATCCACAATGACTTTCTGCCTATGTGACCATAACATCAAGAAATCCAGACACTAAAATAAAGGAGAGTTAATAAAAATCAAACGGTAGACTTACATTTCAAAGAGATCATTGACTTCACATGCATTTGAAGTCCAAATATGGCTGGAATCTCTTCTCTACTTCCCTTCAAGTGTTGCTTCAACTTTAATTTCTAGACAGATAGAGAAAACATAATTTCCCAGAGTCAATTATTGTATCTTGGTACCCAGATTCATGTGAATGTGTCCTTATCGTAGAACCATTTATAATCCTTTGGGTATATACCCAGTAATGGGATTGCTGGGTCAAATGAAATTTCTATTTCTAGGTCCCTGAGGAATCACCACACTGTCTTCCACAATGGTTGAACTAATTTATACTCCCACCAACTGTGTAAAAGTGTTGCTATTTCTCCACATCCTCTCCAGCAACTTTTATCTCCAGATTTTTTATTGATCGCCTTTCTAACTGGCATGAGATGGTATCTCAATGTAGTTTTGATTTGTGTTTCTCTAAGGACCAGTGATGATGAGCATTTTTTCATATGTTTGTTGGCCTCATATATGTCTTCTTTTGTAAAGTGTCTGTTCGTATCCTTTGCCCACTTTTGAATGGGGTTGTTTGTTTTTTTCTTATAAATCTGTTTTAGTTCTTTGTAGATTCTGAATATTAGCCCTTTATCAGATGGGTAGATTGCAAAATGTTTTCCCATTCTGTTGGTGGCTGATTCACTCTAATGATTGTTTCTTTTGCTGTGCAGAAGACGTGGAGTTTGATTAGTTCCCATTTGTCTATTTTGGCTTTTGTTGCCAATGCTTTTGGTGTTTTGGTCATGAAGTCCTTGCCTATGCCTATGTCCTGAATGGTTTTGCCTAGATTTTCTTCTAGGGTATTTATGGTGTTAGGTCTTATGTTTAAGTCTTTAATTCATCTGGAGTTAATTTTAGTGTAATGTGTCAGGAAGGGGTCTAGTTTCTGCTTTCTGCACATAGCTAGCCAGTTTTCCCAGCACCATTTCTTAAACAGGGAATCCTTTCCCCATTGCTTGTTTTTGTCAAGTTTGTCAAAGATCAGATGGTTGTAGATGTGTGGTGTTGCCTCTGATGCCTCTGTTCTGTTCCATTGGTCTATATCTCTGTTTTGGTACCAGTACCATGCTGTTTTGATTACTGTAGGCTTGTGGTATAGTTTGAATTCAGGTAGTGTGATGCCTCCAGCTTTGTTCATTTTGCTTAGAATTGACTTGGCTATGAGGGCTCTCTTTTGGTTCCATATAAAGTTTAAAGTGTTTTTTTCCAGTTCTGTGTAGCAGGTCATTGGTAGCTTGATGGGGATAGCATTGAATCTATAAATTACTTTGGGCAGTATGGCCATTTTCACGATATTTACTCTTCCTAACCATGAGCATGGAATGTTTCTCCATCTGTTTGTGTCCTCTCATATTTTGTTGAGCAGTGGTTTGCAGTTCTTGAAGAAATCCTTTACATTCTTTGTTAGTTGTATTCCTAGATATTTTATTCTCTTTGTAGCAATTATGAATGACAGTTTGTTCTTGATTCGGCTCTCTTTATGTCTGTTATTGGTATATAGGAATGCTTGTAATGTTTGCATATTAATTTTGTATCCTGAGACTTTGCTGAAGTTGCTTATCAGTTTCGGGAGATTTGGAGCCTAGACAAGGGGATCTTCTAAATATAGCAGACAGCTTTTCCTTTCACAGTTAGAAAGGTAGGTTCACAGAATCCATTCGTATGTTCAAGTTGGTGATGTTTTGGCAAATGGGAAAATAGGGGCTCGGTGAAGTTGGAGAATATTCGAGTTTATCCAGTTGGCAAATGGAAGACAGAGATGGTGTCAGGCTTTTCTGCACCCTATGCAGCTTCCTTTTTGTTGTATCATACCTGAGAGTTATTTTGAGGCACATTACCTCTGCTGTCTCCCTGTCACAAAATGACCGCCAAAGGAGAGTTAGCTAAAATCTTAGATTCTCATTGTCTGAATAGAAAAAGCAATGATTTCCGCCACCCAAATAAAAGATCTTCCAATGACTGTTGTGTGATGACAGGATTGTGCATCTGTCATGATGACCCAGAGGCTTCCTCCTCTATGACCCTGTTGCAGTGACCACATTGAGAGTTCCTACACGATGTATCCTCCCTCAAAGCTAAGGCTCCCAGAGGGGAAGCAATGGTGGGAGCTTGATATGATTCCCTGGGTGATAGCTTTGGTTTTTATTTTCAGGATGATACCAGCTTCTATTCGATAAGTGTAATAAGTTTGTTTGAAACATTTCTTTATGATAAAATTCCTGCTCCTCAATTTATATTTAATGTTTCTTTCTTGTCATCCTAATTCCCTTTACTTACAATCCATAAATTGGGTAACAAATATTTATTAGATGACTATCAAAGGCTTGGTCACTGTCAGGATTTGACAGAAGCCTTCTATTTAATAAAACTGTAGCTCAGCAACTCTGAAAGTGTGTTCAAGAGGATGTTAATAAAAAAGAGATTCATGGGTAAATACATTTGTGAAACTCTGAGTTAAATAAAGTTAAATGGTATTCCTGACTGCAAGACTTTTCAGAGACTGAAGTGTGCTGATGTGAATTGTAATCCTTCCCAGAGGGGACATATACAAAGTTTTCCAAATGTACCATTGAAAACCACTTTTTTTGGAATAACTCACAGGACTAGTTTTCCTTTGAAGACACTTTGAAAAATAGTCTCATAATTTGAAGACATGTATTTAATACAGTTACACCATCATAAAAATCTTTCTCAATGCAACCTGTATTTTGTGTGCTGTTGTGAAAATTCTCTGTCCCTAGCATACTCTAAGATGACCCAGGAATATGTGTAGCTGTTGGTATACACAAAATCTTCCAAGGGGCATCTGAGAAATGGGTAGTTTTAAGGGAATCAATATCCAGGTCCTCAGTGTCCACATATAATTCGCTCCTTCCTTATCCCCAAAATTGCTCTTAAAGAGAGGAAGCCTGGTCTTGAGCAATCTCACTTGCCCTTCAAAACATGCCTTCTCTACAAAAGTGTCTGGCTCTCAACCATCTAGATGATTTCTGTGATGCATTACAATGGGACGGAAACATTACACTATTCACAAACAAGAGACAAATAGAAATGTTGGTCGCATTGTGGAAAAGGGGATGACTTTAATGCTTGGGTAAAAATTTGCTTTTTCAAGTCAGATGCTTTTCAATTCAGTATTACTGAAGGACTATCTAACTAAGTAGTTCACGGATAGGCTATTAAAAATAATTTTTAAAGTGATTACTATATGATATTTTTGTCAAATACACAGAAGGAGTTGAAGAATTAAATGACCTGCTAAAATTAAACTTTTTCCATTCTCATTCATTGATTTAGGTGAACACATTTTTCTCTGGGTTTAAATCTGTAAAAAATAAAAACAAAAAATGGAATTAGTGCTGATTCTCGTCTTGCTATTATAACAGCATTGATGATAATGGTAATGAGTAGTCTGCATCTTTGGATGTATGAACTATACAGGGAAAAGCCACAGATACCATAACATTTTTACTTCTTGTGTGAGTAATTATTTACGTGTTTCTTTAAAAATTGAACCCTGACTGGACGCAGTGACTCACACCTGTAATCTCAGCACTCTGGGAGGCCGAGGCAAGAAAATCACCTGAGGTTTAGAGTTCAAGACCAGCCTGACAAACAGAGAGAAATCCTGTCTCTACTAAAAATACAAAATTAGCCAGGCATGGTGGCACAGGTCTATAATCCCAGCTACTCAGGAGGCTGAGGCAGAAGGCAGGAGAATCACTTGACCCCAGGAGTTGGAAGTTGTGGTGAGCCAAGATCACACCATTGTGCTTCAGACTGGGCAACAAGAGCAAAACTCTGTCTCAAAAAAAAAAAAAAAAAAAAAAAAGGTCAGGCATGGTGGCTCACACCTGTAATCCCAGTACTTTGGGAGGCCAAGTTGGGTGGATCGCAAGGTCAGGAGTTCAAGACCAGCCTGGCCAAGATGGTGAAACCCTGCCTCTACTAAAAATACAAAGATTAGCCAGGCGTGGTGGCTGGTGCCTGTAATCCCAGTTACTCGGGAGGCTGAGGCAGAGAATCGCTTGAACCTGGGACGTGGAGGTTGCAGTGAGCCAAGATTATGCCATTGTACTCCAGCCTGGGCAACAGAGCAAGACTCATCTCAGAAAAAAAAAAAAAACCCACAACTGAACCCTATGATTTTTATAATTGTAACTCAATTCAGAAAAATATTTAATATTTAGAGCCTTCTTGTCACTGGATGCTAAAAAACAATTTACCTTTCGATTTGCCCACATATTTTTTTTCAAGAGAATTAGATCTTTTATTGATTACACATGATAGTGGATAATTACGCAAGCTTCATTCCCATGTATAATTTTATCTGGTACTATTATTCAATTTAGATATATTGCATAGGATATGCCAACTATCCTTTTTATAACCAATAATTCCATGATTTTGTTTGGGTAATCCCTTTTAATGGTGAACTTCAGGTCACAATAGTAACTGTCAGTTCAACTATATGAAGGTTTCTGAAGACAATGGCTTCTCCACTCAAGCAGGTTGTATATAAATTCCAAATGGAACCTGGCATCACCCTGAAGGAATTCTAACTTCACACTGTTGGGGAAATTTACCAAGATGGCTTCAGAGTAGACTAACTTTATACAGCACATTAAAAAAAAAAGACATTTATTCAGCATCATGATCAGACAATTACATTTAGCAATCAACAGCATGGGTGAAAAAAAAAAAAGAAAAAAATCTACATTAAAACCCTTTGTTGGAATGCTTTACACTTTCCACAGAACAGAAACTAAAATAACCTGTTATACAATTAGTCACAAATACAGTCCTCAAGTTTTTTGCCTATACACATGAGCATTTGTTTAAATCACGTCTTCTTTGTAGCAGCTAGGCCCTACCACCACGGTACTTGGCTGAGTTCACAAATCTGTTGTAACCTGTAGCTTCTCTGTCACTTCTCTGGCTCTCCTCTCCTGCTGAGCTTTGTTCCTAATTAAAATCTTCTGTCATTGCCATAGCTGCTGCCGCTACTAGAACTGCCATAGCCACCTTGGTTTCATGGTTTGGCAAAATACTGGCCCCCACCACCATAGGGACCAGAGCTTCTGCTTCCAAAGTTTCCTCCCTTCATGGCTCCAAAATTTGAAGACTATTGTAATTGCCAAAATCATTGTAGCTTCCACCACCTCCTAAATTGCTTCTATCATTACCCAATTCCTTATAGCCATCCCCAATGCCATCGTATCCACCACCACCATGGCTCCCACCAAAGCCACCATGACCACTGAAGTTTCCTCTGCAACAAAAGTTGTCATTCCCACCGAAACCACCTCCACGACCACCACCAGTTTCCAGAACCACTTCAACCTCTTTGGCTGATGAAGCACTTGGCTTTCCTAGCCTCTCAGTTGTGGCCATTCACAGTATGGTATTTCTGAATGACAGTCTTATCCATGGAGTCATCGTCATCAAAGATTATAGTCAAACCCCCTTTTCTTGCCACTGCCTTGGTCAGTCATGATTTCAATCACTTCAATTTTTCATACTGGTCAAAATAATCTCTTAGGTGATATTCTTCAGTGTCTTCTTTAATGCCACCCACAAATATTTTTTTTACAGTTAAGTGGGCCCCTGGTCTTTGAGAATCTTCTCTTGAGACAGCTCTCTTTGGTTCCACAACTCTTCCATCCACTTTGTGTGGTTTGCATTCATGGCTGCATCCACCTCCTTCACAGTTGCATACGTGATGAACCCAAAGCCCCTGGAGCGCTTGGTGTTTGGGTCTCTCATTACCACACAGTCTGTGAATGTTCCCCATTGCTCAAAACGGCTCCGCAGGCTCTCATCAGTTGTTTCAAAGATCAAACCTCCAATGAAGAGCTTCATCAATTATCCCGGCTCTTTAGGAGACTCTGACTTAGACATGATCGCAGGGAGAAGAGAGACTTCAATGATGCTTCTTCGGGGGCATCCACGGGCAGAAAGGACAATTTGCCCACATATTTTTGTGGCACTGAAGCATGATTCAGTGATCGTGGAAGGCTTTCATGTACAAAAATTTCTTTCAGGACAAAATTCTGTAAGATAATTAGAATGGAAATATTAGTTTAAAAGGAATAAAAATAGTGTGAGCTTTTCAACTAGGGAAAAAAAGCATACCTTTATCCGTTAAATGATGATGACTTTCATTTTGCTGTTGTGTTTATATTGCTGTAGATAGATTTTACAGAGTTAGCTGACAGTTTAATTAAAAAGCATCATTATTTTTAATTTGCCAGAAATTATATCTTTTGCAATTAGTTATATGCCAAAGATAAAATTGTAGAGGTCAACTTAAAGATGTGCAAGTTTTCTACAAAATCTTATTAATGGATAAGTGAGCAAAAATGTTTAAGGACCACTGATTTAAGCCACAATCCTTGGTTCCTATTCTTTCACTATAATTCCCTCATTTACCTTATTTGTTTGTAATGTTTTCTGTGCATTTTAATTGTTCTTGCGTTTTTTTAAATTGTAATCTTTGATCTCCTATCAAGAATAAGCCCTCCTTTTCAGATATCTCCACATATATTTGCTTCATTGGGTATTCTCCCTTGAGCTGGTGTTAACAAGTGCTTTCTGGGGCAAAGCGTTGACCTGTTTCATCTACATGGTCAACATCTGTTGTCAACATCATCCTCCCTTGTCTCTGAAAAAGACATGAAATGTAAAGAGCAGGCTTATGTCAGTGTCCTCAAGTTTTTAGAGAATTTAGGATGAAGTAGGATGCAGTACTAAAGAAAGAACATCAGTGTCCAGTGACCAAGATGCAAGGTCTTTGCAACCTTGGACAAATTACAACACTCAGCTATGAGATTTAATTGCTTTATCAGTAATATCTTTTGCAGCACTAAGATTGATTATATTTTAGGTGTGTTTTAAAAAATTATTTTGGTAATACAACATGAAATCTAGCCATTAAAATTTATTTTATTTTACTTTTAAATTTTTTTGGATAATTTTAGACAAAGTTGCAAATTTAATACAATAAATTATTATATACCCTTCATCTAGTTTCCCACAATGTTATTACTAACACAGTACATTTAGAAAAATAGGAAATGAACATTAATATGATCTTACTGTCTAATCTAGAGACTGTATTCAAATTCTATCAATGGTCCTATTAATTTTTTTTATAATGGTTCAAGAGCCAACCAAGATCATTTGCTGCATTCTTATCCCTTAATCTGAAACAGTTTCTGTGTCTTTTCTTTCTCTTTCATGGTTTTGACCCATTAGAAAAGTATATACCAGTTATTTTTTAATATGGGTGTGTGATGTTTTTTCATGATCAAATTCAGGTTATGCGTATTTGAGCAGAATTTCACAGAAGTGGTTCTGTGGCCTTCCAAGCCGGCTCCCAGGAACATGATGCCAATCTGTCTCATTAGTGTTGAAGTTAACTCTGATAATTTGCTTAAGGTGATTTCTGCCAGGCCTCTCCAATAAAAAGATTAATAGTTTTAAGTTCGCTACTGACATAATTTTTCTTTATAAATAGGAGTTCCACATGAAAATTTTCAATATTCTTTTTTTTTCTTTTCTGTCATTTTTTTTCTTAACTCATCAAAATTTATGGAATCTGAACTTAGAATAGTTTGTATTCATTTCTAATTTCACCACTTTTTACACAGAATTGTAAAATGGAAATTTATCTGAACTTTTTATGGTGACTCTCTGCCAAACTGTGGGTATAAAATTATAGCATGACATTTTAAACACTGTATTTGAGGGAAAAACATAATTCTATATTAAAATAGCTAATCTTATTCTAGTACCCAATTCTGTACTTTTTAAAAAGTGACTTGGAAACAGAAGACCTAGGATTAAATTTCTGCTTTAGCTTTTATTAACTTGGTGAACTTTCTGTATTTTTGTACCTCAATTGCTTCTTTTATAAAATGAATATACTTAAGCCTACACTAACCTTACAGAGTTCTTCTGAGATTAAAAAAAAAGATAACTGTGTGAGTAATGTCTTGCTCTTTTGGGTGTCTGTGTGTTATGTCGGTGGCAGGAAGTGGGGAGACAGAGCTATTCACATGCTCTGTATACTCAGGGCACCAGAAGCTCTCTGGATTTGTACATTTAGCTTCAACAACATCAGGAGTAAGTTTTTATAATAACCAAATGTTGATTAGCCTAGTGGTATTGAAACTCACTCTTTCTCATACACAAACACCTCCCATTCACCCACCCCGAAGTACATTAATTGCAGATCTAATGAGAATGTACTTCTGGTGTGGATAATAAATCACTCTCTGTTAAAGTCTTGGTGAAATTCTCAGACATCCATGGCTGAAGGAAATATTTATCCACAATTTAGTGTTTTAGGCTGTGTCCTATCAGCTGACATGGGACTGATCACTTCCTTATAGCAGTCTCTCTGACTACAGGGGCTTAGTGTTTAAGTTTAAATGATTAGCAACTGAATTTTCATAGATCTAGCTAATTCTTTTCCTATTTGTTGCTGAACAACTCTCTGTAAGCATGCTGACTCCAGTAGCTGCTACTCTCCATTTCTAAAATATGGTCATCAAACCCAATTGCAGACGTGCAAGAATGTTCTCCCTCACTGCTGTCATATACTGGGTTTTATTTAGTTACTTTACTTAGACAGGGAACAATATACTGTCAGGTATTATCTAAGAAAGTGTTTTCGTCTCATTCTCTGCAAATTACAACCTCTTTATCTCTTGTATTGCCCATTCATTTATTAATCATTTTTAAAATATTGATTGAGACTCTAGTATAAACCAGTCACTTTTTGAAAAGGCAGAGACCAGGATCTCATGGAGTTTATAGTCAAGTTCAGCAGAAGATAAAACAATCTCTCCTGACTTTCTATGATTTTACTCTTTAATCCTTCCATGGCTATTTCCATGGACATTATAAACTAAGTTTTGCAAATGGCAAAGAGTTATAAAAATAGATTGTAATTATTGATGTTGCTTTCGCTGTTATGGTTATGATTGACATAATACACTCTGATTCAGATGATAATTAGGTAGTTATCAGGTTGTACCTCCTGAGTGGCTCTTGGCTAACTCCTGTCTTTGCTGTCACTCCCTGACTATTGCCTTTTGTTTTATTTTGTACTGCTTTGTTTCTGAGACAGGATTTCACTGTGTTGCCCAAGCTGGAGTGCAATGATGTGATCAGGGATCTCTGCAGCCTCAGCCTCCAGGGCTCAGGTGATCCTTCCACCTCAGCCTCCCAAAGTGCTGGAATTACAAGCGCGAGCCCCTGCACCTGACCCTGGCTATGGTCTTTAATCTTTAAGAAGGATTTTCGTGCCCACTATACCCTATTTTCCTACCAGGAACTACCTCACAAAGCCACAGCAGCTACATGTTGCTACCAGGTGTAGAGAAATTCCAGTTCTTACTCCTTTACAAGTTCATGTCAGCTCCTAGCTGTTCGTAGTTATTTCCTGTCTGGACCCACTCCCTTGGCATTTTACCAAAGAATCACTTGCTTCATCAGTAGTAGAACACTACGGATTCTAACTCTGTGGAACAGGAGCAAGAGCCAAGAATCTCTATTTTGAACAAGAACTGGGAGTAGTTCTACTGTAACTAATCAGCATTATAACATTTGACAAAACACCACCATAAGCCACAGGTTATTTGGGAATTTTTTGTAGCTTTTGTCCCTAAGATAGTGTCTGGAATTTTTCACTCTGTTTTGATGGCTGACATTACATGGATCCAGCCTTAATTTTTCTTTATAATCATGT
Organism: Callithrix jacchus; assembly: GCF_049354715.1. Lineage (NCBI taxonomy): Eukaryota > Metazoa > Chordata > Mammalia > Primates > Cebidae > Callithrix > Callithrix jacchus. Next base: position 171,795,286 of record NC_133504.1, read on the forward strand.
CTCTCAGGTGCTCCAGAAGTAAAACCAAGGTTACCTTGGGAACATGACTCTTGAACAATTACTCAAAGCAATAAATTTGTCTTGTGAAACTGGTTTTCAATGCCATATTATTTTAGTACAGAAAAAGATTGAAATTTTAAAGCAGTCATTTACTTTTTGGACGGAAGAGTACTGATCCCATGTTCCACCAATTCTGCTTTACTGCCAATAAAGGCTCCATTTGAGTAGCTCATGATTGAGGTGCAATTCACTTAAAAAATAAACCCGAGAGAATCAGCTGATAGTGAAAGGATCTAGACCAGTGCTGAACTGTTTATTCCTTCCTTTGGGGTTTTGCTTTTACATTTGCCACTATCGCGTGGTTTACATTTACTGAAAACATTAATAACAGAGCTGCTCCTAATTGGCAAAAAAATTATTGTAGCTATTTTTGTATCTGAGATCCAAATCTAATAGACTTAAGTGGGTGTGAATTATAGTTATTTAAGCATGTTGATTTTTTGTGTGTGTCTGTGCAGAATGTGGCTGTTGCCATGGAATCTCTGTGCATGATTTCTGTGAGGTAGTGCTGATTGAATCTATAAAAAGATGAGCACAGAAAAAATATGTTTATAAAAACCACTTTTTGATGAAATTGTTAAAGTGAGGCCAATCTGTGTGTGTGTTTTGTTTTGTTTCAGTTCACATTCCGTTATTAAATGTTTTTTAGATTTGTAGATTTTTAGACTGTAGGATGGCTGATTGAATCTCTTACTGATTATTAAATCAATCATAGTGCTTACTGGTGTGGGGTGAGATTGAAAGGTAGTTTTTATACAATCCTGTTTACATGTATTCCTAGCTTTATGCATGTATTACATCCCTGGAAAGATGTGCTTAATCAGGTTTTTTGGAAGTCAAATGAGACATATTGCTGTGTGAAACAATTCTATTGTGATTTTACAGGTAAATAATTTTGGGTGTGGGGTGAAGCTAATAAATATTCTTCCTACCCCACCAACATGCATCTGAACAACAGGCTGATGTTTTAAGTTTATATTTTAGAAGCCGAAGATGCAGATTTTATTCTGTCACTCTCAATGGGACCTTAAATAAGTCACTCCTCCACAAGGAACCTCAATTTCTTCAGCAATGAAACTGAGGAGATTCACAAGGGTATCTCTTACTTCCCTTCAGCTGCTTAATATGCTCATGTATATACAATTGTGCATGTGCATGTATGTATGTAAATGTATATTATTACAGGTTCAGCGTGCTTAAAGTCAGCAGTTTTTTTCTTAGAAAGCTTGTAGTTCATACTAGAGCTATTTCAACAAAATATAATTTATTAAAATTAAGAGAATGGCATTTGGTTTTCCTCTTTATTTACAGATTCATTACTCCTTTTAGGGTAAGACATAGTATGAAAATGTTTGACATTAAAGTCAGACAAAATGAACCTTGAAATATGTTTTTGATGACTTGAGCACATGAGAGAGTTGACTTTGAATTTAAATAAAAATTTAATGCCAATAAAAGTTAGAAATGATGGCACATGCTGCCCTTGGTGACCATGCAAATGAATTGAATAGACCAAAAACTTGAGACAGGTATTTAGAACAAGAGGTGTTTATAATGAGGGCTTCTCAATGACTTAGAACATTGATTGAGTCTCAGTAATCTATGAATCAAATGTTTCAGAAAACATACTTTTGGTCACACCAAGTGAGTGGCTCAAAAGTTCACCTGAGCCTTGCAGATCGATTGGAATAATGTTCATTGTCTTGATTGAATTCCCAGAAAGCAGACTTGGTGATGGATAATTCCATAGAGAAATTTTACTGGGGAATGTTCTGGGAGAGAGACACCTGTAAGGAAGTGAAGAAGACAGGTTGGGACAGAGAGAGAAGCTGACCTGCAATGTGGATGCAGCTGAGTCTTTATCTGGTCCTACAGGGAATTCTAGAGCTAGGATGCCCTTTAAGCTCTATCTCAAATTAAGACAAGGGCAAGTGAGCCTCTATATCCTGTCATCACCCTGTCATTGTCCACAGGTCAAACTCTAGGGGGGCAGGTCTCTGGAGCTGAGGGCAATGCCCAAGAGAGTGCACATATGAACATTCAGCCACCAATATTTTCAAGAGCAGAGGATGACCGCTGTTATGGATTGAATGCATGTGTTCCCCCAAATTTTCTTATGTTACAATCCTAACCCCAATGGTGATGATATCAGAAGGTAGAGTTGTGGGGAGGTAATTAGGTCATGATGGTAGACCCCTCATGAATGAGGTGAACACCCTTAGAAAAGTGACCTCAGAGAGCTGTTGCTTTCTCTTTCTACCAGGTAAGGACACCATGAAAAGACAGCCATCTACAAGCAGGAAGGAGACTCTCACCGGACAGCAAGTCTGCTGGCACCTTTATCTTGGACTTCCAGCCTCTAGAATTATGAGAAGTAAGTGTCTGTTGTTTAAGCCAATCTACAGTCATTTATTCTAGCAGCCTGCATGACTAAGACAAGTGCATTGGTACTGAAAAGGGAATCCAGGCAGAGCAGTAGTTTCCACTATCCTTATTCACATCCATATTAAAGAGTGTGCTTTATTAAATTGTTCTCAAAAATGAATTTTCTAATAAAGTTGGGAAGACACATTATCCAAGGGAACCATATTGTTTATTGCCATGTTAAAAGTTCTGTTAAGACCTACCAAAAAAGACACTTCTCTAACCACCTTATTTCATCATACAAAACTGTCTTGGCATAACATCAAGTAACAATATACAGAATTAGATTCTATAAAGCATTCTTTAGAAAATGCTGATTTATAAATACATTACTGGGGTGACTTGCTGTTTGATAGTATCAATACTTAGAAATGATTTTATCCTTTCAACCAGACTTGAGAATAAAATATTATGCACATATCTACCCCCTACCCCCAACCCCCTCCACCCACACACACCTTTCTAATTCTACTGTGCCATTTCATGACTTGGATGATGGACTGGTGGATTTCATGAGTTGGGTGACGGACTGGTGGAATACAAAGTGAACTCTGTATTCAGGTTTAGATTATCTTTGCCCTATACACACTTATTTATTCATTCATTTATTTTTTTGTTTATTCAACCATTCATTTATTAGGAAACCCATTCATTGTGTGTCTAAACATCTGCTATGGAAGCTAGAATGTAAGCTCCATGAAAGCAGGATCTTTTTCTATCTCTTTCACCATTTCTGCCATCACTGACAAGTACAGTATTTAGCATCACAAAAAAATTTACTCAATGAATGAATGTTGAGTGAATGTAGGAAGATGCTGATCTAGGCCCTAGGAATATAATGAAAACACAGACCTTGGCTTCTGCACTGCAAGGGCTCGTATCTAGTAAGAACCTTCACAATAATAAAAGATTTAGGATGGAACTCACTATGGAAATAGTTTCAAAATTATTGTCTACAATAGTTCAGAAGATTTCTGATCTTCTGATAGATCATATAGATACTATATAAAGTAAGTAATTCTTTTCCATGCATATGTAATACTCTAGAATTTAGGATAATAATACTCCTTAATAGTTGTTATTTTGATATCGTTTTATTTAGCGCTATTGCAGGATGGGAAGGAGAGAGAGGTGAGTAATAAGACTTGGCTTTAGCAGTAGGAAAGTGGCAAAGTCATTATGTCTGATGCTGATCTACATTGTCTATAATTCTTTGAACATGTAGTTAAATGTGCTGGGAGAATTTAGGGGAGGGAATTATAAGATTTGGAATCAGGCCTAAACCATAGGTGGGTAATAAAACCCTCACTCTGTTTTTCAACCCTCTGGATAGTTCTAGGGTCAAACCATGCTAGCATATGTCCGGACACAATGTCTTCTCCCAAACTGTCAATCTCAGGTCTCATCTCCTCCACTCTCTGGCTCTTCTTGAAGAGGCCCCTCCCTCTCCAATTCTGCTAAACTCTTCAAAGCCAACAGGAACCCGGCTTTGGGTTGTCAGCAGCCGGTGTGTTCAAAGACAGATGGCTCAGGATTCTAAGGGAATGAACACCTGTAGTACAGTCAAAGCCAGGAAATATTTAAAGGTAAAAATGAGAAGATGGTTTGGCAGTAGATCCTTGTGTATGAAGAAATGAAATGAAATAATGGTGATTATGTTTCATTTGAGCTAATATTATCCTCATGTTCTTTGATAAAAATTTATACACTGTATTAGAAACCCAAAATCTAGGTTGGAGGTCTCCTCTGCTATTTCTGCTTTACATTAGATCATGACTTCTTTTTCATGCCATTTGATATTCTCTCTCCTCTCCAATCCATAAGAATATTCATGATAAATTTGAAAATAGGAAGTAAAAGATCAGCAATGTTTATGTCTTTCAGTTTCATTTTTCATCCTGCTTCAATACATTGAAAACTTTTTTGAGAAAATTCCTTATTTTTGTCCTATTTTTATTTATCAGTAAGTAACAGAGCTAATACACTCACAGCATTATGATAGGTTCTTTCCCTAGAACAGACTTAAACTGTTCAGCACAATTGGCTACTTCTTTGCTTTCCTCTAAGTATCAAACCTCCCAATAGAACTTTGAATTGTGAAGATTGCTTTGAGTCTTTCCACATCTTTGAATGCATTTAAAATTCAGTCTTAGTATAAAGCAGCTAAAAATTTTCTTCATAATAGAATTAATACAATAAAAGAGAATATGGATAAAAATGCAAAGAGATATTGTTGCCTGGGTACATAAAAGAACATTCAGCTAACGGAACTGTTTTCAACATAACGTAATTTTGTCTTGGCCTGAAAATTCATTTTTGATTTACATTGGACAAAGGCTTTGTCACCATAAGCTTTCTCAGTTCCTCCAGCCAATGGTCAGCTAAATCCAAAAACCTGACACCCTTCTTTGCTCTCCTTAGGTCCCTGGCCAGTTTTATAATCTTCTGCCTTTAAGCAAGCTCTACCTCTTAAAAAAAATGTCAGCAAAACAATTCTGCAGCCATTTAAAAAAATCTAGATACTCAATTTTTCTTCTCAACATTAGACATCATTTTGCTCCAGTAGGTCTGTGGAAATGACAGTTGTCAGCAGGCCTCCTTCCTCCTTTGGCCCTAGTTCATCTCCCACTGAAAAGGTAGTTGTAAATTCCAATCTGCTCTTTTCCTCCATCCTTTTTTGCTCCATATGTGGTTTTCCAAGTCATAACAAAAGGAAAAATGAACAAAGATGACTCAATTTCTCTTTTTCTCTTTTCTACCTATCATTGAAACAAGTGCCTTCTGATCAGAAAACAGTTGCTTAATTGACAAAGGGGAATTTCTGAACACTTTTCTCGGTGTATCTGACTAAAGCATATTACTTTCTTTCCTAATCAATAGCTAATTAAAACAGTGAGGCATCCTGTTGAAATGACAGATGCCCTCAAGTTTTAGAACATCTTCAAAACTGATATTCAAAGTTACTTTTTCCTAAAAGAAACACAACACTTCAAAATGTAGTTTTAACCAGAGAAACAATTTTTAAAGAGCAGTAGGTTATCTCACAGACCCATAGCCATGTATCTTTAAATACATTTGTAAAAGAATGGGGTGTGGAGGGGAGCAAAACCATTATTGATGGTTTTAAAATATTCCAAGGAGTTTTACTAAATAAGATAATATTGAATAAGCAAAATGCAACAAAATCAGAGCTAATCTGAAGGTGATCCCCAGGTAAGCCTGCAGTTTCAGTGTTATTATAGCATTGCTTTTCCTCCTTCAATGAGGCAGCCAGTACAGATAAAGGGCACTGACTTTGCAACCCACCAACTTTGGTTCTGATATGGACTCTGCTATTTTTAGCTATGTGATCTTAGATAGCTTACTCAATCTCTCTGTGCCTTTACTGTAAAAACAAGGATACTTGTAGCACCTACTTTGTGGGGTTGTGAGCCTTATCTATGAAAATATGCAATGCCCTGAGAACCATACTTGGCACCAGCTGATCACTCTGCATGTGCCCCTCTCACTGTTATTAAACTTAATTTAAAAGTGTAAAGCAGTCAATTCAGAGATAAGAACATTCTGTAATTAAAATATAGTAAGTCACCTTGAATTTTAGTCAATATTAATTATTTGCTTTCTGTGAATACTGACTTTTCTCGACTTTATTTCATTTTCTTTCTTGAATTTTGGAGGAAAAGCACATCATCCCCTCGAAGCTGGGGATGGGGTGGTGTCAGGGCAGAGAAGTTTTTGCAGTGCCCCTGTTTCCTCCTGTCTAAATTTTAGACAAGGCTTAGTGTAAGCTCATGGCTCCCAGGGGAGTCCTGGACTGCAGCTAAGGCAAGATTGCTATTTACAGAGTGACCTAGGATGATCCTTAGTCTCTGTGGATTTTAAGAGCCTGGAAAGTCTAGATCTGCTTTCATGTAAGAGAACCAGAGGGTGCCAGATCAGAATCCCTGTAAAAGTATGTGTTCCTGTTCTCCTTTTCTCGTTATATACTTTCAATCTCTAAAGCTGGGTCACATGGTTTATATTTGGAGGGTTTTTGCAAGACCTTATTTTTAAAAGAATCAGTGACTGAAAACCATCAAAACCAACTTGTCTATGTGATAGATTTGGACAAATTAATGCAGACTTTGATGGCAGTGGTTTCTGATCTCTTGCATATAATCCTGGTGATGACGGTGGTAGTGTGGTGATGATGCTAATACCAGTAGCTACTGTTTATTGACCATCTACTACCATTGGCTTAGACACACTTAGGTGTTCAAAGATGTTAATTGTTTAGTCTCTACAATAACCCTGTGAGGTATTACTCTAATTTTATAGATAAGAAAAATGAAATTCAAAAGCTAAATAGCTTCCACAACATGCCGTGAGTGGGTACATCCACCTGCCAGCAAAGCCCAGGCTCCCCTCCTAACAGCCTCACCTTGTCATCCATCAACTTCCAATTTACAGATTTCTGCTCAAAGTGCCTTCACCCCTTTCAAAATCAAAATGCCTCACTGCCCCTTCTATGTGACTTTCTTTACTGCTTGCTAGTAAATTCAACTTTCTGTAAATTGCCTTTGTTGACTCCAAGATATTAGGTTATTTGATGTTGTTATTCTAATTTATGCCCTTTCAAGATGCAGCCACTGAGGAAAAAAAAAGACCTTGCAAAGCTCATGCATTTTCAGATGAGTTTATAAATAGAAGTGGCATCATCCACTCTTTTGAAATAGAGAGACATCAGGAGAGAGGCCATTTTCAGGCCTCTCTTCCCTTGACCAGGTCACTTATTGTGTCCTCATTGATGACTGAAAGAAATTGATCCTCCCTGTCTTTTAAAGGTTTACTGTGTGATGTTTGTTACACAAAGAAGAATCAGAATTCCGTTAGCCTCTGCTCATTCATCTCTTTTTAGTAGCTCGATAAAGTCACACTATCGGCTTGAAAGAAGACAGTGGAATGCATTTAGCCTAGTTTTATTTGATTCAACCATCATAAGCAAATGATTAGTCAGGCTTTTAGTGTAACACACTACAGAACACATTTACAGCATTGGGTCATATCTAAGTCAACAACAGTGAAGATGGTAATTCAGTGTTTTCTTACATTGAGTCATGCAATATGGGGTATAACTCTATATGTAAGATGTGCCGTTAAAAACTAGCAATCATTAAATCCCAACTACTTTTTAAAAAGTCAAAACAAGTCATTTTCTAATAGCATTTCCTGGCTTTTTCCCATCTGAAATTTCTGCAGTGTGTATTTTTCACCCCTTCTCATGTGAGGTTATATTCTGGGGGTTCATGTGAGACAGATAACTAATTTTACAGATTCTTTCAGATTAAAATAAATAGAACAATCGTAGCAGAAATAAGAAAAGATTTACAGGTAAATACACATAGGTTGGAATCCTAGTCCTATCTCTTTCTTAATCTCTAAAAAAATAGACACAAGGATCTCAGCCTTGTGTAATTATTGCAATAGTTAAATGAGATGGGATATGTCATAATCTAGATTGATGTTTGACATATGGTGGTTGGTATAGGTGATCTGTCATTTCCTCGCCACTGCCCATCTGTGTTTGTTTTGAAGAAGACCTAGATTTCGTAGTCAGGTGACAGAACAGTTTCGAATCAAGCTTTCAAGTTCCATACCCACCATTTGTTTGTTTGTTTTGTTTGTTTCTGACTAGAGCAAGCTTTTATCCATTTTACATTTTTAAATTTCTTATTTGTAAATTATTGATAATAGCACCTATTTCCTAAGGTTGCTTTTCATGACAAAATACATATAAGATGTCTAGCACATGAGAAGCACGTAATATATGTTTGTTATTAACATTATTAATAGGAAAGATGTCATCCAAAATGGTCCTACCTTTTAACAATAACAAATAAGTTCTTATTTGACATGTGCTATTCTAAGAACTTTCATTTGCATCAGCTCACAGGGTTCCCTTAACAGCTTGATGAGGCAGGTATCATTGGTATTATTATTTATAAATATCCGCATTTTTAAGATGAAAAAATGGACACCAAAAGTAATGAACTTTTCCAATGGTACAAAGACAGAAAATGAAAGAGCTGCTATTTGAATTCTAGCTGTCAAGTTTCAGAGTTTACATTCGTAATTATTTTCTATATCTGCCTCATATATTATTTCATAACAGCTCAGTGAGGTAGGTAGGGCATGTGCCATTGTTTCTTACTTTGTAATGAAGAAATTGAGTATCTGAAGGGTCAGGCTTATGAGTGAAACTTCTTCTCTCAATCTGTGAAACAAAAGAGCTAAATCTTCCTTTGGGGTCACAGAAGGGAATTCCTGAGCACCTATTTTTTATGTATATGTGGAATAGTGGGGAAGAATTGCATTACAATCTCATGTTTTATCTTAAAAATTCATCTAGTTTAGCTTTTTACTCCAAAATGTAACTCTTTATTTGAAAAATTATATTTAAAATTTCTTAGCACTGAACACAGTGGATGCTCCAACAAGAGGTTTCATGCTTTTCCTTGAATTTATATTCCCTTTGGCAAACAATGCCTATCAAGGTCAAATTTGAAAACTTGACCTTAAATGTAATTCTAGCAATGCTAACTCATAAAGATGTCTGGGAATCAGTGGAGTTTATTTGACCTAATATCAGAATTTGGAGCCTTCTTTTATGCAATGAAGATGTTACCTAATGATATTGAGACAACCAAGTATAAAGGGGTCCCTGGAGAACCTCCAACCATCTTGTGCACTAGAAGTGTGTACTGGGGTAGAGCCATGGAAATTATTGCCATTTGCAGGGACTAGAGGAGGAGCCTGGCATCTCTTTTTCTGGGATGGTAACCTGGGATTCAATCTGTGAGATGGGGGCCTGTTAACATGAACCTCTCTTGCTTTGCTGAGTTTTTTTTTTCCTTTTCACCAAAGAAATTTCATTTTTCTCACCCTTCTGTGTCTATGAGCCTAATCTTTCTTGGTCGTGTGACAAGGGCCCTGTTTTTAGCTGAATTAGGGAGAAAGTTCTACAAGAGTATGTGTGAGAGAAGTGCCAAGGTAAGCAAATGATCCTGGCAGTCATCCTGGTGAAGAAATGGCTTTTGCAGTGAACTCTTGAACCCATACATCAATCGATGGGGGAAACAATTATTAGCACAATTGGAGTGATTGCTCATGGCATTGTTTATGGCGAATTAAAGTAGCTAAAGACTGGTGAGCAAATCCCATTTTCATACCCCTTCTTATCCCCCTCTCAGCACTCTACTGGTACCAGATAATTGTGGTTCTGTGAATGCTAAGTCCTTCCCCACACCTCATCTTTGCACATATTTCCTTGCCTTGCATTGGAATGTCCGTGCTAATTTCAAAATTCAGCCCACATTAATACTGATTCTCTAATCTTCAAAGTTGAATAAATTTGAATGATTCTAATGGAGAAGAGAATGATAGCTGTAATTTAATAACTGAATATAACAAATGTTTATTGACTGTTGGGTGTCAGATGTTATGGAAGGTACCAAAAGAAATAAGAGCCAAGTCCTATAAGCTTTAAATTCAGATTGATAATTAACTATTGGGTATTTAGAAGAAGAAGAAAACAATTATTTTTTCCTCTAACCATCAGGTTTTTTTTTTTTTTTAGAGGCAGAGTTTTGGTCTTGTTGCCCAGGCTGGAGTGCAATGGTGCAATCTTGGCTCACCGCAATCCCCACCTCCCAGGTTCAAGCGATTCTGCTGCCTCAGCCTCCTGAATAACTAGGATTACAGGCATGTGACAGCATGCCAGGCTAATTTTTTTGTATTTTTAGTAGAGATGGGGTTTCTCCATGTTAGTAAGGCTGATCTCAAACTCCCGACCTCAGGTGATCCACCCACCTCAGTCTCCCAAAGTGCTGGGATTATAGTCATGAGCCACCATGCCTGGCCCCCTCTAGCCATCTTATGTTCATTGGCTGGGGCCCAATTGGCAAATTAGGTAGACAAAAGACAAATTAAGAGAAAAACAAATGAGTTTATTAACATGTGCATCCATTCATACACATGGGAGCACTTGGGGAGCGCTTTAAAGAGTGTTTAGAACTTGGCCTTCTATTGCATCCTTGAATACATTTTCAGAGAAGTGACAAGACAAAGAAAAGACTTTGACTTTCTAGGGTGGCAGATTCCAAGACGGTAAACGTATGAGTGAACTAACAGAAGATAAGGGCTAGTCAAGTTTGTTTTGTAGTTTCCTTCGGTGCTGGCTCTAGGCTAACAACCATTTCCAGGGGTGTCTAATCTTTTGGCTTCCCTAGACCACATTGGAAGAAGAAGAATTGCCTTGGGCCAGAAATGAAATACACTAACACTAACAATAGCTGATGAGCTAAAAAAAATTTCATATTTTTTAAAAGTTTATGAATTTGTGTTGGGCTGCATTCAAAGTCATCCTGGGCTGCATGCAACCTGCATGCAGGTTGGACAAGCTTGGGAGTTTTCTCTGGTGATTAATTTCTGTCTTTTCTGGTAGAGAGAGAGGAAAGGAAACAACTTTACCAATTTGTACTTTGCTTTTAGGCAAATGGAGGAGGAGCATAGAGCTTTTCTTGTATCTACTTCTCAGTTGTCCTCAACTCAGAATAACCCTTATGTCAAATTGGCGTATTTTGGGGTGGCATATTCGGCTACTCTTGAGGTAGATGTATATTATGAACAAGTAACTTTATTAGGTGTTAGAAATATGAATATAACAAAATGTTTTTCCTGACTAGGAATACCTTACAGATTGTCTAAGGAACCAAACATACAAACAAAACACATCGTGAATTTGTGTTGGGCACATTAAAATGTGATAAGCAATAATATTAGATAAAGGCATGATAAATCTTTATGGGGTAGGTGGAGAAAGGGTCTGAGCTTACTATATCATAGACATATATAAGGGCTGGGTCACAAAGGGGAAAGAATGTGAGTTTCCCATGCAAAAATGTTGAAGGGGACATCATGAGCATCACTTCCACGGGCATATTGCTATTTCATGGGGGATGTAGGAAATGATTTTATAGCAGAAACTAGATGTATATAAAACTGTTGGAAAAGTGGAAGAGCAAATGTAATGACTTTGGGTTTTTCGATTTTGCCTGCACATCTATGATCTATAGGCAATTTCTGCTGCCTTCTCAAGGTAAGAGACTGAACCACAGTGAATGGAATTCAGCTGCTATAAATACTCATATCTGTAGATCTTATCTGTCCACTGCCACCGAGAAAGAAGCAAGGTCTCTATTCCTCTTCATCTTCCACCTTTCAAGTCTTGCATTTCTGTCTCTTATTGGTAGAATTTCCACTGCATTCATAAACATAGCTACAGAGGAGTCTGAAATATATTGTTTTGAGCTTTTCACCTCATCCAGTATAGGGTGGGAGGAAGAGGTAAAAATGGTTGCTACAACTTAATACATAATATGTCACTCAGAGAATATACAAAATCCCTTTACACAGAGGAAGTAGCTTCTGTCAATCAGGCACAAAGTACGGGGGACATTAAGATGAATGACATGAGGGCCTTGCCTTTAGACTATTCCCTTTGTCAACACAAAAGATGATTTGAAAGAGCATTGAGCTAAATCAAGGTAGAAATTTAAGGTTTTCTTTACAGAGAATGATACAAAAAAATGAAACCAGTGTGGGTGTCATTTGTAGAATTTACCATTTTATCACCACAGCACCAAGAAAAACTTTACGTCTTCAAGAATTAGAAATCTAAACATATGTGTAGTCAGTGATAACCTGGGTCTTTAAGAGAAAAATATGAGAAAGTGTAATCAATAAGTAGTAAATACAGTTTGAACTGAAATCTCAAACCACTTACGGATAAATGTTTCATTTCATGCCAGGAAGCCTGTTTGGCAAATTGTAGTGTAGCAAGTAGTGAGAAAACATAAGTCACCTTGAATGCTGATTGAATATAATCAATGATTAATGGCAAATCTGTGGTCTTTTTAACGATGATAGTTAAATAAAATTAAATTGAACCATAAATTTGGATGCTCTCTGGAATTGGGTCATGTAAAAAGTAAGCTTTCTGAAGAAGAAAAAATGATTCAGTAATATTACTCTAATCAGACTCATAACTCAGAATTCAGAGCTTTTTATTTAAATAGTTTTGACTATCCTATTTACATATTCACATATATTTAATTGGGTTGGCAAAGTTGTATAGATTTTATCTCAGAGAGTTCAGTCAGAAGTCATTCATTTTTTTGGTCTGATTTTATTTTAACCACATCCGTGAAAATCAGCATGGGTTCAATCACTTAAGAGTAGAGATGCTTTAATTATCATTTCAATGAAAGAAATAAGGAAGTAGACCAGCTTAGCTCTCAGTATTAAGGCCTACTTTAAATTAGTTGAATGGTTTCAAATCTAGAAGTTTGATGACATCTTAGGCTGCCATCAGAATAACCTTCACAAAATTATAATCATGTTTTGAAAAATATGCTATTGGTGTATTGATCTCATGATATATTATAACTGCATGGATACTATCTCAGAGTTTGTCAATTTCAAGCGAAAATTTAGAAATAAATAAAAATGTGTAATCCCAGCACTTTGGGAGGCCGAGGCGGGTGGATCACGAGAGATCGAGACCATCCTGGTCAACATGGTGAAACCCCGTCTCTACTAAAAATACAAAAAATTAGCTGGGCATGGTGGCGCGTGCCTGTAATCCCAGCTACTCAGGAGGCTGAGGCAGGAGAATTGCCTGAACCCAGGAGGCGGAGGTTGCGGTGAGCCGAGATCGTGCCATCGCACTCCAGCCTGGGTAACAAGAGCAAAACTCCGTCTCAAAAAATAAATAAATAAAATAAAATAAAATAAAAAATAAAAATGGTGTTTTACTGTACCATTGGCCAGTTCACAGAGAAAAAATACAAAGAAGGTTGTTTAGAGAGCAAGAAATTTGCACCCCGTCCTCTATGGTTAGATCCCACCAACAGCAGTTGTAACACTCCTGGTCTCAAAATGTTCACCACCATCCTGAAATGTTTTCCTAGAGAATTACTATGAGCACAGAAACCAGAGGAAAAGGTCAGATCATCTATCCATTCTCTGCTAAGTTTAGAGCCAAAACTCAGAGGCTACAAAGTGAAGTCAGCAGAAAGGACTGAGGTATCAATAACAGACTTGAGAAAAGAAGGTGAGAGAATTGGTGGCTAAAGGCATCTACACCCAGTTGATTCTAATAGGGATGGCACCATGTCCAAGAGGCCAAAGAGGGGACCAGAAACCAATGAACAAAACACAGGGTTTAGTGAAGAACTGCATCCAGGGCAGGTCCAGGGGTAGCCAGCTGGACAGGATAGCAGCTGTCAGTTGTGAAAGCGTACAGTTTATGTAGCATTTTTATTTAGCACCCTTCACCTAGCAATCTCTACCTAGAAATCTCCATTTAACCCAAAACAAAGGGATTCTATCCCTCCTATGGCCTTCATTAAAAAGGTTGGGCCAGGGGGTTGGATGTCCTTCACAGATAAAGAGTGACTCTCTGGGCTGGCCACACCCAGATTTCTTACCTTGGAATTCCAAACCAACACTTCTCTTAGATCACAGAGTCATTCTGAGGTTATGCTTAAGTTATTGCTGTCAGGTGCATCTGTCATGCAGCCACCATCATACTGAAGTTTATTATAGTAAAAGCGAAGAACTGGGCTGTAAACGGTCTTTGCAACAGGAGAACAAGGGTAATTGCCACGTATTAGAGAAAGTGTCCTTCATCATTCTGAGCTAAGTTAGAGCTGCCCATTTTGGTTCACATAACTTGTACACTCTGACTTGCTACAACCCCCACTGGGCATTCTATCAGAAACACACCACCATTCATTCATCCAGTTGCTCAAGTCCTGAAGATGAGTCCTCCTTGGCACTTGTCTTCTTTTCATGCTCCTCATCCATTATTTCAGCAATCGTTCAGAGTCCACCTTCAACTATGCCATGAATCCTATCATTTTATTTCACCTTTACCACCCTCATCCTACTCAGCACTGTCAGTGGACTCCTGAGATGGGCTCTTCCCTGATCTCTCTTCTTACATCAAAACTAAAATTCAGAAAGTAAATCTTATCATGTCTCTCCCTGACTAAAAAAAAAACCTTACAGAGGTTTTCATACATATATGACATATATATGACAACATGTATAACTGACTTCAGACCATAGCTTTATTTATTTAGTGTCTTTTGTTATCATTTGTAAGCTCTGCAGGGGAAGGACTTCCTCTTCAGTACCTAGAAGAAGGCATGCTGTCATTAAGTAATAAATATTTATTAGATAAATGGATGTACAAATTTTCACCTAAAATGGAGCCTGTTTCACCCTTGTGTGTTGACCACCAGAATTCCTATAGGTATCAAATTTGAGAACTATGTCTTAGATAATGAGAAGGGCAACACCTTACGTAACCTACCAGCATAACTTAATTATCCCAGTTGTTCCAGTCATATTGAAAAGGCCCCTCTGTGTTTTGACCTTACCAGAGAAACCTATAACAGCTGGTTCATGTTCATGAAGTCACAGAATATTATTCGCATATAGTCATGCTTCACCCCAATACATATTTCAGAAATTGTGTTGTCTTTCATGGTTTCAAGAGTCCTGTTTTTCTTTTCCCAATTCCAAATACAGTATTATAGAGATTCTCTAATTAATTCCAGGTTCAATATTGACTACAGTACAAATCTTTTCTTTTTTATTTTTCTTAGAGTAGTAGCTGAAGAGTTCATTCCATCTTAGACAGCTTAAAATAGAGTTGCACAGAAGATCACAGCAGCAATAAACTTGAAAAGGGTTCTAACCATGGCATAAAGGGGAAAAGCACAGCTCAGAGGAAAACTGCTTCAGCATGGAAGATAATTTACCTCTCTACAGAGATATATATTTAGGATTTTTCTGTAGCAGCTGTTGGGATCTGTTGGCCTGACAAAATTTATCAACCCACAGCAAATTGATCATTCCTAGAGGCAGAAAAGAAACCTATTTGCATATGGTGATGTTAAGATTCCTAAATACCTTTTCCTATTAGCTCTTTATACATTTTTCAAAATTATTTCTACTATGCATTTAGACACCAAATACCAGAGTCAACATTTCAATGACATGCTGGTGGGGGAAAACAGAGTGCTAGAAATTAAGCTCTAAATCCTAAATTGGAATAATTTGTTCAACTTAAAGCTACATGACCTAAAGTAAATTAATACAGTGGAGAGAGACTTGTTTGCCACCATTTCTGTTTTTCCCTTCTGTCTAAGCACACAGCTCCCTAGCTCATTAGAAATGGTCATGTGACCAAGTTTGCACTGCACCTGTATTAATTTTCCAGAGATACCATGACAAAGTCATTGGATGTCTTAAACTGAACTTATTTTCTCACAGTTGTGAAGATTAGAAGTCCAAGATCAAGGTGTCGACAGGGTTTGTTTCTTCTGAGGCCCCTGTCTTTGGCTTAAATATGGCAACACTATCTCTGCTCTGTCTTCATCTGGTCTTCCCTCTGAGTGCATCTGTGACCAAATTCCCACTTATCAGAACACCAGTCATATTGGATTGAGGCCCACATTAGTGGTCTCATTTTAATTTAATTACCTCTTTGAAGACTCTATCTCCAAATGCTGTCACATTATGAGGTACTGGGAGGTAACACATTAACATATACATTTTGGAACAACGTGGTTCTGCCCATAACACCCATCAATGGTCAGCAGAAGTGACTGTGTGCTACTCCCACCTCAACCACTTAAAAGATACTTGCCCTAGACATCTTTCTCTTTTCCCTCTCACTGCCTGAAAATATCAGTGCCTGGAAGCACTTTGAATGATGATTTGGTTACATAGCGCCAAATCATCTCGATTGCTGAAATGTCTCCCTCAAGCCATCTGCCTTCTCATCTTGAACTGTGATGTAAAAAAAAAAAAAAAGACACTTGACTTTGTGAGATTATCCCCTTTCTGTCTGTTTATTACAATAACTCATTGTTCACTCTAACGTATTCAATGGTTTTGTCCGAGCCCAACTGTCCCCTTCTCAGAAAAGATCATCATAAGAAACTTGCTTGAACTGTTGAATAAAAAGTAGCCTCTATGTGTGAGAGTGCCCAACACAATGATTAAAATAAAACTATAATGGCCATTATTTTCTGCATTTTACTTGGAGAAAAGCTATATTGTGATCATGTATGTGAAATAGTTTTGTAAATTAAAAAAAATTACCACTCAAATTGAGTACTAATTATTGTAAACCCCTCAGTCTCTAAGGTCTGATTACGGAATTCAGTGATGGGCTTCAAGAGGTATTTGAAAGCAGCATTTTGAGTATATGTGATGATTTTCTTCTTCAAAGGGTTGATAGGGCATTATCAGGTCCTCAAATATATTTTTGGTTCAACAACATTAAGAATCACTGAACTGTAAGTATCTGACCGGGCTGGGTGAAGTCCAGGTTCTGTGAGGGATTGGCACAAAGGTGGGGCTAGTAGTGTGTATAGTCTTAAGGGAGCAGAATGGGAGGCCACCACTGGAGAGGATGAGAAAAGCCAGGGGAACAGCCGCACAACCTTCTTAGGATCCTACAGGGGTTAGGAAAAGAAGTAGGTAGAGACAGAGAGATGGACAGAGGGGGAAACGGCTATAATTCCTTCTTTGTCTCAAGGTTCTCCTATTTCACTGGTTCTCGACCTGCTGTGTGTCCTCTCCTCCTTTTGGTGCTGTATCTCATCAAATAGATGTGAGATGTTCTAGTTCAATACCTCTTTGCGTGAGTGACAATGCTGAGACCAAGGGAGACAAAGGAAGATGTTGTGGCCAAGGTCACACAGCTAGTTGTTGGCAGAAGCAGGCTGGAGTCTGGCTCTGCCATGCTCTGTCTCCCACACAGTATCAGTTACAATGTCATTCCCAAAGAAATTAATAATTCCCAGTGTGAGAACTTCTCACCAATAGGAAGATTTATCTATAGGAGACAGCATGGATATACCACTCACTTTGTTCTTCTTCATTTTTAATCTTTGTATCAAAGTTCAACATGCCCAGAGTTTGAAGAGTTAATTGGTTCTGCAAGATTGGTTATAAACAACCACAGTCTCCTACAACCTTCTACTTAATGTGTCCAGCCTTGATAGCAATCACTTCCTCTCTGATTATTTTGGCCTTACCATCCAATGCCTATATAACATGTTGAGTGACTTATTCTTTTTTCCTCCCCGATTTGGGACATCATCTATTGACTTCCCACCTTAAAAGATGAGATAAGATTTGCCTACTATTTTCCTCCTCATTGCCTCTCACCACACATTCATACCCTTGCTATTCCCTGTCCTCCCAATTCACTTACCAGGAATTTGGGTTATGTCGCTATTCAGTCATTGCATCATTATGACTAGAAGTAGTATAACATGGAGATTAAAGTGGGGTAAAGGTCTGACTGCTAGCATCAAGAGTGGGGTGGGAGAAGCAGACAAAGGACTCCACCACCCACCATGTGTGGACAAGTTCCCACCATTCTTTTGTTTTCACTGTGGTGCTTCTAACCTCATTTTACCTGCTGTCTCCCAGTCCAAAGATCCTTTGCTCTTTTAGCTCCAAACAATGAGACTCCAGACTTTGTTGAGGTGGGGGAGGTAAGATGCCCAACAGCCCATATTGGAAAAGAGATCTAGGATTTGATTGTTGATATTTTATTTGATTGGATATTTTAAACCAATCCTCTTCTTTTCATTGCATCATTCATCCCCATGTTTAGAGGTAGTTGATACTGCCAGTGCCAGGGCCTTTGAGAACTCTGTTTTCTGATTGTCATCTTTGTTGTCCCTGCCCTTCTCATCCACGGAAGTAAACTTGTTTTTGCTTTCCTATTGTTATTATGAGGTTTCAGGAGACAGAAAATATGAACTGGAAAGCTATGGTCGTCCCTTATGAGTAACCAGACATACACAAAGGGTTAGAATCATCTCTAACTAGTTTTACCTGGAAGTCAGGCATTCACTTCTGTGACCCAGCAAAAGTTTTTCCTGTTTAGTTTCCTTACATATATAGCAGGTGGAATTAAATAATAGGGAATCTGTGAAGGCCAAATGAGGTATGAGACGTGAAGTTCTTAGCACAATGTCTGATGCATAGTAGGCAACCAAAAAACACCACTTTCTTCAAATTCTTCTTAGAATGAGATCATAGAACAGTTTTCAAAATTGTTCCCTTTTTCTTTTTCATTTATAACTTTAAATACCTACTTCCCAAATCTGTTAAAATTCCCTTTTTTGGATTATAATGTCCTCTCACATTCAATCCATGTAAGGAAAGGCTTTTATTTACATCTATTTTGTATAAATTAAGGTTTTCAATATTGGTAGTCACATAAGACTTGACAAAACACAGGCTTACCCTCAAGGATCTCATAGCTGAAAACCTGGAATTAGGATTTTATTGTTCAGAACAGCCTCCTTCTAATTCCAAATGGGGCTAATAAAGACTCTATTAAGAAAAAGACTCCCTCGTGGGAAATGAGAGGCTGTGAAGCTTCCAATATTTACATGGCTGGAGAGTTTGTGCATTTGTTCTGACTTTCTCTAATTAAACTGGAAATATTTTGTGCGAGGAAAGGTTTTATTTTCTTTCCCCTATTCCACATCTGAGTGGAGGAAATTTGGTGAGGCATCAACAGAGGATTTTGAATGCCATTGCTTCCAGTCTTCATGTGTTTAATAAGAAGCAACTTTCAAGGTTAAGGTCTCTTCTCTGTGAACGTTCCACAGCACCATCTTTCAATCTGAAGCAGTAGCTCTGTGTAGCTCCTTATTTGTGCTCTTCTAGTACCCTTATCTCTTTCTACCTGATGAAAGAGATGCTTCCTTTTTTCTTCTCCCAGCTGGGTGCCCTGCAGTTCCTCCATGAACATGAATATATTCATGGAAATGGGACAGCTGAGAATATCTTACTGAATCCAGAGGACCCAACCCAGGTAAGAGTGAGGCCCTCCCCACCCTGCCCTATGTATATTTTATCTCCCCAAGGAACTTAAATTCCTTGAAACCAAAAAATCATGCTTCAAACGTGTTTACTCCTAAGAATGTTAATTCCTGTTTAATAGCAACTGTGCAATAGGTAAGTTGTACAATCAGGATTTTTCAAATCAAATGGAGTTGATTGAACTACTGGTTGCAATTCTTCTCTTCCCTTTGTGTAACAGCAGTGTTGTACATCCATATCTTTGACCTCATGGTATGTAGCATGTATTTCCCCAAATTTGACTTTGGGCTTGGCCACGTGGCTTGCTTTGGCCAATGAGATGTTAGAGGAAGTGACATAAACAGGCTTGAAGTGAGCTACCCAGTGGGCTTATTTTATCTCTTGTGCTTCTGCAGTTTCCAAGAGAGGAACATTTGTAGGATGCATGTCATGAACTCCCAGCCTAGTCACTCCAGTTCATCTGCAGACTCCTAGACTGATATAGAACCAAACCAGCCCAGCTAACTGACACATGCATCAGGGAGAAATATATGTTTGTTGTTTCAAGTTGTTGAGATTTGTGGTAATTTGATACACACATTTACTGAAATCATTTCAAAGTAAGGCCAACAAACCTCTGCAACGATATATATTTTCAGCTACTAATAAGGCTGATAATAAAGACTTATCTCTCAGAATGTCCCCATGTTCCATGTGATCAAAGTACTCTGTAGTTTCTGTCATCACTATTGAATAATGGCACTATTGAATGTATTTGTTATTTAATATCTTTTTTTTCTTTTTTGAGATGGAGTTTCGCCATTTCACCCAGGCTGGAGTGCAGTGGCACAATCTTGGCTCACTGTAACCTCTACTTCCCGGATTCAAGTGATTCTCCTGCCTCAGCATCCTGACTAGCTGTAATCATAGGCACCCACAACCAGCCCCAGCTAATTTTTGTATTTTTAGTAGAGATGGGGTTTCGTCATGTTGGCCAGGCTGGTCTCAAACTCCTGACCTCAGGTGATCCACTTCACTTGGCCTCTCAAAGTGTTAGGATAAAAAATGTGAGCCACTGTGCCTGGCCCAATACATTTCTTATTAAATATCTTGGTTCTCTGCTGATCTTTAAGTCTGTGAGGTCAGTGATTATGACTGATTTATTTCTTATTATACCCCTGTGACTATCATGGTACCTAGCACATTTAAAGAATTTAGTTAATATGAGTTAAATGAATGAATAAAAACTTGATGGCTAGAACACCAAAATGCTTGGGAAAGTGATGCATTCCACCCATTAGCGAAATAAACATATAAATATACATAAAAACTGGCATATAGTATGAGAGAGAGCCTAAGACTTTAACATTTGTCCACTCCTTGGATTGAAAGCTTAGAACCCCTGATCGAGATAACATGGAAACATTTTAGACACCAGAGCCTGAAAAGCCCCTAACTTTTCCTGTGGTATTTTACGAATTAATGTCTATATGCATTTGGCAAGGTTTGGCAGTTTTTCATGGGGCAGATTATTTGGTCTGATGAGTCATTTTCCTGGTCACGCTGGGCATCCTTCTGTATGTTATTTCATCTTTTACTCATCAAATAGGCTAAGGGATAGGCTAGGAAAAAAAGGAAAAGAACGAAAAATGTCATGTTTCTAGGACTCAGAAGGAGGGATTAAATATGTGACCAGAGAAAAGTTAACAACATACACAGTGGTCATCACTGTTGAAGATGCAATGTGTTGTGTTTGGTGCGTGTGTTGTGGTCAGCCTGGAACAGAAGGAGGACAAGTAACAGTAGGGTAACCTTTGAGGATATTTGCATCTACACAGAAAGTGGGGAAAATGTTCTCGTGCTTAATTTTCAGGTTGCGCCTCTTTGAGACAGTCTGTCCCAGTCACACTGGGGGAAACTGAGACAGATCAGTGAGTGGAGGGTGAATGAACTGCGGGCCAGGGAGTGCTTTCTTTCTGAAACAGTCTTTAATTTTACAATTGGTGGTGAGTCATTTTGCTTTTTCTTTTATTGTTTCAAATTAAGCCAGTTTGTGGTTTGGTTTTGACTTCTATAGTTGGGACTCCTGTGATTTCTCCATTTTTAGACCCTTCATTGTGCCTCTCAGGGTGACAAGGTGAACAAAAGAGACAGTGTAGAGACAAAATAGATGCACACATTCAAACAGGAAGACATATGGTCTGTTCCTAATGTCATGACTTTGCACAAAGTGGTTCTGTCCAGGAACTGTCTTTCCCATCCCTTGAGATTATAACCTTCATTACTTACTTCCCTCGTTCCTGTTGAGATGATTCTTGACACTCTATGTCCATGGGAACCCAGCCATCTACCAAATAGCCATGGCATTCAAGCTCATTTGCAATTTTAAGCTGATAGTAAGCTAAAAAAAGAAACTTCCCTTTTCTCTAAAGATGCAAGGTGAGAGAGTTTATGGAATTGGCTACTGTTCTCAGTTTTGCATTTCATTCTGAATGATGGGAATAAAAGCCACCTTATAAAAAGCAACCTCCAGTACTAGGCCCAAGCTCCCAACCCAAAATACTTCTCCGTATTTTGCTGAGTTTTAAAAATGCTTGTATTTTATCACTAGAATTCTACAAATGTTTTATATAATAGTACCTCATTTAAATTCTGTACTTGACCTATAACATGATGAATGAATTCTCTATTGATCAATTTTCTAAGTAACTGAGGAATATCCTGTAGTGCTTAAACCTAAAAAAAGGCAATATTTCATGAAAATATTTTTTATGTATCAGATATATTACTATCTTTCAGACAGACAATGCTGATTACAAATTAATCTTTCCTTAAAAAGCAGTTATTGTGATAATTAGTGTAATGGGCTATAAGATGGCACACTTTTCATCCATCTCTTTTGCTGAGTGTCTATCAGCTACACTTTTTTTCTCTTTGTAACATTTTCTAGAAAGTTTCCTATATTTAGGATGAACAAGTTGTTAGAATGGCATATAAATGAAGAGTCAATAGGATCTGAATTCAGACTCAAGGGACCTGATGGTAAGGAAAAGACCTTTGGAGTACTGAGTCATTGTCTTACAAACCTTTGTTATTTACTTCTTGATTTCCTAAAATTACAGTCTTAATATATGAAGTTTACATTGCACATACATATATATGTGTATAAATCTGTGCATTTGTATACATGTATATATAGGTGTGTGGGCTTGCATGCATGTATGTACATATGTGTATTCGTTCACTTGCAGGCTGCTGATAAACACATACCCCAAACTGAAAACAAAAAGGGGTTTAATTGAACTTTCAGTTCCACATGGCTGGGGAAGCCTCTGAATCATGGCAGGAGGCAAAAGGCACTTCTTACATTGGTGACAAGAGAAAAATGAGGAAGAAGCAAAAGTGGAAACCACTGATAAACCCATCAGACCTTGTGAGACTTAATCACTATTGTGAGACCAGCCCCCATGATTCTATTACCTCCCACTGGGTCTCTCCCACAACATGTGGGAATTCTGGGAGATATAATTCAATTTGAGATTTGCATGGGGACCCTACCAAACCATATCATTCTGCCCTTGCCCCTCCCGCAAATCTCATGTCCTCACATTTCAAAACCAATGATGCCTTCCTAATAGTCCCACAAAGTAACTGATTTTACATTAAGCCAAAAGCCCACAGTCCAAAGTCTCATCTGAGATAAGGCAAGTCCCTTTCACCTATGAGCCTGTAAAATAAAAAACAAGATAGTTACTTCCTAGGACACAATGGGAGGATAGTTTGGTAATTACAATCATTCCAAATGGGAGAAATTGGGCAAAACAAAAGGATTACAGGGTCCATATAATTTCAAAATCCAGTGGGGCAGTCAAATTTTAAAGCTTCAAAATTATCTTTTTCTGCATGTCTCATATCCAGGTCAAGCTGATGCAAGGGGTGGGTACCCATGGTCTTGAGCAGCTCTACCCCTGTGGCATTGCTACATACAGCCCACCTCCTGGCTACTTTCATGGGCTAGTGTTGAGTGTCTGTGACTTTTCCAGGTGCATGGTATAAACTGTTGGTGGATCTACCATTCTGGGGTCTAGAGGACGGTGGCCCTCCTCTCATAGCTCCACTAGGTAGTATCCCAGTAGGTATTCTGTATGGGGGCCCTGACCCCACATTTCCCTTCTGTACTGCCCTAGCAAATTTCTGTGTGAGGGCCCCACCCCTGTAGCAAACTTTTGCCTGGGCATCCAGACATTTTCATACATCTTCTGATATCTAGGTGGAGGTTTCCAAACCTCAATTCTTGACTTCTGTGCAACCACAGGCTCAACACTATGTGGAAGTTGCCAAGGTTTGGGGCTTCCACCCTCTAAAGCCACAGCCCAAGCTGTCCTTTGTCCCCTTTCAGCCATGGCTGGAGCAGCAGGGACATAGGTAACCAAGTCCCTAGGCTGCACACAGCATGAGGACCTTGGGCCTGGCCCATGAAATCATTTTTGGCTCCTGGGCCTCTGGGCCTGTGATGGGAGGGGCTGTGTGAAGGTCTCTGATGTGGCCTGGAGACATTTTCCCCATAGTCTCGGGATTAACATTAGGCTCCTTGCTACTTATGCAAATTTCTGCATCTGGCTTGAATTTCTCCCCAGAAAATGGGGTTTCCTTTTCTATCGCTTATGCAGTCAGGCTGCAAATTTTCCAAACTTTTACACTCTGCTTTTCTTATAAAACTGAATGCCTTTAACAGCACCCAAATCACCTGTTGAATGCTCTGCTGCTTAGAAATTTCATCCTTTAAATACCCTAAATTGTCTCTCTCAAGTTCAAAGTTCCACACATCTCTAGGGCAGGGGCCAAATGCCACCAGTTTTTTTGCTAAAACATAACAAGTCATCTTTGCTCCAGCTCCCAACTCCAGTTCCTCATCTCCATGTGAGACAACCTCAGTCTGGATCTTATTGTCCATATTGCTATCAGCACTTTGGGCAAAGTCATTCAACAGGTATCTAGGAAGTTCCAAACTTTCCCACATTTTCCTGCCTTCTGAGCCTTCCTAACTTTTCCAACCTCTGCCTGTTGCCCAGTTCCAAAGTCACTTCCACATCTTTGGGTATCTTTTCAGAAGCATCCCACTCTATTGGTACCAATTTACTGTATTAGTTTGTTTTCACATGGCTGATAAAGACCTACGCAAAACTGGGAACAAAAAGAGGTTTAATTGGACTTACAGTTCCACATGGCTGGGGAGGTCTCAGAATCATGATGGGAGGTTAAAGGCACTTCTTACATCAGCAGCAGGAGAAAAATGAGGAAGAAGCAAAAGTGGAAAACCCTGATAAACCTATTAGATCTCATGAGACTTAGGCACTATCATGAGAATAGCACCAATCACTAGAATGATGACTTCCAAAATCATAAGAATTTTTACTGATGTAGAAGCAGGAGGATTGAGAATTAGGCAGAGGAGCTCCCCATAACATCCTAGTAGATGGTGATGAGAGAAACCTCAAGATCTGTTTTGCAACAGTAATATCTGACAGCAGAAGGAGCACAGTAAAGGTCTGATGCACATTCCTCATGACCCCAACCAGTGTCCTCAGTCACAATGCCAAAAAATTAAGCTGACGCAGCCCATCACTGTTGCCAAGTCTGTTACCTGTTCTCATCAGCACTCGGCCTGAAAGACAGTCTACAGTTTTCATATTCATCTCACAGTTTAGGAGTCTTTTTCCTGTTCCCTCGCTTGAAATATATTATTCATCTTTTAATCCAATCTAGTAAGAATAAATTAAGCACCTACTATGTGACAAGCCTTCAATTCTTTTCAGATTTGTGAAGCCATCTCAGCTCTGAAGGTTCTCATAGGATATACCCATGCTAATACATCAATGATGTCCACTGTGATAGGTTCCAAAACAGAGGAAGAGTGTGTTTATTTATTTGTTCCTCTCTAAGCTCATTTCCTTCAAACCTTAATAGGCATGTAGGTGGTTTGATTTCATAACTTGAGTCAACATAAAATCTAAACCTCGGATGTTATTAACTAGTAATAAATGCTAGCTTAAAACACATCATCTTTATCAGCATCTTTTCCTTTAAGAAGCCAGACAGTCCCAGAGGCTAAACAGACCTGCAAACTGCCATTGCAGAAATGAGTTCTGTAGTTCCTTCTTTTGGACTAATCTTCAAATTTATTCAGCAAGCCTATTATTTCCAGGAAGTGAGCTAAGCTCTGGGGAGACAGAAGGAAACAACATCTATAACCACCTAAGCAGCTCATAGTCCAGGGAGGTAACTGACCTGTAAATAGGTAATTAGCATAAAATGGAAGCACCAGGAAGCCCTGATCTTTGAGTTGATATTTGATAGATGAGCAGATCTTCAGAGAAAGAGATGGGATAAGGAAGGGCTTTCCAGGAGGCAGGTCATTAGAGCAATTTATGAAGTAACAGGGAGGTGAATAATCTGCTTTGATAGAACTTGTGAGATAAGAAGGAGGGAGATGATGGCAAGATGGAGGAATGAGTCAAAAGGGGAGTGGAATTCAGGCTCCAATCATGAGTCCTGAGGTTCATGTCAAGGAGTTACAGTTTTAACCACAGATAATTGCTCAAACAATGTAACCAGAGGAATTGCTCAAAAAATGTAACCAGAGGAATGACATAATACAAATGGCCAGCATCTAGCACATGGCTTCAGCTAATCCTCATGAAATTACATGAATTTGGTGCTTCTAATATTATCCCCATTTTACAAGTTACAAAAGTGAGGCTTAGGAATGTTAAACAATGGTTTTAGGTTAAACAACTAGTGAAAGTCAGAGCCAGGAAATAACCAGTTTTGCTTGTTTGCACTGAACTTACAGAAGGAAACAAGAGAGTAGAAACAAGACATTTTGTCGGGGAGACTGCAACATTTCAGGCAGCAGATAAAGAGAGTTGCACCCAAGCAGTGGCAGTGGATATGAGATAGACCCTGGTGTGGTATATTTCAAACAGAATTGCTCCTTCTCTGCCGTTCCAGAAGGCACTAATGAATTACATTCCCATTATTTAAAATTTCCTCTATTTTCTTTACTTTAAAGTACATTTACCAATTTAACCTCCTTTTGGCTTGTTTGCAAATAGAGCATGGATAAATATTTGTAAGTACTAAAGAAAGTTTAAATAATAATATTGATGTTAGACTCTAAAGCAGAGGCTCCAAAATGTTCTGAGCAACCTCAATGGTGTTGGGATGATATATGATCTACGAGTCATTTTCTCAATCATTTTTTCATCTAACAGTCATTTTTTGAGGACCCACTTGACTTCAGGCCCTGGGCAAGGTGATGGGGATATAATGATTAGGACATACTTTGTCAAGAACCAAACAAATTATCTTGTGCCTCAGGCAGAACACAAGCTGTCTATATTACTTGGAAAATAATAGTAAAGCAATAGTTTGTATGGCAGTGTTCCGGTGCAATGTGTTTTTAAAAATATTTTTAAAAATCATTCCCTAAAATTTTTTATTCACACCTTATACTTCAGGCAGTGTTAATTCTAGAAAAATCCCCATGATATATTTTGCACATTTATCAAATAACAGATTGTAACAAAAGACTCTGCTTCTGTGACAATAGCCTTGATTAACACCTATCAAAATAGAACCATCATTTGCTCCTTTAAGCATTTGTTAAATAACCCAATCTGCTACTGAATTAGAGACCAGATGCCTCTATCTCCACGCTTCACACGTGCTGAGAGGACAGTTGCCACCTCCCTCTTCAAGCTCTATGAATGTTCTTTGTCTAAAGGATGTCCCAGGCCTGTTCCAACTTGAGGTTCTAGGATTCTGTCAATTTAGATCTTTTCTCTGGCATGACCAGTGGTATTTCAGCTATGATGTTCCATGAACCCCACAAGTAGAAAGTCCAGTAATGACAGCCACCAGAATGCTACCCACTGGGGGCAATTCCAGTGGTACCATTGGGAGTAAGTTTGTATCATCTCAGGCTTACTGGTGTGTCATCTGCAAAATAAGAGTGGTAATCTGGCTCCTCCTGATGGAAGGGACTAATCTCACAGAATCCTATGACAGCTGGTGCTCAACCCCAGACTAACTCTAGGACTAGGATTCACTAATAATGTTCATCTTTAGAAAAGGTGTAATTGGTAGAAATTTTCTTTCTTATACTTGGCTAAGTTCTGCTCTATAAATTGCATTCTGGTTTTGTTTTCTTAAGCCAAACCAAATGAGTTATCATGACAAAATGACAGCCTTCTCATGTCTGTGTAAGGTCATCTTTCTCTTCAGCTAAGCTACTCGATTTCCTGCTGTTGTTCCGTGACACTATTTCCAGACCCCCTCATTATCCTGAGCACTTTCTTCTTGACTCACTTGGATTCATCAGTGTTCTTTAAAATATGATACCAAAAACTGAATTGAACCAATATCCTAATGGAAATTTGATCATTAAAGAGTATACAGTAATATTCATTCCTTACTGTTCTATTACTAAAATCTCTTTGTTTTTCTCTGATGGCCATGGTGCTCATATCCAGTAAAAACACTATTGCCCCAGGGCCTTTGCACTTGCTATTCTCTCTGTCAAGAGAGCTCTGTCCTCAGATATCCATGTAGTTTTCTCACCTCAGTCTGTTCAAATGTCAGCTCCTCAGTCATCCACAGTGAAGCAGTGTCTCCCTTTACTCTTTCCTTGCATAGCTTTATTGTTTTTTCCTTGTAACTGTTATCACCTGATACATAATTAGTTCATGGGCCTCTTGTCTGTCTCTTCCACAAAACGTGTGCTCCACGAGGCAAGGGACAATTTTGTTCTCTAATGCTGCATCCTTTGGCACATAGAAAATAAAACATAATAAATAATTGTTGGCTGCATAAAAATTGGGTGTACAGTCAACAATACTTTCTAGAACATTTCAATGAAATTCTGTTAGATTAAGTCTTTGCCCATTCCTCACTTAGCAATTCACTTGTTGTTCAAATTATAAAGAGCGCATGTTTGTTATCAAATACTTAGGAAACACAGATAAGAAAAAAAAAACCACTACCAACAACAACAAAAACACACACACAGAAACTGATTCCCTTATATCTACACAGTATTTGACACATACTTTTCTAGACTTGTTATTATTTACTTATTTTGAGATGGGGGGTCTCATCCTGCTGTCTACAGTGTAGCACAATGGTGCAATCACAGTTCACTGCAGCTTCGACCTCCCCAGGCTCAGGTGATCCTCCCAACTTAGCCTCCCAAGTAGCTGCGACCGTTGGTGCACACCGCCACCCCACATGGCTAATTTTTTGTATTTTTAGTAGAGACGAGATTTTGCTATGATGCCCAGGCTGGTCTTGAACTCCTGGATTCAAGAGATCTGCCCACCTTGGCCTCCCAAAGTGCTAGGATTACAGGCATGAGCCACTATGCCCAGCCTAGACTTTTTATTTATGTATATTTTTCTTTTACTGAAATGAGATAATTTAGATATTTTTAAGTTGAATTATTTTTAGTGTATATATTTTTTCTTATCAGCAAATATCCTTATTAATAAGACCATATAACGTTTTTCTCTGCAGGTATATCATAATTTAACATTATTTGTTTATCAGTCATTAATGATTAGGAATATAAGTTATTTTCAATATACTATGAATTTAACAGTATTCTAACCATGTTACACCTAAATTTATGGGACATCCATGATTATTTCCTTGGTAAAAGACTTGTCACATTAAGGAATAAAAATATCCAATACAGCTAATATTTATTATTAAGAGATATCTTTAAATTTTAAGTATTCCATCATTTTTAGCTTTCTTGAGAGTGTGGGAAAAGAGGATATTCCTATACTACTGGTAAACATGTAAACTGACATAGTATTTTTGGAAGATTATTTATTATAATTATACCTATGAAGCAAGGAAAAACAACAAGCTATAAGTTTTTTTTTTTCTTTTGTCTGTGAAGTTTACAACTTTTCCCTATTGGCATGATATAAAAATTAAATATGTTTTTCTGTTTTTTTGGGGGGTTTTCTTCTTACTTTTTTTAAGTTTTGTTTCTTGTGTGCTGTGGAACTTTTTCAAAAAACTTGTTTGTATCTTGAGTCTCTCATCAACATAGGAGTCATTAATCTTAAGTACATTACTTTTGTATATTGTAGATTAAATCTTCTGAATCTTTATTTACAATGAGTAGATTATAAAGTTTTGAACAGGACATGCCAAATACAAAATAGCATTGTAAGCTATTAGGCTTCTTATTAAAGATTGCTTTGCTTATTTTTCATTTTGTTTGAATGAAGATGGATACAAACAAATGAAATGACTTTTAGGAGAGAGCACAAAAAGACAATGACGAGTTTGCAAATAAAATAAAAAATAAAGTAATATAGAAAAGAAGATTAAAATGCTAAATTGGTCAATCTTAAAAAAGAAGAGTCTCAGGTGTGGCTACATACTCAAGTGCCCTCAGTGACTTTCCTGAATCATGCCTTTGGCTGCTGAAGGACTTCTAGAAGGCAAACACTGATCCGTATCTTTACTGAGGACAGAAAAAGACACTCAAATTAACAATCAAGGTTTTGATAAGAAAAAACTCCACAGCACAGAAATTTATGTACTCAAATATCCTGCTCATGGAGGTCATAAGAGATGGGAAAGTTCCTCTTCAAAGTTTATATCTTAGACTACATTATAAGGAGTTACAATCTTTTGTTCTATGGCTACTGTCTGCTATTAGCATAAACATATACCCATGTATATATATATATATTCTCTAAAACAGCTACATCTTAAATTAGCTACCTTGACTCACTCCAGCATATCTGAACAGAACCAGGAACTAGGCAAGCTCTAAACCCTGCTGCATGCCATTCCTTATTTGGAAACGCCCCTGACTTCTCCTGACTAGCTTCCTCTTCTTCCTTGTCTTTTTCCTTGTCTTCTTTCCCCCTTATCTATTCAGGAAATTTCCAAGATTTTAGCTAATCCGGTCAAGCATAGAATGTGAGGTCTCATTCTGGCCAATGGAAACTGCACACAGCAGTAGGGTAATTGCGTCAGGTTGTGAGAGTTATAAATGTCCCTTTGTTCAGGTGTGCTCTCATGGCAAGACTGCCAGCGAGTTGCACTCTTTCTGCAGGAAGTAACACTAGCCTTGCTGAGTGATCCGTTGTCTCAGTGTGGATTTTTCCCACCATTATAAACCCCTTTCCAACAGAGGTTTTATATATATATATATATATATACACACACATACACACAGAGGTTTTATATATACACATACACACAGAGGTTTTATACATATATATACATATATGAGATATGTACACATATATGAGATATATGCATATACATGTGAGATATACATATATATATCACATGTTGAATTTAAGAAATTATATAGATTCATTGTAACAGTTACCTGTGATTGCATAACTTTCTACCCAATGCCCCCCTTCCTCCAAAAAGAAAAATAACCAATGTTTTAAAAAGTTATTTTTTATCTCTCACAGTCTACAGATCTGGATCCGGGCTAGCATTTATTGGTTAGAGCTTCTTCGGTATCTGCAGGTAGCTCAGGTTTACTGGAAGCTGACTGGTCTAGGAAGGGCTATTCTGGAATGATTTACTTCTGCTCCAAGTGCTCTGTTATCCTCCAGTAGGCTAGCCCAGGCTCATTGTCAAAGAAGAGGTAGAGTGCAAGAAAAGTGCAGAGGCATGCAAGCACTTCTATTTTTTAACAAGACTCTGTGCACTGTCATTTGTTAATGTCTCATGGTCTAAAGGAGTCATATGGCCAAGTCAGACAGTGTGGAAGTCAACTGTCAAAAGGCATGGATATAAGAAAATGTGAAAAATTGGGGCATTAACACTTCACACTCATTTATGTGAAAATGTCCTGCAAAATCTCTGGCTCCTAGGAGGCCCCATTGGTTATTAACCATCTCTGAGTTGATGAGACTAAGGAAACTTGATGACTCAGACATAGTCACACCTGAAAGCAGAATGATTGTTAGGGTGTTGTCCAAATTTTTAACTTTATATACAAGATACCTGGAAATGACTTTTTCTTCCTGCATGGGATTGACAAGATTCATATACATCTTTATAGTAGGAATATATTATAACACAATATTAGCATCTCATTATGGTCCTGTGTTGATAATAGAGATTTTTAATGCTCTCATACTAGCTTCCCATATGATAGATGTGTGATTTCTGTGTTTATTTTACTATGTTAGAAGAAAGAAATATATAACTGCTTAAAAATGCCATTAAATGTACTCTTCAATTTAGCTTAAATTGTTATATGTGGATCTTAACAGTGGGCAACATCTGCTAGGAATATATTCAGTGTAAATAAATGTAGGATTCCACAGTGAGTGAAAGAAAACTAAAAGAAGATCTATAAATAAAGTGTCTGAAAAGCAATGTGTTTGGAAAAGCCAAGGAGAAAGTTGTTAACTAAACACATTTTAAAATTTTCCAACACTGATGCAAAAACAAACCAGTAATATTCTTGGAGAGGTATTGATGTGTGTGGAATAAAGAAGATATTACTTTCCTTCTTGCCAGGATTTAGTTAAAAGATGTGTGAATCTGACTAGATCTCACAGTTGTTATTAATCTGGAATTTTTGAAACTGGAGCATTGTTGGTAGAATGAGAGAAGATATAAGAGTAATTCATCAGGTCCTCACTGTTGTTAAAAAAAAAAATGTTTAAACCTGCCTCTGTCTTATAGTTGCAGCTGTGGCTGTTTATGCAGTAAACAGAGCCTCTTCCTCTTTCTCTTTGGGCATTATTATTATAATTAAAATGTTTGCATTACTTTTTATTACTCTTGTAAAAATCCTTTGAGAGAATCAGCAACCATAATATTATTCCCATTTTACAGATGAGGAAACCAAGGATGAAATGAGATCAAGTGACTTGCTCAAGGTACATAGCTCATCAGGGCTCCTCCAAACTCTAGTTCATTCCTTCCTTCCTTCCTACATGTTACCCCTTTCTCTGCAGGGATTCAGGGTTGCCATCATCCCACTTCTTCCCAAGGCCCACAGTTGGTTTCCCTTGTCTCTTTAGCGGAGGCAAAGAGAGAGTCAGGAGGAGAATCAAGCAAGAGATCATTGACTAAAAATATTGAGAACAGGAAAACAAAGTGAAGGTGTGAAGCTTTACAAGAATTGAAAATAGGTGGCCTAAAATCCAGAAGTATTTCGTTGAGCACCTCTTTTGCTCTGCTGAGTATTTTCAAGCATAATAGAAATGGGTAAATGTTCAGTTGCAATGTAAGCAGGTTAGCACTAAGGTTTTAATACTCAACCTTTTGTATATTTTTTGCTCCTTGTTTGGCTTCTCTGATATTTGATGTTGCAACTCTAAAAGAGAATTTTAATTAATCGATTCGTCTTTGTTTTTTAGAAAATCGATCAAGAATAACACTTCCTTTCAGAGCACAAGAGGTTGACTAGTTCTTGTAATTCGTTTGGTTGGTCAGGTGGTCTGTGAGTGGCAACATGGAAAGGACATTGAAGTAAACCCTGGTTGTGCACATGGAGCTTCAGCCTCCTCACAAGCTTTCCCAGAGCAGCTATCATGCCCCAGTGAGGTCAGCAAACACATGCTCCCAACTCCTGGAAGGGATCAGAGCTGTAGCAACACAATATGTTCCTTGAAAACTGGTTTGGAAGGAGAAACTGTCATCCTAATTTTCACGTAAATCAGGTACTGTGCTTATCATCAAAGATAGTAATGAACACTCAATAACACATAGCAGCGTGTGAATTTGTTGGCATTTCCATCTCACTTTGGACACTTGAGATATCTATTCATCCAGTCCTAGAAAACACTGGGGAAAATGTATATATCTCACTTTGCTAAGGAAAGCAGAATCTTTCTAGTCTTAACTACCTATGTGTTTGAGACTCTTAACATGCTGTAGACATCTTTGTAGATACTTGACAAAAATGATAATAAGAGTCAGTAAAATCCACCACATTTTCCTTGATTTACACACTTTATATTGGATAACATTCTTTTAAAATTCACAGGTATCTTCTATACTTCATAGTCACTTAATCCCTAATAATGATTCTTCAAATCATTTGGCTCAATTTGTCATAAATATACTGACTTTCCCTAAACTTAGATTCCCATGTTAATCTAAGGAATTAGAAAATTGGCAAGAAGGGCTGCAAGAAATTATTCTACTCCCAATGAGAGACAATAAGAACCAACCTGAGAGGGCTGAGGACTCAAGATGGTGCTGTGAGAACAACCCAGGATTGGAGCTCTCGTTGAATCTGCAAACAGGTGAGTCTGAGCTGCATTTCCAGACTGATCTTTGTTGCCCACAGAACAGGGAAACTCCCAAGCATAAAAAAGACACGGGACGCCAGGCAGTAGGTCTGCCTGGTGAAGCCGGCAGCCGGGGTGGCGGCGGCCGGCCCTACCCAGCAATCCCCACAGGGCGTGCTTGTCCGGGTGCCCTGTTGAACCGGCAACCTGAGACTTGAGAGGGCTGGACTTGAGACTGAACGAGACTTGGACAGTAAGCCAGCCCAGGGGATTGCAGGGACAGAGCGTTTGGGGGACCCAGTGGGACGAACAAAACCGTGATTTCAAACTATCCCGAGCAGATGGTCTGAGATGCTCTGTGGGGGAGGGGCGTCCACCACTACCGAGGCAACCCGCCCCAACTGAGATACATGCCCACTGCTGACACAGCAAGCCATTGCCGAGGCAACCCGTCCCTACTGAGATACATGCCCACTGCTGATGCAGCCTGCCGTTGCCAAGGCAACATGCTACAACGAAGAGACTCCGCCGCAGGGCATGGCAGAAACCACAGCAGAGCCTGCAGGAACAGGGCAAATCACACAACAGCAGGGCGGAGGCTCGGCAGCCAAACAGTGGCTAGTCTGCCTTCTAGCTGGGCAGGAAACCTCAACAGACATTGAAAAATAAAGCCTGAACCCCCCAACACAGAGCATTTGAGAAAAAAAGGGTTTTCTTAATGAGCTCTGTTGCAGCAGAATCAAACATAGCAGCCTAACAGCCCTGAAAGAACAACAGAGCTCACAGCTCAGCAATTGAGCTCCAAAAAAGTACAGACTGTCTCCTCAAGCAGCTCCCTGACCCCTCTATATCCAAAAGACTGACATTTGGCAGGCATCATCCTGGGACAAAGATAGCAGAAAAAGAAATGGGTAGCATCGCTCGCTGTGCCACAGCTGCTAGAGGTGCACCCCAGACAAGCAGGGCCTGGAATGGACCTTAGCAGTCGTACAGCGAAGGGGCTAGGCTGGTAGAAGGAAAACCAAGTAACAGAAATACTTCATCATCAACAATCTGGGTGTCCACTCAGAGACCCAATCGAAAAGTCAGCAACTACGCAGACGACAAGCGGATAAACCCACAAAGATGGGAAGAAACCAGCGAAAAAAGGAGGAAAACACCCGAAACCAGAACAGCTCGCCTCCTAGAAAGGACCAAAACTCCTCACCAGCAAGGGAGCAAAGCTGGACGGAGAATGACTGTGACAAAATGACAGAATT
The DNA here is from genome assembly GCF_049354715.1 of Callithrix jacchus. Lineage (NCBI taxonomy): Eukaryota > Metazoa > Chordata > Mammalia > Primates > Cebidae > Callithrix > Callithrix jacchus. The sequence continues at coordinate 171,830,276 of NC_133504.1, forward strand.
AGACTTCAGAAGGTGGATAATGAGAAACTTTTGTGAGCTAAAAGAACATGTATTAAATCAATGCAAAGAAACTAAGGAACTTAAAAAAAATATGAGGAAATGATAACAAGAATGGTTAACATAGAGAGGAATATGAATGAATTAAAGGAGCTGAAAAACACAAGACGAGAACTTCGCAAAGCATGCACAAGTTTCAACAGCCGAATTGACCAAGCAGAAGAAAGAATATCTGAAGTCGGAGACCAACTCAATGAAATTAAATGAGAAACAAGATTAGAGAAAAAAGTGCAAAAAGGAATGAACAAAGTCTCCAAGAAATGTGGGACTATGTGAAAAGACCTAACCTACGGTTGATAGGTGTACCAGAAGGGGACGAAGAGAATGAATCCAACCTGGAAAATACTCTTCAGGACATCATCCAGGAAAACTTCCCCCACCTAGCAAGACAGGCCAACACTCAAATACAGGAAATATAGAGAACACCACAAAGATATTCTGCAAGAAGAGCAACCCCAAGGCACATAATCGTCAGATTCAACAAGGTTGAAATAAAGGAGAAAATACTAAGGGCAGCCAGAGAGAAAGGTCGAGTTACCCACAAAGGGAAGCCCATCAGACTCACAGCAGATCTCTCGGCAGAAACTCTACAAGCCAGAAGAGAGTGGGGGCCAATATTCAACATCCTTAAAGAAAAGAAATTTCAACCCAGAATTTCATATCCAGCCAAACTGAGCTTCAGAAGTGAAGGGAAAATAAAATCCTTTGCGAACAAGCAAGTACTCAGAGATTTTGTCACCACCAGGCCTGCTTTACAAGAGCTCCTAAAAGAGGCACTACACATAGAAAGGAACAACCAGTACCAGCCATTCCAAAATCACACTAAAAGCTAAAGAGCATCAACATAATGAAGAATCTACAACAACAGGCAAAACAGCCATTTAGCATCAAAATGGCAGTATCAAATTCACACATAACAATATTAACCCTAAATGTAAATGGACTAAATGCACCAATCAAAAGACACAGACTGGCAAATTGGATAAAAATCCAAAACCCATCAGTGTGCTATATCCAGGAAACCCATCTCACATGCAAGGATACACAAAGGCTCAAAATAAAGGGATGGAGGAAGATTTACCAAGCAAATGGAGACCAAAAAAAAAAAGCGGGAGTTGCAATTCTCATCTCTGATAAAATAGACTTTAAAGCAACAAAGATCAAAAGAGACAAAGAAGGCCATTACATACTGGTAAAAGGATCAATAAAAAAAGAAGAGCTAACGATCCTAAACATATATGGACCCAATGCAGGAGCACCCAGATACATAAGGCAAGTTCTTAATGACTTACAAAGAGACTTAGACTCCCACACAATAATAGTGGGAGACTTTAATACTCCACTGTCAATATTAGACAGATCAACCAGACAGAAAATCAACAAGGATATCCAGGGCCTGAACTCAGACCTGGAGCAAGCAAACCTGGTAGACATTTACAGAACTCTCCACCCCAAATCCACAGAATATACATTCTTCTCAGCACCACATCACACCTACTCAAAAATTGACCACATAATTGGAAGTAAAGCACTGCTCAACAAATGCAAAACAACTGAAATCATAACAAACAGCCTCTCAGACCATAGTGCAATCAAGTTAGAACTCAGAATACAGAAACCAACCCAGAACCGCACAGCTTCATGGAAACTGAACAACTGGCTCTTGAATGTTGACTGGGTAAACAATGAAATTAAGTCAGAAATAAAGAAGTTCTTCGAAACCAATGAGAACGAAGACACAACATGCCAGAACCTCTGGGACACATTTAAAGCAGTCTCTAGAGGAAAGTATATAGCAATAAGTGCCCATATGAGGAGAATGGAGAGATCCAAAATTGACACCCTATCATCAAAATTGAAAGAGCTAGAGGAGCAAGATCAAAAAAACTCAAAACCCAGGAGAAGACAAGAAATAACTAAGATCAGAGCTGAACTGAAGGAGATTGAGACACGAAAAGCCCTTCAAAAAATCAATAAATCCAAGAGCTGGTTTTTTGAAAAAATCAACAAAATAGACAGACCACTAGCCATATTGATTAAAAAAAAAAGAGAGAACAACCAAATAGATGCAATAAAAAATGATAAAGGGGAAATCACCACAGATTCCACAGAAATTCAAACCATCATCAGAGAATATTACAAACAACTCTATGCACATAAACTAGTAAGCCTGGAAGAAATGGATAAATTCCTGGACTCCTGTGTCCTCCCAAGCCTAAACCAGGAGGAAGCTGAAACTATGAATAGACCAATAACAAGGTCAGAAGTCGAGGCAGCAATTAAGAGCCTACCACACAAAAAAAGCCCATGTCCAGATGGGTTCACAGCCGAATTCTACCAGACACACAAAGAGGAGCTGGTACCATTCCTTCTAAAACTATTTCAAACAATCCAAAAAGAGGGAATCCTTCCCAAATCATTTTACGAGACCAACATCATTCTGATACCAAAACCCGGCAGAGACCGACCAAGAAAAGAAAACTTCAGGCCAATATCCATGATGAACATAGATGCAAAAATCTTCAATAAAATATTGGCAAGCCGAATGCAACAGCAAATCAAAAAACTTATTCACCATGATCAAGTAGGATTCATCCCGGGGATGCAAGGCTGGTTCAACATACGCAAGTCTATCAACGTAATTCACCACATAAACAGAACCAAAAACAAAAACCACATGATTATCTCAATTGACGCAGAGAAGGCATTTGTCAAAATTCAACAGCCCTTTATGCTAAAAACCCTCAATAAACTCGGTATCGATGGAACGTATCTCAAAGTAATAAAAGCTATTTATGACAAACCAACAGCCAATATCATACTGAATGGGCAAAAACTGGAAGCATTCCCTTTGAAATCTGGCACTAGACAAGGATGCCCTCTTTCACCACTCCTATTCAATATTGTTCTGGAAGTTCTAGCCAGAGCAATCAGGCAAGAAAAAGAAATAAAGGGTATTCAAATAGGAAAGGTGGAAGCCAAATTGTCTCTATTTGCAGACGACATGATAGTATACCTAGAAGACCCCATCACCTCAGCCCAACTTGATAAGCAACTTCAGCAAAGTCTCAGGATATAATATCAATGTGCAAAAATCACAAGCATTCGTCTACACCAATAACAGACTTAAAGAAAGCCAAATCAAGAACGAACTGCCATTCACAGTTGCTACAAAAAGAATAAAATACTTTGGAATACAACTCACAAGGAACGTAAGGGACCTCTTCAAGGAGAACTAAAAACCACTGCTCAACGAAATCAGAGAGGACACAAACAGATGGAGAAACATTCCATGTTCATGGTTAGGAAGAATTAATATCGTGAAAATGGCTATACTGCCCAAAGTAATTTACAGAATCAACACTATCCCCATCAAGCTACCATCGACTTTCTTCACAGAACTGGAAAAAACCACCATGAACTTCATATGGAACCAAAAGAGAGCCCACATAGCCAAGTCAATTCTAAGCAAAAAGAACACAGCAGGGGTCATCACACTACTGGATTTCAACTATACTACAAGGCTACAGTAATCAAAACAGCATGGTACTGGTACCAAAACAGAGATATAGACCAATGGAACAAAACAGAGGCACCAGAGGCAACACAACATATCTACAGCTATACAATCTTTGATAAACCTGACAAAAACAAGCAAGGGGGAAAGGGTTCCCTCTTTAACAAATGGTGTTGGGAAAACTGGCTAGCCATGTGCAGAAAGCAGAAACTGGACCCCTTCCTGACACCTTACACTAAAATTAACTCCAGATGGATTAAAGACTTAAACATAAGACCTGGCACAATAAAAACCCTAGAAGGAAATCTAGGCAAAACTATCCAGGACATAGGAGTAGGCAAGGACTTTATGAACAAAACACCAAAAGCATTGGCAACAAAAGCCAAAATAGACAAATGGGACCTAATCAAACTCCACAGCTTCTGCACGGCAAAAGAAACAGTCACTAGAGTGGATCGGCAACCAACAGAATGGGAAAAAATTTTTGCAGTTTACCCATCTGACAAAGGGCTGATATCCAGAATTTACAAAGAACTCAAACGGATTTACAGGAAAAAAAAAAAAACAAGCCCATTCAAAAGTGGGCAAAGGATATGAACAGACACTTTATGAAAGAAGACATATATGAGGCCAACAATCATATGAAAAAATTCTCATCGTCACTGGTCATCAGAGAGATGCAAATCAAAACAACACTGAGATACTATCTCACGCCAGTTAGAATGGCGATTATTAAAAAATCTGGAGACAACAGATGCTGGAGAGGATGTGGAGAAAAAGGAACACTTTTACACTGTTGGTGGGAGTGTAAATTAGTTCAAACATTGTGGAAGACAGTGTGGCGATTCCTCAAGGCCTTAGAAATAGAAATTCCATTTGACCCAGCAATCCCATTACTGGGTATATATCCAAAAGACTATAAATCGTTCTACTATAAGGACACATGTACACGAATGTTCATTGCAGCACTGTTTACAATAGCAAAGACCTGGAATCAACCCAAATGCCCATTGATAATAGACTGGATTGGAAAAATGTGGCACATATACACCATGGAATATTATGCAGCAATCAGAAATGATGAGTTTGTGTCGTTTGTAGGGACATGAATGAATCTGGAGAACATCATCCTCAGCAAACTGACACAAGAACAGAAAATGAAACACCGCATATTCTCACTCATAGGCGGGTGATGAAAAATGAGAACACATGGACACAGAAAGGGGAGTACTAAACACTGGGGTCTATTGGGGGAAAAAGGGGAGGGCCAGTGGGAGGGGGAGGTGGGGAGGGATAGCCTGGGGAGAAATGCCAAATGTAGGTGAAGGGGAGAAGGAAAGAAAAGCACACTGCCATGTGTGTTCCTACGCAACTGTCTTGCATGCTCTGCTCATGTACCCCAAAACCTAAAATCCAATAAAAAGTTAAAAAAAAAAATTAGAACCAACCCTTATACAGCACTGACCTTGTACCTCAGCACCACTGCATCAACTCCTTCAGTCCTCAAAACTACTCTGTTACCCATTTGCTGCTTCTGTCCCCATTTTTCAGGAAACTGAGGCACAGAGAGATAAGGTGAGGTAACTGAGGTTGCACAGTTGTAAGAAGGCTGGGATTTAAGCCTGGAGTGTCCATCTCCTGAGCTTCTACTCTTGAACAATACGCTCTTCTTTCTTTCTAGGGGAACTAGACCAGTTACCTACAAATTTCTACTCCACAGTGTCTTTGCTCAACCTCCTTTATCTTCCTGGAATGTCTTTCCTTAGATTCTCTGCTTTCCAAGGTGAACAAAGTTCAAGGATCACTTTCTCTATGATGCCTTACCTAATTCTTCTTATCACTGAGTTGGAATATGCCTCTCTAGACTTTTGCCTTTCTATGTAACAGTTACCACTTGTGTTTATGTCACCACATACTCATCTCTCTCCTATAAACTACAATCAGCTGCTTCAGGAAGAAGAATACTATGTAACTTTTTTATATTTGTACATTCCTGGTGCTTAGAAGATCACATGGCACATAGTAAGGACTGTGTAATACATAGTAATACATATTGTATGGACATGAATGAATACCGGTGTTTGGAGATGTCTCTTGGTAGCTAAGAATAGGTTTTAAATTTCTTCTAACTCTTTTATTTAGTACCAATATCTAACCTAATATGAAGCATTTTGGGGGTGTATTCATTGGACATTATGACTCTAGACACTTTCACTTAGACTCTAAGCATGAGTCATTGTTTATTTTAAGGCTCAGTTGAAATGACAGAATGATAACCTTGACTTAGGTGAATATAAGTAGCATCTTTGATCCTGAGTCTGTTTTTTCTGAACTTAATTAGCTATACCCCTCAGTAATTCAGCAGTGTCTTGTGAGATATTAAAGGGTAAAATAAATAGTTTGGTAGTTTCTTTATCAATCTCATAGAAGATCTACGTTCCTCACATTTCACTAGACATCCTTACTTTACAGAAATAATTTAATCTGAAATAATGTTATTATGTATAAATTGTGTGACTCCGCTTTGTTTCCCTTCGCTAAGTGTTTCTCTGAACACTTAACAATATTGGACTTCTTTTAATTATTTTCTCTGCACCAGAGTTCTCACTTATTTTTCTCTGCTGTTGTTCTGAGTATTCATGATTGAACAAATCAATTATTAAAAAGAAAACCATGCTCCTTTTGTGCATTGCCTGGATGTCTCAACAATCTCATTATTTGCTGAGTGACTTGTAAAAATATTTAACTCATCCTGTTTGACATATGTCACATGCTCAACAAGAATAATGAGTGTTCTTTGATACTGAGAGGATTGTGTTTGCAGTGTTTTTATTCTGATTTCAGCACTGACAGGGGTGAGAGGTATCTCTGTTTTGATCACGGCCACATTTTAGCTCAAAAGAGTTGAATTGTTCGACCTTGCTAGTCAACTCTATGCAATACATTTACAAACTTATAAATATATTTGCATCAGGTCAAGGTTAATTATAGCTGGTATTTGCTTAATAATTCATCCCCTACCATTCTAGTTTATGACATAATAAGTGATCTATTTGGGAGAAAAGAAAAGTCAGTGCTATATTCAATTTATTGCAGCAGGTGTGCTTCCAATTGGGGAATTAATTAGAAGAGGATTTTAAAAAAAGAATTGATTCTTTATAAAATTTTAGGTCACAAAGTGCACTTAAGGAATTAATTTTGGCTGTGGGATTACTTCATGTTCAAAAAAGAAAACTTTAGACCATGGGCTCAGTGGCCAGAAGCTTGGCCTTCATCTGAACTCTTGATTTCTGGGTATTGTTTTCAAACTGTGCATAACTAGATTTTCCAAAAGCTTTTCAAGCATGTGGCTCACTTATGGGCTACCCCAACACTCTACAGCCAGCACGTATCATATCGTCATGTTTATCACACCTAGTTTTAATGGGGCCTGTGTTCTTATGCCTCGGCCCTGCTGGAAGATCTTTTGAGATGGAAACTGTGTTCTGCTAACATTATATTTCTGGCACTTATCATAGTGCCTGGGTCATGGTGGCCATTAGAAAATAACTACTGAATTGCTGGGTGCACTGGCTCATGCTTGTACTATCAGCACTTTGGGAGGTCAAGGTGAGTGGATTGCTTGAGTCCAGAAGTTTGACACTAGCCTGAGCAACATGGTGAAACCCTATCTCTATAAAAAATACAAAAATTAGGCAGGTGTGTTAGCACACACCTGTAATCTCAGCTACTTAGGGGGCTGAGGTGGGAAGATCGCTGAAGGCTTAGAGGTCAAGGCTGCAGTGAGCCGTCATCATGCCACTGCACTCCAGCCTGGGTGACAGAGTGAGACCCTGTCTCAAAAAAGGAAAGGAAAGGAAAGAAAAGAAAAAAAGGAAAAGAATTACTAAATTAATTTAATAATGATAATAATGTGCTACATTAATGTAATAAGGCAAATTTTACTGACTCTTGTTTTTTCCCACAAACTATAAGAATTTTAGTTTTTCTTCTAAAAATTCAAACACAGTTTTTTCCTGGGAGTCCCCAGAGGTGTTTCATATAAGCTCTTATAGTCTTATACTTCTTCGACTCTGGCACTAGATGACCCAATTGATGCACAAGTCAGGGCATGTTTTTCAGTTCCCTTCAATGTCACACATTGTCCAGGGACTAATGTAGAGTTGTATTTCTGATAGTCACTGTGCTGAAGACATGTATGTCTCTTCTGGAAACGAGGAAATCTCTTTGCTTCACTTTAGTGCTCCAACTTAGCATTAAAGATAAACCAAACATCATGTATATTTTTTAGAGAGAGAGTCTCAGTCTATTGCCTGGCCTCATATCTTTTTATGTACCACAAATTTGCTCAGAAGAACGGCTTTTTTTTATCTCTACCTGAGTTCCTCTCTTCATCCATCTTGGACATGTGTCCATGTTGCTGGGTTGGATATCAGTATCTAGGTTCCAACACCATGCTCAATGCTGCCTTTCTATCTTGAGTTTTCACCAGACATAAACTTAAATATTTTCCTTTTTAAGCCAAAAACAGAATTTTCTTTCCTTCCTAGCTATTAATCTTCTTTCCATATTTCCAATATTTATTCTCCCAATCATTCATTCTACATATAACTATTAGATGAACACTATTCCCCAAATACTTGAATAGATTCTGGAGATAAATCAATGAACAAAACAGATGAAAATTCTATCCCCCTGGAGTTTATAATTTCGTTCACTTGAAGATGCCCAGATATACTTTAATCCTACTTGATACCTAACTTGAATCTATGCTAATCTTAAAGACTTTCTTGCTAAGCAAGCAAATATTTTTTCATATTTTACTTGGTTAGAGCGAGACAAATATTGTGTAGTTTGAAGATTTGTAAATGCATAAGAAAGAGCCACAGAGATAGAAAGAATGAAGCCAATGATAAGGACCTTCCTTTAGGTGAAGCACAAGAGAAGTGCAGAGGGAGATGAGAAAGACACTAAGACACTATTTGATTATGTAATTAGAGATAATCATCTCATGAAAATTTCCAAAGAATATATGGAAGTAGAGATGTTCTCAAATAGGAACCCAGGAGACAGAGAAGTAGAATGAGGAAAAACAGAATAACAGAAGGAGCTGGGCTTCAGAGGTTAACTCCAAAATAAAGACTGCCTCTTCACGGAAGGGTTGATTAAACTGTCCAAGATCCCAGAGTCACTAATTGATGAGCTGTCAGAGGAAGAAGACATACTTAATAGAATGAATTTTAATTTTCTGCAAGCAGAGCCCAAATTCCTGGAAAAAAAAAAGTTACAAAAGATACTTGAAAGCAAGGTGGCCTATTTTCCAGCAGTCCCAGTCAATCATGGAGAGCTGCCATTTTGGAAGAGTGACTCATCAGGGAAAAAGTGAGTAAGTAGCTGAAAATAGTAAATCAGAAAGAACTGACAAGGTTCCCCAAAAACTAAAGGTGGAATATTCAAAAGGAACTCCACAATCTTGCTATAAGTGCTCATGATTTCCTCTTTCAAAAGCATCTTTCCCAAATGGGAAGGAGGAAAGATCAATCAACTAAAACGTTGGAGACAGAACCAAATGACACCAAGGTTTGAAGTGTTCCTGCAGTTAACTCTTGGATGCTGCTCAACTCATGATCAGTCTAAGAAGTGGGCCATGGCCCAAGACCGTGAACTATAATCAGTCAAACTTCCTAATGACCGTGCCACTGAATGGGAAGTATTATGGGGAACTCGGTGCCAAGAATACTCTTTATGCAAACTAGATATATAATCAGGGATACTCTCTGATAAGAAAGCTCTCAGAATAATATACATCACAGAGAGAATTTTGTTGGTACTTTTAAAGAAAATACCTAATAAAAGTACATTGTTCTAAAATTATTCCTCAATTTTTTCTTTTTTAAGTAAGTAAAATACTACACAATCACATTTCTTAATGGATCAACTATTAGAAAAAATAAAACACAGATAAATCTTGGGTCCTCAAATGTCTTGATGTATAGAATCTCAGTGAAGAAACAAGTTCAACTACCTAATGGTCATGCGAATTGTTATTTACCTAGGGAATGTCATGAAATGCCAACAAAGCAATTCTGTTCTTTTTCATATGGTTTTGTTCTATTTGCTCTAAGGGCTATTTCTTTTCCTGCCCCTGGATGAAAACTTAGCTTTGTACCATAGCCTTTTCATCCTCCTTAGTTTTAAGAACTGTCTCCTTTCACTTATTAAAATGACCAGCCATCAGTCTAATGATCGAAACTCTGATCTAACAACACATGTAGGGCTACTTACCATCTGTCAGTTTGACTCTGCTTCAGATCTGGAAGTCCCATTAGAGAGGAGACATGTAGTTGACTTCTTCCACCATCTCTGATTATCAGGTTTTCTGCTTGGCAGCTGGGCTTCTGATTCTTCAAGGTACAACCACAGAGAAAGGGGATGAGTAGAGAAGGGTCATAGCCTTATGTGGCTGGGTGCTCACCATCTGTGACTATGCTTTCTGCATTAGGGAAGATTAGAACTGGCTCATTTCTCATAGGACTTATACTGCTCTTTTCAGAGAGTTTCCCTGTAATGTGGTTACAAAAAAATTATTCATTTTCCAGTTCCTAGCAATAACTCCTACAACCTTTGGAAGCTCCAAAGTGCTGAGTATTTTTTGTACACTAAAGATGACTGGTGGAGCTGGAGACCCCTAGATAGTTTCAAGATGGGGAATGGCCACCAGAAAGACCCTGCCATTTGTAGAAGGTTGGAACTTTCATCCCACCCTCACCCCCATAATCCCTTGAGGAGAGGGACTAGGGATTGAGTTCAATTACCAATGCCAGTGATTTTAATCCATCATGCCTACTAATGAAACTTCCATAAAACCCCTTAAATGATGAGGCTTGGAGTGCTTCCAGGTTGGTGAACACTTCGAGGTTCTGGGAGGGTATGAAGGCTCTGTACACACCCTCCCTTCTTACCTTCTTTTATGCATCTCCTTTATTTGGCATAGAAATAGAAGAGTTGTATTCTTTATAATAAATTGGTAACAGTAAAGAAAGTGATTTCCTGCATTCTTCAAGTCATTCTCAAGCATTATCAAGCCGTGAGGGAGCGGGTAGTCATGGCAACACTTATATTTATGGTCAGCTGGCTCAAAAAGTGGGTAGCCTAGGTACCCCATTTGTGGGTGTCAATTGAAATGGAAGCAGCATTGTGGGACTAGGCTTAAACTGTGGAGTCTTTGCATACACCAGGTAGTGTGAGAACTGGATGCTTGGACACCCAGTTGGTCTTGAAGAACTGAAGAATCTCTTGGTATGGAAAAGCACTGTATTAGTTTGTTTTCATGCTGCTGATAAAGACATCCCTAAGACTTGGAAGAAAAAGAGGCTTAACGGACTTACAGTTCCACATTGCTGGGAGGCCTTACAATCATGACAAAGGGCAAAAAGGAGCAAGTCACATCTTACATGGATGGCATCAGGCAAAGAGAGAGCTTGTGCAGGAAAACTCCCACTTTTAAAACTATCAGATCTCATGCAACTCATTCACTAGAACAGCACAGGAAAGACCTGCCAGCATAATTCAATCACCTCCCACGACATGTGGGAATTGTGGGAGTTACAATTAAAGATAAAATTTGAGGGGGGACATGGCCAAACCATATCATTCTGCCTGTGGCCTCTCCCAAATCTCATGTCCTCACATTTCAAAACCAATCATGCCTTCCCAGCAGTCCCTCAAAGTGTTAACTCATTTCAGCGTTAACTCCAAAGTCCACAGTACAATGTCTCATTTGAGACAAGGCAAGTCTCTTCTGCCTATGAGTCTGTAAATTCAACAGTAAGTTAATTACTTCCTAAATACAATGGGAGTACAGGCAAGGGGTAAATGCAACTGTTCCAAATAGAAGAAATTGGCCCAAACAATGGGGCTACAAAGCCCATGAAGTTCCAAGATCCAGCAGGGCAGTTAAATCTTAAAGCTCCAAAATGATCTCTTTTGACTCCATGTCGCACATCCAGGTCATGCTGATGCAACAGGTGGGTTCCCATTGTCTTGAATGCTCTGCCCCTGTGGCTTTGCAGGGTGCAGCCTCTCTCCCTGCTGCTTTCAGGGGCTGGCATTTCATGTCTGTGGCTTTTCCAGGCACACTGTGACAAGCTGTAGGTGTATCCACCATTCTGAGGTCTGGAGAATAGTGGCTGTCTTCTCACAGCTCCACTAGGCAGTGCCCCAGTAGGGACTCTGTGTTGGGACTCAGATCCCACATTTCCCTTCTGTACTGCCCTGGCAGAGTTTCTCCATCAGAGCCCTGCCCCTGCAGCAAAGTTCTGCCTGGATATCCAGGTAGTTCCATACATGCTCTAAAATCTAGGCAGAGGTTCCTAAACCTCAATTTTTGGTTGCTGTGTGTCAGCAAGCTCAACACCATGTGGAAGCTGCAAAATATTGGGGCTTGCACCCTCTGAAGCCATGACCTAAGTTGTACCTTGGCCCCTTTTGGTCATGGCTGGAGCAGCTGTGACACAGGGCACCAAGTCTCTAGACTGCACATAGCTCAGGGACTCTGGGCCCAGCCCATGAAACCATTTTTCCCTCCTAGGCCTCTGAGCCTGTGATGGGAGGGGCTGCCCTGAAGACCTCTGACATGCCCTGGAAACATTTTCCTCATTGTCTTGGGGATTAACATTCGACTCCTCATTACTTTTTGCAAATTTCTGCAGCTGGCTTGAATTTCTCCCTAGAAAATGGGATTTCCTTTTCTATTGCATTGTCAGGCTGCAAATTTTTCAAACATTTACGCTTGCTTCCCTTATAAAACTGAATGCCTTTAACAGCACCCAAGTCACTTCTTGAATGCTTTGCTGCTTAGACATTTCTTCTGCCAGACACCCTAAATCATCTCTCTCAAGTTCAATGTTTTACAGATCTTTAGGGCAGGGGCAAAATGCCACCAGACTCTTTGCTAAAACATAACAAGATTCCCCTTTCCTCCATTTCCCAAAAAGTTCCTCATCTTCATCTGAGACCACCTCAGCCTAGACCTTATTGTTCATATCACTATCAGCATTTTTGTCACAGCCATTCAACAAGTCTCTAGGAAGTTCCAAACTTTCCCACATTTTCCTGTCTTCTAAGTCCTCCAAACTGTTCCAACCTCTGCCCAGTTCCAAAGTAACTTCCACATTTTCTAGTAACTTTTCAGCAGTCCCCCACTCTACTGGTACCAATGTACTGTATTAGCTAATTTTAATACTGCTAACAAAGACATACCTGACACTGGGGGAAAAAAAGAGGTTTAATGGACTTACAATTCCCCATTACTGGGGAAAGCTGACAATCATAGAGGAAGGCAAGGAGAATCAAAGTCATGTCTTACATGGATGATAGCAGGCAAAGAGAGCTTGTGCAGGAAAACTCCTGTTTTTAAAACCATCAGATCTCATGAGACTCATTCTCACTATCATGAGAACAGCACAGGAAATACCTGCCCCCATAATTCAATCACCTTCTCATGTGGGAATCATGGGAATTATAATTCAAGATGAGATTTGCATGGGAACACAGACAAACCATATCAACTCCCCATACATTTAAGGTCAGAAGTGTTGTTTAAGAGAAAAAAAAATGCTTCATTTGTATTCATGATCCCTAACAGATTCCCACTAAGGCAGATCTTTTGTGACCTCTTCCACAGTCTCCTTTGGTAATTTTTATGATCCTTTAGCCACAAGGGACACATGTCAGGTCATTCTCGTGTTCCAGAGTCTACCTGGGCCTTTTCTCTCAGGATGGACAAGATAGCTGTGTGAGCACATGGAGGCCTGGCCAAGGGGTGGCTGCTTGCACCATCAGGGGTGAAAGTATCAGAGCATGAACAGGATGGTTTGGGTGTTCACATGTTTGCTTCTGAAGTCCCTCACAGTACAAGAGAGAATGAGGGATGGAGCGAGAAGGGGGCAAGCAGAGGATCAAAGGCTGGACTGCTTGCCTGTGTCTACCCTGTTCTGAGACCAAATTTCAAAGAGTTCATGAATTCCAGAGTCACACCTAGCCTTCCAGGGTTTGTATTTGTCAAAGGGGAAAGATAGAACATACTCGATTATAATTTTTTCTGCTTGAGTTATACTTTTTGAATTTAGACATATGGTATATGAAGTTTCCATGTTACTTTTACCCTAGGTCCATGAATGTTTGGGATGGGTGTGGCAAGAAATGGAAATTATGTTTTTATCTTAGTTTAGACTTGAAGGATCTTCCCTGAACAATTCTTACAGAAACTGATACTTTGCTTTGCTCCTTGGATGTAGGTAAATTGGCCACAGCAGATTTCACTTTATGGCTTTTCTTCCCCCATAGGACTCATCATTTTGTAATATCATATACTATACTGTATGATACACATATGTATTATGCTTATTTTTTACTACTTGTTTTTCCACCCCCTGCTCACTACCCTGTACCATCCCTCCCTCTAATAGAATGTAATTTCTATGAGGTAGGAATTTTTATCTTTCTGAGTTTTCTTTTTTTTTGGCTCATTTTCATGTCTCAAGTATTAGAACATTCCTTGAAACGTAGTAGGCACACAGTAAATATTTGTTGAATGAATCTATATATGAACATAAATGCAGTAAAATGTGCATTAAGTATCATTTTCCAGGTGAGATTTGATGGCAATTTTTATTGATTGTTTATATTTTTACATATCTTACAGATGTTCTATAGTAAATACATCCACTCTAATCACAAAAGAATATGATTATATTAAATTACAATGAATTTTCCCTATCTTTAATTGCTTTTATATTTCCTGAGTAATGAACATTACTGTGCACATTTTGTGGATGATGAAATCAACCTCTAATTCCTCCTCTTTTAGCATATAATTGTCTTGCTTGTACTCTCTCCCCAGGGTCTTTGTCCTTGATATGAACATGATCGGTTTCCACATGAAAGGGGTTTGTGTTCTGCTCCCACTTCCCTTTTAATTTTGTGTTTGCGCCTTAGTTGTAACTAAACCACTCTTTAATTTTCACTCTGGTTAGTTTGCTCTTTGCCACCAGCCAAAAGAGATCATATAATAAAATCCACTCCTACCTTGTGCCACAGGTAGGCAAGTGTAACAATTAAACTACAATTTCTTGTCAAATGCTTCATTGGTGCTCAATTCACTCTATGAAAAAACAGTTCTCTTCTTTTTTTTTTTTTCTGAGACGGAGTTTCACTTTTTTTGTTACCCAGGCTGGAGTGCAATGGCGCGATCTCGGCTCACAGCAACTTCTGCCTCCTGGGTTCAGGCAATTCTCCTGCCTCAGCCTCCTGAGTAGTTGGGATTACAGGCACGTACCATGCCCAGCTAATTTTTTGTATCTTTAGTAGAGACAGTGTTTCACCATTTTGACCAGGATGGTCTCGATCTCTTGACCTCGTGATCCACCCGCCTCGGCCTCCCAACGTGCTGGGATTACAGGCATGAGCCACCGCTCCCAGCCAGTTCTCTTCTTTTGAGAACAGGCAATTTACGAAGGTGTCATTTTTGATAAAAATTATCTTAAAATATAAGATGATAGAGTAGACAACTGCATATCATATACTTGTTTAGAAAAAGAAGTTCTGTATCTTTGGTGACACCAAAGCGCTTGAACAAATATGTTATTCAGTTAAGCTCTAGGGTGTGTGTGTGTGTGTGGTGTGAATTGGGAATGAGGAAAGTCAAGGTCTTGTTTTCTTTTGAATGTCATACTTTAAACTCTCTTGAAACATCCCAGTGCTTGGCACTATTAGAAACAAACATCCTTCTAAGTGATGGTTGACCAGACTTTTTAATTTTCACCTAGTTGTTTGATCATCATAAGCTGTCAGAGAATATAGAAATATATGATCAACACAATAATTATTTTTCTTTAAATATGATCTTGCATAGACATGACTGAATTTAAGTCTTTTTTGTTTTAGAAACATGGATAATGAAGGCTGCTGCCCTTGTTCTTTGAGCACTTTTGCATTTTTTAGAATTGCTTGTATTTAAGGAGTACAATGTGTTTTGATATCTGAATATGTCACTAAATGATTACCATAATCAATCTATTTAATATATCCATCATCTCACATACTTATCTTTTTTATCCAGTAAGAAGATTTACTTTCTTAGCAAGTTTCAAGTATATAATACATTATTATTAACTATCATCAACATGCGGCAGATTAGATTTGCAGAACATATTCATTTTATAACTGAAACATTACACTTCAGCTTTGACTGAAATCCCCTTCAACTCGCAACTTCCCAGCCCACTTTCCACCTCCCAGCTTCTGGATACTACTAATCTATTCTCTGTTCTATAAACCTAAGGGTATTATGTGAAGTGAAGTAAACAGACACAGAAATACCAATACTACATGATCTCACTATATGTGGAATCAAAAGAAGTCAAACTCTTTGGCATTTTTAACATCCATTGCTTACTTAAGAAATAAGAAAAATATTTGTCGATAGGTTTTCTAGGATATTGCAAAGTATGTTGGGAAAATATTTAAGTTTCAATAATCTAAATTCATTATTAATGACATAATTCAAACTGAATTGAAAACTAAAGCTCCAGCACATTTTAATTATATGCAAATAAAATGTTATTTAGTCACATAGTATTCTAAAAAAAATTATGAAATTTAAAAGTTTATAGTCAGATGCAATGACTCACACCTGTAATCCCAGCACTTTGGGAGGCCAGGGTGGGAGGATTGTTTCCATCCAAAAGTTCAAGACAAGCCTAGGCAACATGCTGAGTCCCTGTCTCTTCAAAAAATGAAATATTAGCCACTAGTGGTGGTTCATGCCTGTGGTCCCAGTCACTGGGAAGGCTGAGGTAGGACGATCACTGGAGCCCAGGACGTTAAGCCTGCAGTGCACCATGATCATGCCACTGCACTCAGCCTGGGTACCATACTGAGATCTTGTCTCAAAATAAAATAAAAAAGCTCCTCAGCCTGGCCTGCAAATCTCCTCCTTTATGAAGTTGACCATGATTTCTTTATTTGAAAGAAATGTGTCTTTTAGTAAACTCTGTAATAATGCACCTGGGCTGAATCAGGTGCTCCATGTGGAGTGGAGAGAGGGCAGATCCGTTCCCATCCTTGGAAAGCTAATGTGCAACAGTCATCAAATACATGCACACAAATATATTTTTAATTCAAGAAGTAGGTGAATGTCATGAAAATAAAAACAATTGGATGCTGGAAGAAAGACTGCATAATTAACCTTCTGAGTCCTCTAAGGAAGAGACATTTAAGTCATGAAGTCGATAGAAGTGAAGCAGGCTAACTGTGGGTGGGTGGAAGAAACAGGGCCTGAGGAGCTGAATTCAAGGCTGAAATCCCTGAAGCCTACACATCTTGCTTTGTTTGGAATATTGAGAGGTTGGCTGCCTCACAGTGTGTCATGTAGATTCTTTGGGGTGAATCTTTTTAGAAAGTCGCAGAGGTAAAGCTGTCCAATGCTGTGTTGAGAAACACTGGGATCGAGAATTGAGCTGTCTTTTTTTTTGGGAGTGTCTCAGTTGCATTTCTTGAACTGCATTTTTCCACGGTTCATATGGCAGGAGTGGAGGAAGGCAAAAATTGATTCAGATCTCTATGAATGTTTTGTGCATTGAATCATATTCATGAACTTCTGTTTTTTTTAGTGTCTGGTGTGTGCTTGGTCCTACTCAAGAACTAATAACAATGCTAAAATCAACTAGAGATAACAAACATATGGTGTTGCTGTGTGCCATGATACTAAAATTCATTGACAAGCTATATAGCTTCACTACGTGTCAGAAACACTTATTAGCATTACATTTATTAACTCTTTTGATCATTATATTAAGCATATAAAGTTAAATATTCTCATTATCTCTACCTTGTAGTAGCAAAAGGAAGTGAGGTGGCAGGGTGTGGTGGCTTATGCCTGAAATACCAGTACTTTGGGAGGCCAAGGCAGGCGGATTGACTGAGCTCAGGAGTTCGCAACCAGCCTAGACAACATAGTGAAACCCCGTCTCTACTAAAAAAAAAAATACTAAAAATTAGGCGGCGGGGCGGCATGTGCCTGTAGTCCCAGCTACTTGAGAGGCTGAGGCAAGGGAATTGCTTGAACCCAGGAGGCAGAAGTTGTAGTGAGCCGAAATTGCAGCATTGCACTCCAGTCTGGGCGACAGAGTGAGATTCCATTTCAAAAAAAAGGAAAGAAAGTAAAGAAAAAGGAAGCGAGGCACAGAGAAGTTAGTAACTTTCCCAAAGTTACAGTGCCCTAGAAAGTAACAAAGCTTGAATTCAAACTCACATACTCTGTTTTCAGTGCTCATGTTTTTATCTGTTATGTAGTGTTGCAACATGAACTAAACATATTTCCAATCCTACAGATGAGAATGAAATATATGAACTATAAGATACAGAACTGACTATAATATACGGAATAAAGTTAGAACCACATAGAAGTACAGCCAGCCCTCTAAATCTGCATTCCAGGGAATCAACCAAGGAGGCATCAAAAAATACTTGAAAAAAAAAATACCTTAGTACTGAACATGTACAGTTGTTTTTTCCTTGTCATTATTCCCTAAATAATACAGTGTGATGACTATTTATATGACATTTACAGTGTATGAAGTATTACAGGTAATCTAGAGGTGATTTAAAGTATACGGGAGGAAATGCCTAGGTTAAATGCAAATACTGTATCATTTGGTATCAGGGACTTGAGCATCCACAGATTTCGGTATCCATGGAGGTCCTGGAACCAGTTTCTAATAGATACCAAGGGACAGCTCTATAAACAAAACTAACCATTAATTCAGATGTTAGAAAGGTGGAGGGTCGGCAGGAAGCTTGGGATGATAGAAGGGAAATCTGGTAATATTCTGTCTGTATAAATTATGTCACGCTCCCAGCAAAAGAGAGCTTAGGAAGTGGGCCTAACTTAGCACACATCTTGGCCAGAAGTCTCTGAACACTCAGGTCAGATCTTGTGGTCAGGGACATTCATCCCTGCCACTATGCTAAGGGTAGGCTTTATGCCTCCTACATGGTAGACAGTAAGTGAAGGTTTGTGGAAGGATTAGCAGGAACCATGTTTTCTCCTTTCTTGTCAAGGAATTGGGTAACAATGGTGGTACTTGGTCCCTACACATTGATTGCTGCAGATGACCAGGTGGTGAGCAAATATGTGACAGCACCGATGCTGAGGCCTGGCATCAATTATTAACAGTTTTGGCATCCACTGTAATGGTTATCATGACTAGCATTCACACAGAAATTTGCACATTACACAAGATTTTCCAATGGGCTATGTCATTTTAGTGCCTGCAAATTGATTTATTTCACCCTCACTTTTGTAAAAACTATTTTGCTTTTGCCCAAAGTAATGTATGTTCATGGTTTAAAAAGTTAAGTGGTCCTGTTAGGCTTATAATAAAGCACAAGTATCCTTACAAAATTACATCCTCCTTTCAATTTCCACCTCTACAAAAGCAATCAGTTTTAACTTATTTTTAGCTGCTTCTTTTGGCATGCACCCTCATATATCTAAGTAATATGCTCACATTACTGTTTCATGATTTTTTTCATTTTTAGTTTTATTCATTGACTTCTTATGAGAGAAGTGGAGGATTTAACCATTTAACACCTACCCGCTGCCCTGCACCCCCCCACACATAGACACAGTCATTCATGTATACACTTCCCTTCTCCCTATCCTGTCAATACAGGTCTATTATACCTTCTGGTTATCCTTCTGGTTATATCAATATATTTGTTTTAGTATTATAAAACTTAAATATAACTCATGATTTTACTATGTATTATATTATGCATGTTACCATGTATCATTCTTTCTTGTGCAACTCTGATTGGAGTAGATAATTGGCTTGTTTTTCATACTAAGTTTTCTCTATCCATACCATTAATTCAAAAACTTTTGAACAGATCTTAAACGTTGCTATTAATATACTTACACACGAAGCAGCATAGGATGATGTTTTTTTTCCAGAGGGACTCATTCCCACAATGCTTTGTCCTTTTCTCCACTCTCAGCCAGTTTATCTGCAGGCCCACTGCCTCTGTGGAAGCCCCATCACTTTCACCTGAGAACTCTCTCGCCTCTGAAAGGATTCTGTTGATTTCTGAATCCTACTTTCTGATTTAGAGAAAGCATCTTTCTTTGTAGCAGAGCAGCTTTCCAAAAGGACTGCAGAAAACATTTTGAGGTATTGTTAGACTGGATAGGCTATCATGGTTTCTCAAACTCAGCACTATTGACATTGGGGCCAGATAATTCTTTCCTGTGAGATCTGGCCTGTGCATTGTAGGACATTTAGTGTCACCTCCCAGCCTCTACCTGCTGGATGCCAGTAGCATCCCTTCAGTTGTGGTAACCAAAAACGTTTTCAGACATTGCTGGATGTTCCCTGGGGAGCAACGGCAGCATTACTTGAGAACCACCAGGCTTTGAAAACAAATTAACTGCCAAATCTTAGTTGCGTAACTCAACACATGTCTGTTTCTTGTTCATGGTGTGTGTTTAGTGTGGGCTAGCACAGTGCTTGCACAAGCTCTCCTCTCTTGTCTGCCGCCATGTGAGATGTGCCTTTCACCTTCCACCATGATTGTGAGGCCTCCCCAGCCACCTGGAAATGTAAGTCCAATAAACCTCTTTCTTTTGTAGATTCCCCAGTTTTAGGTATGCCTTTATGAGCAACATGAAAATAGACCAATACAATAAATTGGTATCAGTAGAGTCCACTGCTGAAAAGATACCTGAAAACGTGGAAGCAGCTTTAGAACTGGGTAAAAGGAAGAGGTTGGAACAGTTTGGAGAGCTTGGAAGAAGACAGGAAAGTGTGGGGAAGTTTGAAATTTCCTAGAGGTTTGTTGAATGGCTTTGCCCAACAGGCTGGACAATAATATATGGACAATAACATACAGGCTGAGGTAGTCTCAGATGGAGATGAGGAACTTGTTGAGAACTGGAGTAAAGATGACTCTTGTTATGTTTCTGCACAGACTGATGGTATTTTGACCCTGTGCTAGGAATCTGTTGAACTTTGAACTTGGGAGAGATGATTTAGGGTGTCTGGTAGAAGACATGTCTAAGCAGCAAAGCATTCAAGAGATGACTTTGGTGTTGTTAAAGGCATTTAGTTTTAAAAAGGAAAGCATAAAAATTTGGAAAATTTGCAGCCTGTCAATGCACTAGGAAAGAAAACCCCCTTTTCTGAGGAGAAATTCAAGCTAGCTGCAGAAATTTGCTTAAGTAACAAAAAAACAGATGTGAATTCCCATGATCATAAAGAAAATGTCTCTAGGGCATGTCAGAGACCTTCATGGCAGCCCCTCCCATCACAAGCCTTGAGGCCTAGGAAGGAAAAATGATTTCATGGGCCAAGCTCAAGGATGCTCTGCTGTGTACAGCCTAGGGACTTGGTGTCCTGTGTTCCAGCTGCTCCAGCTGTGGCTGAAATAGACCAACACAAAACTCAAGCTGCAGTTTCAGAGGGTGCAAGCCCCAGGCCTTGGCAGCTTGCACATGGTGTTGAGCCTGCAAGTGCACAGAAATCAAGAATCGAGATTTGGGAACCTCCGCCAAAATTTCAGAGAATGTGTGGAAATTTTTGGATACCCAGGCATGTTTGCTGCACTGGCAAGGCCCTCATGGAAAACCTCTGCTGGGGCCATGCAGAAGGGAAATATGGGGTCAGAGACCCCACACAGAGTCCCTACTGGAATCCACCTAGTGGATCTGTGAGAAGAGGGCCACCGTCCTCCAGACCCCAGAATGGTATATTTACCTATAGCTTGCACCGTGAGCCTGGAAAAGCTGCAGACACTCAATGCCAGCCCTTGAAAGCAGCCAGGAGGGAGGCTCTACCCTGAAAATCCATAGGGGTGGAGCTGCCCAACACCATGTGAACCTACCTCTTGCATCAGCATGACTCAGATGTGAGACATGGAGTCAAAAGAAATCATTTTGGAGCTTTAAGATTTGACTGCCCTGCTGGATTTCAGACTTGCAGACTTGCATGAAGCCTGTAGCTCATTTGCTTTGGTCAATTTCTCCCACTTGGAATGGCTGTATTTACCCACTGCCTATAGCCCTATTGTATTTGGAAAGTAACTAACTTACTTTTGATTTTACTGGCTCATAGGTGGAAGGAACTTGCCTTTTCTCAGATGAGACTTTGGGCTGTGGACTTTTGAGTTGATGCTGAAATGAATTAAGACACTGGGGGACTCTTGGGAAGGGATGATTGGTTTTGAAATGTGAGGACATAAATTTTGGGAGGGGCCATGAATGGCATGATATGATTTGGCTGTGTCTCCACCCAAATCTCATCTTGAATTCCCACATGTTGTAGTAATTGAATCATGGGATAGGTCTTTCCCATGCTGTTCTCCTGATAATGAATAAGTCTCATGAGATCTGATAGTTTTAAAAATGGGAGTCTCCCTGAACAAGCTCTCTTCTCATCTGCTGCCACATGCCTTTCACCTTCCGCTATGATTGTGAGACATCCCCAGCCAAGTAGAACCCATAAATCTAATAAACCTCTTTATTTGGAAATTGCCCAGTCTCTGGTATGTCTTTATCAGCAGTGTGAAAACAGACTAATACAGGCTCCATTCCCCGTATTAATGTATAAAATGTTTAGGGACCCAAGATGCTGAACACGTCCCTAACTTTTATTGACAAAAATCAGTGGATCCTAAGGTCAAAGGAGTTGAGGGGTTAAGCAGCAGGAGAGCCTTCATTGTTTCCATTCAGAACTGACAGACTCCACTTCTCCTATTCTATTGGCCAGTTAGTCACATATCCCTTCTTAATTGCAAGGAATAAAAGGAAAAGTGACCTCTACCGCCTTTTACTATTCTGAAAATATTTTCATTTTATACGTATTTGATTAATAGTTTGGGTTGAGAAATATCCATAAGTGTATTAGTCCATTTTCTGTTGCATAGAACAGAATACATGAAACTGGGTAATTTATAGAGAAAAGGATTTATTTCTTACAGTTAGGAAGCTGAGAAGTCCAGCATCATCAGGCTGCATCTTATGAGAGCCTTCTTGTTGTGGGGACTCTGTGCAGAGTCCCAAGGTGGCACAGGGCATGATATGGTGAGGGGGCTGAAATTGCTAACATGATAGTTCATGTCTCTCTTTTCCTATAAAGCCACCAGTTCCTCTCCCATCATAACCCATTAAGCCATTAATCCATGCATAGGTAAGTCCATTCATGAGGGCAGAGCCTCATGACCCAGTCATCTCTTAAAGGCCCTACCTCTCAATATTTCCATTTTGTAGATTGTTTCAACATGAGTTTTAGGGAAAACAAACATTCAAACTTTAGCAATAAGAAAGAAATTTTGTTGTATAAGTATCACTCTTTAGCAAATGGAGAAACACCTACAAAGAGCTGCAGAGCTTCTAAGTAGCATAACTGAGACTGAACCAATTGTTTGACTTTGAACCAGAGGCAGTGTTGTGTCTTCATTGCACCTGTTTTATTTTCCTCCTGGGCAAATAGATAAACTAGACTTGTCAGCCTCCTTCCATTAGGTTTGGCTCTGTGACTGAATTTTGGTGAGCAAATTGGAGCAGCAGTGATACATCCTACTTCCAGGCCTAGTCCATAAAAATGTCTCACATTCTCATTCTCTCCTCATAGTAAATCTGGTTGCTGATAAGTTGAATAGTGGCACAATGAAATGACAAGATCTTGAGTCTCTGAATAGTGTTATAAGGCAGAGTCCTTCAACTCCAACTTCATGGGACAGTGAATGATTAAATAATAAACTCTTAAAGTGTTAAGTCACTGAGGTTTTGGCTTTAGTTATTTTACCAGGTAATATTCTTTTCCCTCTCTAGAAAAATAGATTCTAGAAATAGAGTGATGCCATAATGAATACTTGAAGTAAATGTCTTTGATTTGGTGGTCAGGCAGCATGTGACAAAGAAACTCATGGCAGGGGTAGGAAGGATGATGGCTCATGTCACACAGTGGCAAAACCAACTGTTTGGTACAACAAGTTGGAAGACGGACAATATGCCTTGTATTCCAACAGTGCCATGAACAGTGTTTGAGAAGAGCTTGTCAGTGTGCAAGTTGATGAGAATCAGCTGGCGTGTCAGCAGAAACAAGAGTGTAAAATGAATCCAGAAACGCAAAGTCATAAAGAATTGGAAAAACCAGTTGCTTCTATACCACACAGAGAAGACAAAATAGATAAATAATTCTAGTAATAAAATTTTATGAAGACCAAGCCCTGGGGCAAAGAGTAGGTTAAGGTTATGGCCCATTTTAACCTGACACTTTCAAGGTAGAAGCCATTCTATTACGAAAGAAGTAGAAAATGAAAAGGCAAATAAAACACATTTAAGAGCTATGTTTAGAAAAATGATTTTGGTTTTATTAGCACATGAAACTGATTGGGAGCAAATACATGGGAAGTATATTAAGGTTTTGAACCAATTGTATTTCCAAAAGCCTCCACCAGCCTGGACTAAAAATTTCTTCAGTTGAGTTATAAAACAAGTTTTGGGATATCTTGTTTGTTCCAGGAGTAAGCAACCTGGGAAGGTTGTGCAGACCCCAAGTAAAGCATCCCTCATAATGCTCACTGTCGCAGTCCATATTTTGCTGCTATAACAGAATGCCACACACAGGGTGATTTAAAATAAAGATAAATGTATTCACTCATGGTTCTGGAGGCTGATAAGCTCAGTATCAACGTGCTGGTATCTGGGAAGGGACTTCCTGCTGTGTCATCACATGACAGAAATCAAGAAGGTGAGAGTAAGAGGGGGATGAACTTGTAGGGTAGAGCCCTCATGGTATCTAATCACCACCTTCCTAAGACTGTTATAATGGCAATTAAACTTCAATATAAGTTTTGAAAGAAACAAATATTGAAACCACTGTACACACTTAATATGTGACTAAGGAGAATAAGAGACAAGGAAGATCTCTAGGAAGGCAGAGATATGGAGCAAAATAGAGTAAGTTAGTTAGTTTCAGAAAACAGAATTGTGACCTAACCAACAAAATTTCCCTACTTACATGGCAGAGGGACATCACAATGCCTATGCCAAAATATTTAGTCATTTCTGTGGAATGCCTAGCTTCTGTCATTTTTCTTTCTTCTGCATGAGAGTGTTAATTACAGTCATCAATGTAGCATTCTGGAAAATGTGATCTCTAACAACAACAACAAAAAACCCTGTTGTAGCTCTTGCCATTTTCTGTACTCTATACTCTAATGTTGCTGATTTCAAGTTACCGAATAATGCCATTGAATATGGAGTCGGGAAAATGTGGACACAATTGGTTCTCACACTCTGAGCTGGTAAAAGACAGATCCACCAGGTTACTGCAATTATCTATGCCTTCTCCACTACAGTATTCTGAGTATGCCTGTGAAGTGTGCAGGGAAGATAACTGTTTTCGATTCATCGGTTACCAAAACAAAGCAAGGTATATCTGAATGTGATTAACATAACTGTACATCACCAGAGATCTTAGGTACTGAGATAGTTGCAGAGCTTAAGTGGCATTTTAGGTTGCTTCTTTAGGGAACTTACATATGTGTTTTATGTGTAAAAGGAAGTGTTTGCCAAATAACTGGTGACTAAAAGGACACAAATGTGGAGAAGACTTGCTATGTGTTTATCAACTCTATCTTGTTCTTCCTGACCTTATTGTTAAATTCCATCACTCAGCTCTCTTGCAAACAGGTTGGGACGTATAACTGAATTCTGATTAATGAAATGTGGGAAGAGGTGATATAAGCCTCTTCCCATTCTGGCCCTGTATCGGTTAGCTTTCAGTGTATAACAAACTACTCCAGACTTTATGGTTTCAAGCGACGCAATCATTGGATTTGCTCATGATTCATTGAGTATGCCTAGATCTTCAGATCTGAGTCAACTGAATGATCTCTAGAGGTAAATTTGTCACTAGGGTAGGGCTGTGGAGACTAGGATGTCATCACTCATGTGTTTAGCCTTTAGCTAGGACAGATGGGATGATTGTGACTTTCTCCATATAGTTGCTCTAGTTAGCTAGCATGAATTTCTTCACAAGGTGGTTTAGCATTTTCAACAATTAGAGAGAGGAAGCCTCAATGTATAAGCACTTTTCAATCTTCTCTTTGCATCACATTTGTAATAACCCAGTGACCAAAGGAGATCACATGACCAAATTAAGATTCAAGGGATAAGAGAATGAAACTCTAACTTTTGATGGAAAAAGCTTCAACATCACATTGCAAAGGGAAGTTTATATGAATACAGGAGATTATTGCAGCCATTGTTTTCAATTACCACAGACCTATAAGAATCTCCCACATGTAATATTCTCATAAAAATTCCATAGTTCTCCATAAAAATCATCATGAAAACTCTCTTTTCATTCCATGAAAACTTTAGGGGTCACATGTAGAAGATGTCAGTGCCACAGAATAGAAAGTTCTGTGTCTCTGATTATATGGAGCATAACCTACCTTCTTACCAACACACATGCTCACACACACACACATACACCAATACTGTTGGACTCTGGAGTGAGTAATAAGCTTTCATTGTGCAAAGCCATTGAGGGTTTAGAGTTGATCGTTATAGCATCCAGCATTACTCATTCTGAAGGACTACCATGAGGTTTATTTCTCACAATTTATCCAGGATACCAGAAGGAAGAAAATTATCAGCATTATTTTTTCACATATGTGTCTGCATGATGTGCTGGAATCATTATAGCAAACTCTGATGCGGGCCTCATGGACAGGGGTCAGAGCTTTAAACACTGCATGTAGTTCTTCAACATGCCTGGAAGGAGAGATGACCAAAATAATGACTGACTACACTAACTCCAGGGCAGCAAATAATGGTTTGCTTACATTATCAGAGATTTGGAAAGACTATTTGTAGTAGAGTAACAAGTAATTCAGGGAAGAAACATGTGGAGGTGATACACTTGCTCAACAGGCTAATGAACAAAGTTGTTATAGCAGCAAAAATGGGGGTTGTACATGGCCTCAAGAACAAGGACTTTCCCTACTAAGAACTATCCCATTTGTGATGGCTCCTAAGTTACCTGCCTGCAAACAGTGGAAGATTATGCTGAGTCCCTAATATAAAATGATTCCCTGAATAATAGCCAACCATCAGGATGGTACCCTTCATTTTCACTGGAAAAGACATTCTGAATAGATCTGCTTTCCTTGCCCACAGTGCTCTTACACCTAGTCCCATCCATGGATATCCCAAATGCCTCATTTGATATCACAATATCCCACACAGCATTGCTTTTGCCTTAGACCTTAAGAAATGAGGCATTGGCTCACATTTTTGGAACTGACTGACTCACATTCTCAAATGTAGTAATTCATCCAATCACCCAGAAGTGACACAGCGAATTGATCAGTAAAATAGATTATTAAGATGGCTAACAACACCTAGCATACTTGGATAGCTGCTTACTCAGTGAGATATATTTTTATAGCTTCTGATCAACTTATGGATCACCTATAGCCAGAATATATAGGTCTTGGAACTAAAAAGGCAGAAAAAAATTGAGCATTTCTCTTTATCGTCCCTAATGGTCTATTTATTAAGTTGTGCTTCTCACCCCTACAATTCTTGGATCTACTGGTTTTGAAGTCTTAGTTCCTAAAGCAGGAAGTGTGCACTGGGTAAACCACAAAGCTCATATTGACTAAAAGTTGTGTATGTCAGCTAGTGATTTGGGTTCTTCATACCAGTGAACTAATGGTTAAGAAAGGAAGAGACTTTATTTTCTGGGGTGATTGATTCTGCTTATCAAGGACAAATAAGGATGCTGCTACACAATAGAAATTTATTGGAATCTAGGAAATTTATGAGAGCCTTCTTAGAACTTCAATATCTAGAGGCCAAAGTTGATGGAAAACTAAAGCAACTCTGTGATTAAGACCACTAATGTTTCAGACCCTCAGAAATAGAGGTTTGGGCTGTTATTTCAAGTAAAGAGCCAGTATCGGTTGAAGTTTTGGCTGAGAGCATAGAGAACATGGACCAACCAGTTACAGAATTGAGGGCCACAGGAGCTATGCACATTTTCTTTCTTGTACTGTTACATATACATTTACCAAATTCTTTTTTCCCCTCTTCCTTACGTTAAATGTTGGTGATAGATACCTTATAACTTAGTCAATAAACTACAAAAGGGGAATTTCACTGAACTATAATTTGTAACTGAATTACAAAAGAAATGAACATCATTCAGAGGTGGATACAGATACTGATAAGCCTGGGTTTCCTCACTTTAGGAGAGAATGAGTATGGCATTATTTGTATGGAAATAGTTAGATCAGATTTAGCAGAATGAGGTTGTTGTCCTGCTATTCTGAAGTTTAAACATCTGCATAATTTTATTTATGGATGCTGAGGATCCAAAGGGGTAGATGATGCCAGACATTGTAGAATCTCAGCTCCATTCTGCCCACTGAAGCCCTCCCATATGCGGAATCTGGTTTACAAAATAGGTTTGGCTAATGACTGGCACTCATCCAAGAGTGGAGAAGTGAAAGGGAAAGATAAACAATTATTCTCTGGCACCAGCTCCTGCCAGACACATGGGCAGACAGTGGACGTGAAATTTGCAGTAGCATCCTGGCTAACCCCTGCAAAACACCTACTTCTGTGCTGTGGACACAGAAGTCCATTCGTGTCAACATCCCTGATTTTCTTTCCGTCCTGAGTTCCTGGACATCAGCAGTTTCTTGACCCTTTTTCTCCTATACTTCCAAAAGTTAGTAAGCACTTAATTTACTAACCTTAATTCCCTTCCTGCTTAAAATAGCTAAAGCATTTCTTCCAGTCTCCAGAGAAACTGTTGATAAATACCTGCTTTTCTCTTTTTCCTTCACTATATCTATTCTGTCTGTAGCCCTGTGTGATGTGATTTAGGCATGGCTATTCTGCTAACTACTCACTATATAGCAAACTACCCCAAAGTTAGTGCCATAAAACAACAAGCATTTTATTATACTCACAAATTCCATGGGACAAAAATTTTGACATAATACAACATTGTGGCTTGTCTCTGCTGCGTAATATCTTGATCTTTCTGGAAAGAGGCATAAGCTGGAGGTGACCCCACAGCTAAAGACTGAAATCAGCTGAAGGCTTGTTCACTCATGTGTCTGGCACCTGGCTTGGGAGGACTTGCAGACTACTGTTGCCAGCTATAATGTGCACACATGGTCTCTCTGCGTGGTATAGCTTCCTCACAGCATGATAGCCAACGTCACTTCCACTGAACTACATTAGACAACTGCATTCCTAAGCTCTCCAAGACTGAAGGAGAGGGGCACAGACCTCCAATTCTTGATGTTAGGGCTGACTGGAAAATTGAAACCATGTTTTAGAACTTTAATACCAACTGATCGAGAAGATAGAACAAATATACCTGCAGTTATAGTTCTTCCTACCAGAAGAGTCTCTTTTGTCATTTGGGTCTCAAACTCTCTTGAGAGCCTTGATCTGACACCATATAGAATAGCGGTTATGCACATTGGCCATGAAGCTGGTATCTCAGTTTATTTTTTTATTTTTATTTTATTTCATTTTGAGACAGAGCTTCGCTTTTGTTGCCCAGGTTGGGGTGCAATGGCGCAATCTCGGCTCACTGCAACCTCTGCCTCCCAGGTTCAAGTGATTCTCCTGCCTCAGCTTCCTGAATAGCTGGGATTACAGGTGCCACCATGCCCAGCTAATTTTTTTTACTTTTAGTACAGACAGCGTTTCACCATGTTGGCCAGGTTGGTCTCAAACTCCTGACCTCAGGTGATCTACCTCCCTTGGCCTCCCAAAGTGGATTACCGGTGTCAGCCACCATGCCCGGCCGGTATCTCAGTTTAAATCTCAACTGCACTTCATACTAGGTATGTGCCCACAACAATTACTTACTCTTTTTGTGCTTGGGCATATTCACTTATAAGAGGATGACAATTATACCTACTTTGGAAGCTTGGTTTCAGACTTGTAGTGACTTGCATGATTGGCCCCAACAAAAGACACTGTCTACCTGCAACCTGTGAATGTGACTTATTTGGGAAAAGGAGTCTTTGTAAATGTAATCAAATCAGAAATCTCAAGATGGCATCATTCTGGATTAGGGTGGGCCTTTATAAAAGAACAATAAGTGCCTTCATAAAACAACAATTGTGTTTGACTTATAAGAAGTGCCACATGAGAGAGTGTTAACTATCTTTATTTAAAATAGCTCCCCTTCTCACCACTCAATCACATGACTTTGTTTCATAGTTCCTATCACTAGTTCTTGTTTTCTTGTTCTTTTCTCATTATCCAGAATATACTAGAATGCGAACACCTTGATAGCACAATCATTATCTGTCTGCTTCACTGTCGCATCCCCAGTTAAACACGATAGCATGTATTAGATGATCACTATGTATGGAATAAATGAGTAGTAATGTGGTCATGGGGAAATAAAATCACAGAAAATCTAAGTGCTGAAATATATGGTCCAATGGGATTTCAAATGGGAAGTTCGTAATGGAATACTTAACAAGGCTGCATAAAAGAGGTTGAAATTGAGATGGGATTTAAGGAAGATGTGAAGTTCAACATGGGAAAAGTATACTGGAGGCTGAAAACAGATATTAATTTTTATATTCCCTCTTTATAATATGGGAGTCAAGAACATAAAACCTACTCAGAAACATAATTTTCAATTTAGTTGAATTTAGGAAGATAGGTATTCCAGGAAGCGAATGGTATGAGTAACATATAAAGGAATTCTATTAGGAATGAAAATGTAAGTTTAATGGAAGCAAACATTCGGAATCAATTTTTTGATAGTAGGATTGTCAAATCTTTTTCATATGTAAACATCTCCTACATGTGACTTAGCACTGATTCCATTTTATTTAGAAAGAGCTTCAGTTCTTCTGGAAATATGCCCACTAGGAAGAGAAACCCTGAATCTCTACTGAAAGCAGTGCTCATTACAGTTTGGTTGTGATGAAGATAGATAGGGCTTCCAGCATTTCTAATCGTCGCTTACAAAACTAATGATTCTTCATTTGGCCTGTTCATCACATCTTGCCTCCTTTCCCTGAATCAGGATGAATTTCCCCTCAAGTAAATCAAGCGTTTTTTTTTTTTTTTTTCTGTATTTTTTATAGTTCTTTTTCTTGGCTGCACATATGGTTATTGCTTCATAAGAAAAATCAAAGCAAATACCAACTTTTTCTGTATTTTATGTGACTCCAAGCTATTCGTTTTCAAAAACGATTTCCTTTTATTAATAGGCAAGTGAATTAAACTGATTTTTTTCAACTCAGTTTCTAAGCATTTTGGTACACATCTAATTTACATCTCCCTTTATTGTTATGACAGACTAGCAGACCATTTTCCTTTCGTATCTCAGTTGTGCAATGACCTGTATAAACAAAACTACTTTTAAAAGATGTCTTAACAAGTAATCAGAATTGTAAACAACTTAAATCAACATACACTGAAAATAACTCTCCAGAAAAGGCAAGCGTCTCAGAAACACTATGGTAAAAATGAAATCACAGAAGGAGACGTTAGAGTGTATGATTCAATGACTAATTTTGCTGCCTGAATATTTCTCCTCTATTTTATGTTAACCATGATGAAATAATGTTGAATTTTAATGAGAAAAAAAATCGCATATAACTAACTTAAATATAGGCTGTTTATTTTCCAACAGCCTCTTTTTCACCTAAGATTCATCATCTGTAAAATGAAGATATTTATGGTGCTGTGTCCTGGGTTGATTCACTGTTATATAATTTTTTGGATTTTGTTTTGTTTTATTTTATCTCATTCCTGGGCACAATATTGACCCAGAAATATTTACTATAATAAAAGAAAAGGCATATTGATGGCACTGAAAAAGAGCCTAATGATTTATTTTTATTTTGTTATGAGGCACTGGACCCAAGCTTACCAAAATTGGAAGATAAAGAATTCTCTCCTTTTTATCCTTTCTTTTAAATCTTCTTTATAAAACCCTATAGAGCTGGTCATTCTGGAGAGTAGCTCTGAGAGCATGATGCTGAAAGGCAGAGAGGATCCTGCAAAGGTGCTTGTTTAATTCACCCAGTTGAGTGATCTCCACAAAGAGCCAAGCAGATCTGCTTGAATGCCTGGTGCCACGCTGGGTTACAGTGATTACTCCTATTCAACAGAGGTGTCTCATCCAGCACACATCTTTTATTAGCTCTGAGATTATTTCTCTCCAGGGCCTTTCTACATTACTCCCTGGTTCTGTAATTAAGTTAGGTACCTAGAGATCCCTCTTATTTTTTTCTACACTGGGATATCACATAGTTGAGTTCTGCTTTCTTTATTTAGATGGAGACAATGGGGAGCAGAAAACCCAATATACTGTCACTTAGTCTCAGGTTTAATTGGCAAGCATGCTTTTGGATGGATGCACATCTGCTCAGTGAAATTGTAAATGGTCACTTACCTCTTGGAACTGACTCGCTTCTAGTCTGCTCTTTCCATGTCTTCCATAATAGAACAGGAAACAATTCAAGGGCAGGGTTATTTATTCTTTTTTGCTTCCTCAGTCTTTCACCTAACATCTTCCAGCACACACCTACAGTCCTATTTAAATAACAATTATCCCTCACTGAGTCAGAGCAAATAACAAAGCTTACCGCGCAGATTCATTTCAAGCCCCAGTGAACTGGAAGGTCAAAACCTGGAAAAAAAAAATCCTGAAAAACAAATAACTAAGATTCTCTTAAGCTCCAATAACAACTTGTAGAGCCCAATGGCAGAAATAGTGCCTGAAATATTATTTGTCACTCCAAAGTACGGAATCACTCTTTTGTTTTAATTTGGAGGCAAATGTCTGAGATTACACATACTCATAGTCCACATTATATAGCAATTAAGGAGAGATTAAACAGTGTTAGATGCATTTCCAAACACTTTAAATACACTAATTCATTCAATGCTTATGACATCCCAGTAAGCTAGATACCATAATTATCTCCATTTTGCAGATGAGGAAACTGAGATATATAGAGTTTAGGAATTTGCCCAAAGTCACACAGCTAACAATAGGATCAGAGAGATTTAACTCTATGTTGTAGAAAACAAATAAATAAATAAATTCAACAGAGTTTATTTGTGAAAAGAACTGTGAATTAGGAAGCCCTCAGGATCAGAAGAGTTTGGGGAACTCTACTCTGTAATGTAGGCAGTATTTATAGAAAGGAAAAAAAAAGAACAAAAAGCAGTTTGGTTATTTCAAAATTACTTTCATTGTAAAGGTTAAAGCAGAGAAAATGCCTTATTATGTCAGATAAAACTGGCCTGTTTTGGAGCTTGGCTATTATTTCTCTTCCTCTTGATTGCTCAGAAGTTCAGATAAACACTTTAATTTTGGCTAAAATTTTAATAAACAATTTAATTTTAAATAAAATTTCTATGAATTTTAT
The DNA here is from genome assembly GCF_049354715.1 of Callithrix jacchus. NCBI lineage: Eukaryota > Metazoa > Chordata > Mammalia > Primates > Cebidae > Callithrix > Callithrix jacchus. Next base: position 171,863,358 of record NC_133504.1, read on the forward strand.
TTAACAGTCATTTGGCTCTGAAATCTGAAACTCTTAGCAAACAGACTTGACCAACACGTGCTTATTGAAATGTAAATGTGAGGAACATACTTTCAAGCGTTCTCACTATTTTGTTCCCTATTCATGCCAGTTTCTCTATCCCTACACATTGTCTAACAATTATATCTTTGGAAAAGAGGAGGAGGAGGTCTAAGAAGAAGTTACAGTGTAGGGAGCTCCTCTGCTCATACAGAAAGAAGAGGAAAACTTGAGTCTTGTCTTCCTGGGTGAACAGGGAGAGAGAAAGGAGATAAAACTGAAAGAAGAGTTGAGCCACTTGTGTCTCAATCTCCCATTTTGGACTGAAGTCTGAGATGGGGAGATAAGTTAGAAAAGATATGGGAAAGCTAATAGCAGTGGAAATTTGTTCTACTATTGACTTTGGGAGATGAATCTTAAGATGCCCCCTGCAAATAACCTGAGGAAACTACATGGTGAGATGGAGTGAGAGACTGACTCAGTGTCCTCGAATTGTGGAAGAATCTCTGATGCTCCCCTAAGGTTCATTTGAAGGCTTGACTAGGTCAAACTCACTAAATGTGGTGACCCTTTAATCAAAGCCAAAACTGCAGGGAGACTACCTGAGTCTTAGGTCAACACTGGTCTTTTGGGGCACCAGTGAGAATGAAAATAAGACTAAATCTGCAGCAGAGACTACCAGGACTGAATCAGCTGAATAAACATGGCCAGGAATTATACAAACTAGCAATGGCAGCAGTGTACCTACAGGGAGCATCAGAACATCCACACCTCGGCAGCACAACTAGAGATCAACAAGACACCAGGGGTCTCCCATTTTCTTGTTTTAACTAGAAAAATTAAAATGGGATTTTTTTAAAGACTAGGTTATGTGCAAATGTCACCTTGAAGCAGCTGCAAATAGCTAGAAGAGGGGTTAGTCTGAAAAAATAAATAGAGTCATTTTTTTAAAGACACTGAAGTGCCTAAAGTGACTTTAAATTATTCCATTATGCTCTGATTGAATGAAAATTAAAGTTTTATATCCTGCTACTATTGAAGTAGGATTCATGAGGAGGATCAAGAAAAGGGAATAAATAACTACCTATTCTTCACCTTGGTATAGTGGTGTTTCAAATTTTGATTTGGCTATAAAGTTGTCTTTAAAACATGCAAGGCTTTGCGTACATCTCTACTCTGTGGGCAGAATATAGTGTAATGCTGCTTTTAAGCTTATTTTTAAAGGGTAAACATTAGTTTAGAAATTAGCTCCTGGTAAAGGTTGAAAGAGTTCTAATTATCCTCAACCCTCTTGAACAATGTCATTAAAGATGTGAAAAAGCCTTGAAATATTAAGTAAATGCTAAGATGATCATATTTGACAAACCTCTAAATTTTTAGGGATTACACTACTGCTAAATCTAATTGATATGTGATACATTAGTTTGGTTATCTATTGATGCATAATAAATAGCCCTAACATTCAATAGCTTGAAGAATGTTATTAAAGATGTGAAAAAGTCTTAAACTATTAAGTAAATGCTAAGATGATCACATTTGACAAAACCTCTACATTTTTAGGGGTCAAACTATTGCTAAAATCTAACTGATCATGTAATACATTAGCTTGGTTATCTGTTGAGCATAATAAACAACCCTAACATTAATGCCTTAAAAATAACTATGATTTATTGTCCACAGTTCTGCAATTTGAGCTGGGTTCAGCTGGGTGGATCTTCTGCTATCTTGTCTGTGCTAATTCATATGAAGGCAGGCCTCAGTTGAGTCTCAGATACAAGGTCTAAGTTAATCTCATTCAAATGTTTAGTAACTTGGTGTTGAGCATTAGCTAGAACTCTGGCTCCATGTAGTTTCTCACTATTCAGTCGTCCAGTCTGAGCTTCCACACATTGCACAGACAATGTTACAAGAGAGTGAAGGGGAACATTTCAAAGTCTTCTGAGGCCTGGACTCAACTGATAAAGTTACTTCCTCCACATTCTACTGTCTCAGAAAGTCAGATAGCCAGCTCAGGTTCTACCACTTCATGAAGGAGAAACAAAATATCTTGGGTGTTTTTTTTTTTTAAAAGTTCACTTCATATATTTCCCACTTGTTCTGTGGTTTTATGATTAAAGTTGAATTTAATACATATTTTAAGCTTCATAAGACATTACTGTTAACTTTTATATATTTACTTTTTATTTATACTTAATTTCATATTTACCTTTTCTATTATTTTTCATTCCTTCTTCCATTAAAAAAAAACTATGTAAAATCATTTTTCTTTTGTCTGAAGGATTCCCCTAATATTTTCTTTGGTGTGAGTCTGTTGTTGACCAACTAACTTTGTTCTGCTTGTCTGGAAATGCATACATTTTACCTTCTGTTAAACAAATACATTATTCTGTCTTGGCAGTTATTTTCTTTCAGTGCTTTAAGCATGTATTTCCATCAACTTCTGATTTCCATTATTGCTAGTAAGAAGACAGGTGTGAGTCTTAGTTCTGTTCCTTTCAAGGGAATAAATAGTGTCTTCTCACCACATCCTCACATGATTGCCATGAACAAGGCAGTTCGCTGGAGTCTCCTTCATAAAGGCATTACTCCTACCTATGTGGTCTATGCCTCTATGACCTAATCACCTCCCCAAAGCTTCTATCACCTTGGGGGTTAAGATCATAGCAGGGGGTGATCAGATTATGAAGGGGAAACTGACGGGAGGGGGATTAGCATCCTTTTATAAAGGCCCCAGAGAGCTCCCCACTCCTTTCTGACATGTGAGGATATAGTGAAAAGTTGGTGGTCTGTGAACCAGGAAAAATGGCCTTCACCAGATACCAAATCTGCTGGTGTCTTGACCTCGGACTTACCAGCCTTCAGACCTGTGAGAAATACATTTCTGCTTTTTATAAACCACTCAGTCTATGATATTTTCTTATAACAGCCTAACTAGCAAAGACATTTCTAAATGACAGATGAGGTCTCCAAGTTAAAATGGTGTCTGATTTTCATTCTTTGACTTTTCCATACGTATCTGTTATTTCCCTTCTCTGACTGATTATCTCCTCCATGATAGGGTTTAACTCAGTTTGACTTGCCTTTTGACAGTTATGGCTTCCCTTAGCTAGATGAGGACCATGTTCTCTTCATTTGAGTATCCCCCAAATTTAAAATAGCACTTTTATGATATCAGGAACTCACAAATGTTTGCCAAATTGAGTTAAAATGCTAATTTTCTAGTCACTTCCATCTCTCTCATTGGTTCAATTCCAGGAACACCGGTTACATAGTTTGCATTACCCCGGGTCTTCTCTTCCCTGTGGGTGACCCATATCTGATGGTCAGTTTCTGAACTCCAACCCATGAAGAAAGGAAACATTAGAATAAGTTGTTTTTGTCTCTCTGTCAACTCTTTCATTTGTTTCACATAAAGGAAAGAATTTCATGAATGACCATTAGGTGAAAAGAGCTGTTATCTATTGCTTCTAGTGTTGTCTGCAAGAGCTTAAAAAAAGGTCTCTCTGGCTCCCTTTTGGCATTTTGGACATGCTGCAGCTGAGACACAGCACCTGCTTCTATTCCTGATCTCCCAACCATAACATAATTTAGAAAGTCTTGCTATTGACAAGCCCAGCTGATCCTCTGCTTTCTTAATGGCAGAGTATATTTTCCTCCCCTTCCATTGAGTGAATATGTCAGCGTTGGAAAATTCCCAGAAAACAATAGTTGAAATTACAAGTAAAAGATTCCACTATTATCAAATCTACGTTTTTTTGGAGAGTCCAAAACAAATCTTGTCCTTTTTTTATATATTGAATTTTATGAGCTACAATATTGGCAAAGACCCTGGAGAAGAGATATGGGAATCAGAGACTTTAGACCCCAGACTCAACCCTGTGGCCCCAGCAGTCTTATAGACTATTCCCTTGTCTCCTTGTCATAAATTCCCTTGTTTTCCATTTCTGCTGTCACTACCCTACTTTTGGTATTCATCATATCACTCCTGAATGATTGAAGTAGTTGTGTAATAAACTGTCAGGCAGGTGTACTGCATGATCAATGTAAACTTGCATGTGTTTGTGACCTTGCTGCCATTTTCCAGTTTGGAGCACAGTCTTCTATATATTTCCTTGTAAAAGATTTTTTGAAGACCTGATCAGGTCCAGTTAAGTCAAATATGCTTTATTCATGAACTCTTTTGCAGTGACTCAGTTATGTAGTGAAGTCTGATTGTTCATATTTCATAATATATACATATAATTTACTTATATCTCTCCATATTTATTATATATATTTCATTCAACAACCATTTTAAGCATCCGTGTACTAGTGTACTAGATATAAATTGCATTTTATCCTTTTCTGCCCAAGCACTATGCTCTAAGAAGGCTACCTCTGTGGGCTAAATCAATTATTTTTCTTGACATTGGGCTTCCAGTTAGGATTGGTCAATGGAATTTCCAATGGAATTGGTCATCCAATCCTACCTGAGAGAGAGCAAGGAAAGAAAGTAAGGCAGGGGAGGGTCTTGGCCTCTGACTTTCTCTCTGCCGGATTGTCTTCGATTGGGTATGTTCTACTGATGGTCACAACTCTTACAAAAAAGGCTTCTGCAGTTACAGCTGCTGTTTCTGAGTTCTGGGATTTGCTCCCCCTTTGTACTTTCAGGCTTGAGAATAGTAAGGGGCAGCCATTGACGTTGTCCTGCTTCTTAATCTTTCACATTGCCCATACGTTTGTGAATTGTCCTTTTATTAAATTTGTCACAACTAGCCAGTTTGAAACTGCTCTTTCCTATCAATACAACTGCTTTGTTTTCACACATCTTAGCATGGGCAATACAAAGTGAACCAAAAAGATAAACTGTCTTCCATTCTCCAGGGTCTTGGCCAATACTGGGTCATACAAAGTCAAAGCACAGGAGCTTACATTTAGAGAAGACATAAAATAAACAGCACAAATATAAGTAAGAGAGCCATAGGCAAAGTGGCTTATAAACAAGATAAATTTATTTCTCACAATTCTGAAGGCTCGAAAGTTCAAGATCAAGGCACTGGCAGATTCACTGCCTGGTGAGGGCCTTTTCCTGGTTCATAGATGGCCATTTTCTCATTGTGCCCTCACATGGTGGAATCGGCGAGATGGTTCTGGATCTCTTTTATAAGGGCACTAATCTTTTACAAAAGGACTCTACCTTCATGGCTTAAGCATCCTCCAAAGGCCACACTTCCTAATACCATCACAATGGAGGCTAGGATTTCAACAAAGAAATTTTGAAGGACACACACTTCCAGTCCACAGCAACTAGAATTTACAACCTTTCAACGGGCAACTTTGTCTGGTTCTGTGCTGTATTCTTAGCTCCAGGAATAGTTCTTGACACATAATAGGTCCTCAATAATTGTTAAATGAAAGCATAAATACACATACATGTGAATTCCTTCATTTGACTAATATTTAGTGCCTACTTTGCTGGGCACTCAGAAGAATATAAAATACAAAGTTCCTGTCTTTAAGGATTTGACAACTAATATTCTTTCCATCTAACAATATTATAATTTCCTTGGCATGTATTTCATTTCCTGAATTTTATTTTATTCCCAGTTCTGCTGTGGACCTCTACACCTAACAAAATAAGCAGTAATATTAATTGTGAATGACCCAACGACTGGTTCTGACAATAATGTGTATTGTATTGACCCATAGATAAAAGAAGCATCTCATAGTACAAATTTAGTTCAGGATCTGGTTGCATCCAGCCCTTCAATATGCATTGGCTCCTGGTCTTTTCCTTTTCCTGGCGCTCCTTTCCCCTTTCTCTTCATGTTAGTTTAATTTTCAACTGTTCTTTGCCAATAGTGGTAGATATTTGCTCATGAACCACCTCAAGCTTACAACCTTCTACTTTGCAAATGTCTGTAGAAAAAGCTTCTTTCCTAAGAGTTCCAGCAAAAGTCCTGGGTGTATCTTTCATTGACCCGTTGTGGGTCATGTGCCTATCTTTGAACTAGTGATTGCCTTCAGAGAGATGGGAATTTCTGATTAGCTATCTCTAACTCATACTTTTCCCCTGGAGTCAGTCTCATACCTAAATAACTTGGATTAAGTCACATACATAAATAACTTGGATTTAGAGAAAGTCCTAAGAAAAAATAGGTTTGTATTACAAAATAAAAAAAAGCAGAATGGACACTGATCAAATAAAAGCGATAGATGTCCCAGATACTCCAATAGAAAGCTTTAGTCTTTATACAGTGAGAGTCTAGTTAAAGCTACGAATTTGAACTAACTGAGAGGTGCAAATTTTGGCTAAATTAGTGGAAGCATTTCAAAAAAAGGTTTTGTTTATTTCAAACAAAATCATTTTGTGGACATGCAACAGAACTCACAAGACATTGCTTCCACTTCTGTGAGACTTATTGCTGTAAAAAAAAAAAATACATGGTGTTTATAATTAGCATATTCTTAATTTATATAAAAGAAAAACTGCTTCTAAAGTATTTTGAGAATTATTGAAAATTTAGTTCTTTAAGTGGTTTTGAATACTTTACCGTAATTCTTCTTGCAGTGTTAATTTACTTGAGGAAATGATCAGATTTTGAATTAATGAGGTTTTAGTACACATGCAAATGAAAGTCTCTGGTTTGCTTTAAATAATCCTCAAGGCATAGTGTTCTCTGTACCACATGGGAATAGTTGTGCAAATGTTTGCTAATTTTTTTTTTAGAGCAAAATCCTTTAAAGATTAGCCCATGTATTTATTTAGATTTTGTTAATTTGATTTTAAGCATATTTTTCTTTTCCCTCAAGACACAGTAAGTCTTGCTTATTTTAGGCTTCTTCCTTTAACCAGAAAGTTTCTTCACTTTATCGTGGAATAGTGTGTGCTCTATAGCAGTGTCACTAAAATCTGTTCCCTAGAGTACTGGAGATATGCCAAAAAAAGAAAGAAATTAAGAGTATTTAGAGGCTTTTATAGCAATTAGATATTTTTACAATATCCAAACGCATGCTTAGAAGATTAATCTTGTTTAATATGGAAAAGACCCATTTGGATAATCTTGAACTTGCATAATGAGTCACTCATGCCATGAACTGCATCCCAGCAATGCACAGTTGGGCCACATATTGTGTGCAAGGGATTGGCAAACAAAAAACAAAGGAACAAAAAGATTGGTGTCAACCCATATAATTTGAAAAGAACAATTGTGCCACAAAAATTTTTGAAGCAATTGGAAAGCTACCAAGGCAGTGAAGAATTACTCAGCCCAAATATGGAAGGAGATACCATTGTCCAAGACCTCAAATTATCCTGGTAATTTTGTATAGGTGGCTCTGGAGCCTAAATAAGATAATACAGGCATATGTAGAACAAGAAATGTAATTAATAATCAAAATAAGCATTAGACAATATAAATAGATTTACTGATAATCCAGATAATGGGGTCATCAGATATTTTAAATCAGAGTTTAAAATAACTATGCTTAATATGCTCTAGAAATAAGATAAAATTGGAAATTTTGTCAGAGAACTCAAAAGTATTTAACAAAAGTACCAAAAGGAAATTATAGATTGAAAAGATACAATTATTGCAATCAATAATTCAATGAATAGATTTATCAGCAGTTTAGATGTAGATGAAAAAAGGAAGTAAGGAAATAGAAGGAAGCTCAGATGGAAATACATAGACTGACGCAAAGAGAACAAAACGATTGCACAAGCACACAACATAAAGACCAAGGAATACTGTGAAAACATCTGTGTACGTGTAACAGAAGCTTCAGAAGGAGAGGGGGAAAGAAAATGGAGTCAGAGCAATATGTGAAGAGAAAGTAGCTCTGATTTTTCCAAATTGACAAAAGATTTCAAGCACAGATTCAAGAAGCACTATGAAACTTAAGTCAGATAAATACAAGGAAAACCAAATTGAGGCACATCACAGCTGAACTGCTAAAAACCGAAGAAATGAAAAACCTTCAAAGCAGCTGGAAAAACATGTCTTGAATGAGCAACAATTAAACTAATACCTGATTTTTCACAGAAACAATGGATAAAGAATACGAAGGAAATAAAATGTCAAACTGTCAAAACAAAAACAAGAAACTGCCAACCTAGAAGCTTATACACTGTGGAAATAGTCTTAAAAAATAATTGTAAAATAAGGTAATTTTTAGACAAACAAAAACAGGGAGATTTTATCACCAGCACATGATCCCAGAGAAAATAAAAACATTCTGCTAGCAAAATAAAAATGAACATATGAAGAAGATCAGAGCTGCAGGAAGATGTGAAAAACAGTGTAATAGTAAATCTGTGGGCAATTAAATGCTAATAATTAAAAACGATATGATGTCTTATGGAATTTGAAATACACAGAAAATTAAAGTAGCAACAAGTATGTTGTAACAGTTGAGAAGAGGAATAAATAAAGATAAACGTTGCAAGTGCTTTCCATATCCAGAAGAAAGAAAAAAAATGTTTTTATTTAGATTAAAATTTTCTGAGTCTATAGCAATGGGTCCCAACCAAGGATAATTTTGAACTCCAGAAGACAGTTGACAATATCTGCAGATATTTCCTCCAGAAGACATTTGACAGTATCTGGAGACATTTTTTTATTGTCACAAGCAGGGTGACGTGACTGCTGCTGCTAAAATCTTACAATGCGCAGGTAAGTTCCTCACATGACAAAGGACTTTCTGGCTCAAATTGTTAATAATGCTGAGGTTGAGAAACCCTGATGTAGAATCACCCCTAAAGGATAGAAAAAAAGTATAAAACACAAGCTAACAGAGTGGGGAAAATAATAAATTTCAATGGGGACAAAACATAAGAAAAAGGAAGACAGCAGGTGGAACAAGTAGAAAGAAATTTCTATGGTAATAAATTTAAAATACATTTTATCAGTAATTGCATTAGCTATAAGTAAATATTTTTAAATTTCTTCAATTAAAAATATTATATTACATAAAATAAGAAACTACGTGTCACTTATAACTATACCTTAAAATAAAATAAATGTATTGAAATGCAGATTTTAAAATTAAGTAATATTAAATAGAGTTCTTGCAAAATGAATAAATGAAAAAAATTCAGTTTTCTGTTAATCTCTAGAAATAATTATAGTGTTTTTTCTTATCTCTTTCTTTATCTTGACATGTTAATCAAATTTTTTGAACTACAACCGTTAGTAGTAACTGTACACTCAAATTTGTGATAGATAATTATCTCTACATTTACAATAATAATATACAATAATGTGACATATTATTGTTAGATTATTAACTCCATGAGGGAGAGACTGAGTCTGTTTTTTATCTCTCTGATATAAACACATCATCTACCATGGAGCCTGGTATATAGCAAATATTCTTTATATAGGATGTATTGAAAATGTTTGTGGCATTTCTTTATGGAGTTTATTTATCTCAGTACTTCTCAAAGTTTCTGGTCTCAGATTCCTTTACACTGTTAAAAAACATTGAGGATACCATAGAGCTTGTGTCATATCTGCTAATTAGCATATTAGAGATTAAAATAGAAATATTTAAAAATCTTTATTAAAACTCATCAAAAATTGTAAAATACTATAGGTTAACATAAATTACATATTTTAATAAAAATAACTCTAATTTTAAAACATTAATGAGAATGATAGCATTGTTTGCCATTTTGAAAGTTTCTTTAATATCTGGTTGAATAGAAGACAGTTAGATTCTTTTATCTGCTTATGCATTCTATCCACTGTAATATGTTATTTTGGTTGAAGTATATAGAGAGAATTCAGTCTTATAAAACATACAGTTGGATAAAACAGAGCATTTTATTAGCCTTTTCAGAAAACAGCTGATATTATCATTTGATAGTATGCCAAAACTTGACAAAGTCATTTCTTAGAGGTTAGTTGCAATATGCAATAGAAATGCCTATACATTACCTCTTCTTATTCTTCTTACTCTGTTACATTTGCTTTGCATTTTGAATATTTCATTTATGCATAATTTTCTAACATCATTGGTCATTTGGAAAAAATTGGCTCACTTCAGCTATGAAGGTCTTCCAAATGCTGGCACACTTTATGGTACATTTAAAAAGTTGCATTCATTAATAAAACCTCCAATCTGACCAGAAAATAATGAGAAGTAGTCTAGCTCATGATGTTAGGTACAAGTTTCAAAAATACTAAATTTTGTTTGAAAGCTCAGTTTTTGTCATTTGCAACGTTTATTGTCAGTTTGTCTCTTTAGAGTAACATGCTCACTTCATTAACATTGAGAACGCTCTAGCAGACATGGCAAAGTCTGAATAATAATAGTTTGTCTGTCAGTCACTTTTTTCAAGTAAAAACATTCTATTAAAAAAAAAAGCAGCTACTTCAGCTCATATCTCGAACAACCACACAAGTACTGTTCCTGAGATAACAGTTTCACTTCTATATACAAAAGTACTTTATGCAGATTTTCAATTTTGTCAAAAGATTATTTAAAAGACATGTACTCAAGGATCAGAATTTAGTAAAATTAGAAATGTTAACTGCTTCTTCAGGGACATTCTTAACTAAAACTGAAAAGAAAATTATTCATTGTTTCTTTGCGTGTATGACAACGCAGCATACAGTACAAATGAATATAGTTTGTTGATGTGGTACTGATTTCTACTAATGAACCAGCAGTTTTACTCACCATTGCTTTTGCACCATCAGTAAAAATGCAAACACTTTGTTTTGCTATTATTGTCTTACAATTGTTATGAGAATGATTTTTACCTCATGAATTTTCTGAAAGAAAGGGTCTCAGGGACTCCTAGAGGTCTCTTGGATTACACTTGGAGAAACGTTGCTTTATGTACACACATTGAATGCCACTGTTTAACTGACCACCTGTTCTCTGATACTCCCTGCCTCCCCCATGTGGTAATATCTTCAATAAGAGTGCCTCTTTCTCTCAGCTCTGCCTTTTTCAATGTGGCCTTATCCTTCCCAAGGCATAAAGCATTGGCTGACCTTCAAAATGGATTTGATCACTCCTACTTTGAATCCTGACCCTATTTAGAGCATGTTTTGTGGTATAATTCCACATTCCATGACCTCTATATGTCCCATCACTGTTGTACTCTGAGCTTTCTAGAGGGAGGCTCTGTTATTTATCTTTGAGAACTACTTAGTGCCTACAGAAGGGTACCAGACATGTCATAAGCCCCAAATAACTGTTTATTACATTGAAATTATTAAAATTCATGGAATGATCTCTAGGGAATTAGATTAATTTTGAAAACCTGTTTTTATTTTATTTCAAAATAGCTATTTTTATTATTTAATCTAAAAAATTAAGTCTATTAAACTCACGGTCCTAGATGATTCAATGACAAATTACATAATTTTTCCAGAGATTAGATATTCATTCCTTCACTTACTGATTATTCATTTGCTCAGTTAGTTGTTATGTAAAAATATATTTAGCTTATGTCATGTGGTAGCCATGGCAAACATCACATAGTGCTTCATCCAAAGAGCTTATGAGATTCAGAAACTATATGATGATCACCTACTAAGTATAAAGAACTTTGTAAACATTTGCTAAACAGAGTTTCTGTCATTGTAAAGTGTATAAAGTATAAGCTGATAACAACTTTGGAAAAGACTCAGGATAAAAAAAATCAATGTAAAAAAATCACAAACATTCCTATACAATGATAAGAGACAAACAGAGAGCCAAATCATGAGTGATTCTCATTCACAATTGCTATAAAAAAATAAAATATGTAGGAATACAACTTACAAGAGATGTGAAGGACCTCTTCAAGGAGAACTACAAACCACTGCTCAAGAAAAGAGAGAAAGCAAACAAATGGAAAAACACTTCATGCTCATGGACAGGAAGAATCAATATTGTAAAAATGACCATATGGTCCAAAGTAATTTATAGATTCATTGCTATTCCTGCCAAGCTACCATTGACTTTCTTCACAGAATTATTAAAAACTAGTCTAAATTTCATATGGAACCAAAAAAAGAACACAGATAGCCAAGAAATCCTAAGAAAAAAGAACAAAGCTGGAGGCATCATGCTATTTGACTTCAAACTATACTATAAGGCTACAGTAACAAAACAGCATGGTACTGGTACAAAAACAGATATATAGACCAATGGAACAGAGGCCTCAGAAATAACACCACACATCTACAACCATCTGATCTTTGACAAACCTGACAAAAACAAGCAATAGGGAAAGGATTCCCTATTTAATAAATGGTGTTGGAAAAACTGGCTAGCCATATACAGAAAACTGAAACTGGACTCCTTCCTTACACTTTATAGAAAAATTAACTAGAGAGGAATTAAAGACTTAAATGTAAGATCTAAAACCCTAAAATCCCTAGAAGAAAACTCAGGCAATACCATTCAGGACATAGGCATGGGCAAAGACTTCATGACTAAAACACCAAAAGCAATGGCAACAAAAGCCAAAATTGACAAATGGAATCTAATTAAACTAAAGAGCTTCTGCACATCAAAAGAAACTATCATCAGAGTGAACAGGCAACCTAAAGAATGGAAGAAAATTTTTGCACTCTACCCATCTGACAAAGGGCTAACATCCAGAATCTTAAAATAACTTAAACAAATTTACAAGAAACAAACAAACAAAAACCCATTAAAGAATGGGCAAAGGATATGAACAGACACTTCTCAAAAGAAGACATTTATGCAGCCAAAAAACATATGAAAAAAGCTTATCATCATTGGTCATTAGAGAAATCAAAATCAAAATCACAATGAGATACCATCTCATACCAGTTAGAATGGCGATCATCAAAAAGTCAGGAAACAACAGATGTTGGAGAGAATGTTGAGCAATAAGAATGCTTTTACACTGTTGGTGAGAGTGTAAATTAGTTCAACCATTGTGGAAGATAGCGTGGCAATTCTTCAAGAATCTAGAACCAGAAATACCATTTGACCCAGCAATTCCATTACTGAGGATATACCCAAAGGATTATAAATTATTCTACTATAAAGACACATGCACCTGTATGTTTATTTTGGCACTGTTCACAATAGCAAAGACTTGGAACCAACCCAAATTCCCATCAATGATAGACTAGATAAAGAAAATGTGGCACATATACACCATGGAATACTATGTAGCCATAAAAAAGGATGAGTTCATGTCCTTTGCAGGGACATAGATGAAGCTGGAAAACATCATTCTCAGCAAACTAACATAGGAACAGAAAACCAAACACCACATTGTCTCACTCATACCTGTGAGTTAAACAATAAGAACACATGGCACAGGTAGGGGAACATCACACACCAGGACCTGTCAGGGAGTTGGGGGCTAGAGGAGGGCTAGCGTTAGTAGAAATACCTAATATAGATGACAGGTTGATTGGTGCAATAGACCATTTTGGCACGTGTATACCTAGTAGCAAATCTGCACGTTCTGCACATGTATCTCAGAACTTAATGTATAATTTAAAAAAGCATACACAAGCATATTCAATATATTTAAATATATGTTGAACACTATTACAAAAATGGATACAATAAATGGTGGAAGCACTGAAGAAAGAGCAAATACTTTTTTCTGGAGAAATGAGTAAAAGTGCCACCAATGAGGTAACATTTGAACTACATCTTAATTAAAAGGATTGTGATAGATGAAGAAAAAGACAAGGACAATTCTTGCAAAAACTAATGAAAGAACCATGGAATTGTGATAGGTCCTATTATGTTTATGAAGTGATTAAAGAGATCATAGAATATGTACAGGAAGGTGTTGGGAGAGGAGGCTGAGGTGGGTTTAGGTTTACATGATACAAGGCCAAGTAAGCCATACTAAAATGTTTGAATTTTGTTTACAAGCATCAGGGATCCAATGCAAATTTTTTTCTTTTCTTTTTGTTTTTAATATTAGTTTTCTAAAAAATAGAAAGTAGAGACCACAGTTCATCATGTTGGCCAGGCTGGTCTCAAACTCCTGGCCTCAAATGACCTGCCAGCCATAGCCTCAGCCTCCCAAAGTGCTGGGATTACAGGCATGAGCCACCGCACCCAGCCCCAGTGCAAACATTTAAGAATAGTGATATGAACACTTCTGCTCCTTTTGTAGGACAATATGATGATGAAGTAGAAAATAGTGGGTGTGGGTGGATAATGCAGAGAGATTGATTAAAGCAATGTGGCACTATTCAAGTCAGTAATGATGAAATCGGGACTAACATCTTCACAGCAAAGAGTAAAGAGAAAGAACCAGATTGAAGAAGCATGTCTGAAACGAATTGATTTGATGTGACTTGGCAGATAATTGGATTGTCCTAGCAAGATAGAGGTAGGACGACAAGACAAATATTCATATATTGAGAAATTAAAAATATGTTGATGGCATTAACCAAGGTAAAAAAATGTATGAGGTGGAACTAGTTAGAAACATGGGAAAAGAATTTGCATTTTAGAGAGCAGATATATTCAAAAGAAGATGCTTCAGAAACAGCAGTCCTATATCCCAATTCTAGGTGTCTCAACTATTATATGTAATATTTTTATTTAATCTATAAAATAGATATAATCAGTATCTAGTAAAGAACTAGTAAAGAACTTGATCTTGCTCAGGGAGAGGTCTGGCCTTTGACCTTGACTTATTGGAAGCAACCTGTAAACCTTGGTATTATAGTGAACCCCAAGTTTCTCTTCAAATAATCAGTATGTTAGTATGTTCAGCTCTCTTCTTTAATTCTCTATTTTGAAGTTTAACTTCCTTGTAATTCCAATAAACAACTGGAATTTTCCACTGGTTCTAATTAGCAGTTCACATCTGCCTCTCCCTGGCTCATCTCAGTCACCTGATCACCCCTGGCTACCTGCTCTGACATGCCCATAACTGTCCTTCTCACCAAAACACCCACCCTGCCACTCCAACTCAGACCCCTGTTCTTTTTAAAATAGCCAATCAGGATTAGTCTAGCTTGTGCTGTCTAACCCCAGCCAATAGAGAATGACACAGTAGTAGGGACAACCCCCATCAGGTATAAGTACCCCTTACACCCTTGTCCAAGTTTGCAGCAGTCATCATTGCTCTATCCTTGTGCCCCACACCCTTCTATAGAAGTAAACTGCCTTGCTGGGAGGATTCATTGCCGAGTGTTATTTCTTTTGTGGCATCAAAATTTTACTTATAACATCTGGAATTTCCCAAGCAGTACAAATGTCATTGTCGTTCACATTGGAACCTTAGGACCAAACCTGAAGTTTATGCTGAGAAGGTGACTCATATATGGTCCCCTTGGAGCACATGACATGTCAATCAATCAATCATGTCTACTTAATGGAACCCCGTTAAAACTCTGAACGCTAAGGCTCAAATGAGCTTCCAGGATTAGCAACATTTGTGCATATTGAGATGCATCAATGGCAAGAAAGTAAAGCAACCTAGAAACAATGAAATCTTCACATGTGAAACCTTCTTAGGCTCCATCATAAGCATCTCTTAATAAACCATATCTGTGAGTGCAATAGCTTTCACTGAGTTCTGTGAGACTGTAGTAAATTATCAAATGTGAGGTTTCTGTTGAGAAACTTCCAAACCTGCAGTTGGTGTCAGAAGTAATGGTGTTCTCTATACTTTCCCACCTAACTTTTAGTTGCACACTAACTCCTTGTAGTTGGAGACAAGTGTTGAGCAGAGTTGGAAGTCTGGCTGATTGTGCCCTTAACCTTACAGTTGGCTTAACTCCAGGTATTCGCAGATTTGTTGTGAAGATTAATTCATTTATTCTAAAAACATTTGCAAAAACGTTGGAGTAGACATGGTATCCAGCACTGGAGATGTAGCAATGAAAAAACATACAATCTCTACCCTCAAAGAGCATATAACCCAGGAATAACTAAGGTCAGATATGTAAAGCTATAAAGAAACTGGCATAACTCTTGATATACAATGAGGTTAAAATATTAATTCTCCTTGAACAAGTTAGTCAGGTAAAGCTGTGTAGTGGAAAATTTCAAATGAAAACTCAGAGTGGGAGAATCATTTGGGGCATAAATTTTACAATGAAAGTCATCAGCATCTAGATGGTATTTGAATCCATGGATATGGATGAGATCATTTTGGAAAGGTTTTAGACAGAGCCCTTGACTCGAGAGACATAAGCTCTCTTCAAGCTCAAAGAAAAAAAAAATTAGAGATTCTAGAATGAAATAGGCATATTTTTTCACACCTGATTCTCACTTGTAATTGAAAGTATGCAGCTGAATCACATGACGCCTGCTTATCAAAGTAAGAATTTATTCTCAAGTGTGTCTAGGTAAAAGGAACCCAAGATGATGCTTCCTTAAAATATTTGCAGCAAATATAGGAGAAACACATACACAGAAGGAGAACTCCCCACAAAGAGTTAATAAGGAATTTTATCTTATTATTCTGATAGGCTATCCACCTCTGAATTGTAATATGTCACAGCTGCAATAACACCTTTGGACCCAGTGATCTTCTGGAATGAGCACAAACTTATTTTTAACATTTGAAATGGGCATGCTGGCAAGAATAAATTTTCTGAATTTGTCGAAAGAGCTTTTCTGCTTTGAAAGCACTTTAGCAACCATTTCTGATCACTTCATAAATGCCATGCAGAAAAATAAAGGAACTTATTGTATGTTTCATACCGAATCAGAGTATAATCAAAAGTAAGTCTGTACAAAGGGAGTCACAGACAAAATTGATTTTTGCAGATGACTTCATGACTGGGAAAAAATTAATTGAACTCATGTTTTGCATTCTGTGGTTTCTTAGCACCCATATTACAAAAGCTTACAATAGGCTTTTAGAGGTTCTTATGCTGTGAAAAGAGCTAACTAGGTTTTATTTCTGAAGATGACAAAGAATGTTCTTCAAGTGATTGCTGGAGAAAATAGATAATTAACTAGCAGAGCTAAAATCTAGTATTGTTCTTTCCTCCAGGTCTTCATTTGTTCCTGTATTACTAAGAATGCTTCAGCTCTATTCAACAAGAGACCCAGAATATGAAAACACTCTTGGATTTGGTCTTATGTACAAAACAAGATACATCTTGAAAACTCACCTTTTAGAAAATCAATTGCAGGAGAAGAACAATACTGGGAACAGCTTATGATTCACTAGGAAAAAAAAAACTCACTATTTTTCTAGTATTGAAAAAAGTAATGAAACCGTATATTTTTTAAAAGAAGGCTTTGTGCAAGGCAAATTAACCACATTTTCAGCAAATGGAAGCTTTACAAATGCTAATAGAGAAACACTTAGTTCTTCCTGTTGTATTTAGCACTCTCAGTCATCCCTAAACATCCTTAATGAGTATAGGAAGAGTATGCAGTGAAATTAAAACCTCTGCTTTGTTTTATACCTTCCTACTAAACTTTTCAAACAGAAATTGTCTTTGTAGGGTTTTCTCTGCTGTGTAAATTTATACATCTCAGTGCACATATTGGCTGTATTGAAACTAGATGATTAAAAGTAGACAAATTATTTAAGTGAACAGAATATTGTTATGTTAATATATTTGTTCCACAAAAATTTCTATCAGGAAATATTACTAGATTCTACATTAGTAAGAAAATTCAAAAGTGAAAAACTCAAGTATCATAGATAATGTCCTTAGTGGAGCATGA
This sequence comes from Callithrix jacchus, assembly GCF_049354715.1. NCBI lineage: Eukaryota > Metazoa > Chordata > Mammalia > Primates > Cebidae > Callithrix > Callithrix jacchus. The sequence continues at coordinate 171,881,004 of NC_133504.1, forward strand.
GTTCTCATGGCTGGTCTAATTTGATTTTGTACTCACAGTTGGTGAGCCAGTATTAAAAGTTGCTCAAAACAACAGTAACTTTAGTTTGAATAAGTAGAGTTTGCTGCATTACGAAATTGCATCTTGCAGAATTCATTTCAGTTTTACTCAAAGTGATACAAAGAATGTCAGAGGTTATCTTTCTTCATATTTTAAAGTTCTATTTGTACAATATCAATTTTAAGGTTCTTTTTTAGAACATACATCCATATGTGGATATACATGTACACACACATACACAGAACAATAGTTTATATGCATTTTCATTTTAATAATTTTTATGAAGGCATTGTAATAATCATTGATGTTGAAACTTAAAATAGTATCAAAGCTGATTTTTAATAAGTATGTTACAAAGGTAATGCTGATGTAAAACACACGCCCTGAATGAAGAGACCCCTAAACAGGCTTTGTGTGAGCAATATGGCACTTTATTCACCCGAATGTGTGTGAGCTGAGTCTGAAAAGAGAGTCAGTGGAGGGCAGTGGGATAGGAGTTGGCAGTGGGATAAGGTTTGGATAGGCAGTGGAAAGCTATAGTAGTTACAGTTCAGGGTGGCTTTTGCAGGCTGGGAGGGAACTGTAGGGTCTGGAGAGTCACAAGGCTGACCAAGGTCAGTTACAAAGTCCAGTTGCCTTATCATTTGAGGTGGTAATAAGGAATGATAGAAGAATGTCTCAAAGTTAATTAATGCACTGCAGTGATTGGTCATTCTTCCCTTTTTGTGGCTTTCCCGTTACTTCAGATTTTCTAATTCCAGGAACTCATCTGGAGTGTACATGCAGGTCACAGAGGTTACCATGCTATCCATGGTGCAATCAGATGGCCTAAAAGACCTTACAGTTGATAGACTAAATAATTGCTTCTTTATTTTATTTATAAATTTTACAGAATATGGGATATATGCATACTGTTTAAAAAAAAAAGTAGGTGGAGGACATACAGTAAAAATGAGGTATCCATTTTTTTCCCCCAGAATACCCAGTTCCTCTATACATTTCCCAGAGGCTATCATTGTCAATAGTTTGTTGTGCCTACAGAAATATCCTATACTTATAAGTGCATGTGTAATACATGTGATGACTTAAAAAAGTGTTTTAGGATCTTGCTGTATTGCTCAGGCCGAAGTCCGATGGCTCACTGCAACCTCCATCTCCTGGGCTCAAGTGATCCTCCCAACAACTCAGCCTCCCAAGTAGCTGGGACTACAAGTACACACCACCATGCCCAGCTAAATTTTTGTATTTTTTGTAGAGAGAGGATGTTGCCACATTACCCAGGCTGGTCTCAAACTTCTGGGTTTAAGCAAGCTACCCACCTCACCCTTACAAAGTACTGGAATTACAGGTATAGGCCACCATGCCCAGCTTTCAAAATTTTTATTGTGAGTTAATTTTGGAATTACTGTAAAGTTGAAAAAATAGTGCAGATAATTCATGTATGTATTTCAGTTATTTCCTCTCATGCTAATGACTTACAGAAAAATGGTACAACTGTCATAGCCAAACAATTAATATCAGGTCAATAATAATAAATTGACAACATAACATTTAAATTTCACCAATCTCTTGTGCCAGTGTCTTTTCCTCTGTTCCAGGATACAATTTAAGTTATTGGGTCTCAGTCTCCTCTAGACTTGGGCAGTTCCTCAGTCTTTCCTTATCTTTTATTACCTTGATTTTTATTTATGAGTTCTAGTTAATTACTTTGGAAAATGTATATCAATTTGTGTTCATCTGTTTCTCATGATTTTATATTTACATATCTTTGTCAAGAATTCCATGTCTGTCTGCATCATATCATAGGTACATGACGCAGATATATTGTAGTAGTAGTGATCTTATACACTGACCTTTAAAATATTTAATGCAGAATTCAGTATATTATACATACCCACATTGTTGTTTATTTAACTTAGAGGGCATTCCATTTAAGCATAACAGTCTTCTTTATGTCCATATAGTATTTAATTGCAGTTTATGAGATCAGTTTACTATTATTGAACATTTAGGTCATATCTGGACTTTCAAATTTTAAGTAAAAATGTCAGAAAGAACATTCTTTTAAATATATTTCTGTATGTTTATGTATAAACATGGATAAATTTCTAGAAGCAGAATTTCTAGATAGAAGTCTATATGCATAATTATTTTGATAGCATTGACAAATTTTTTTTATTTTTAGTCAATTTTTTGACTAAATTCCTTTTTAGTCATGTACTGCTCATTTTCTCATGTGCCAGTATTGTATCTTTGCCAATAGGATATAAGAAAAATGATTGGTACTGTTTTGTTTTAATTTGGTTTTCTTCTATTATGTCTTTCATTAACAAGCTGTTGCATTTTTGTGAGCTGTTTATTCTTGTCTTTTGCCCATTTTGGCATTCAGGCATCAGGCTTTTTTATATTAAACAAGTGCTTTAAATGGTAATGCAATTAACCTATTGTCATCTGGGTTGCAGTATGTTTTCTTCTGTATTTGCTTTATGTTTTTGACCCACTTTATATCTTCTTACTTGTGGTAAGGTTATTTGATTCTTATAATGACTGATAAACAATAGGTTCCTCAACTTGAAAGATGTCCTAAAAACCATCATATGAAGTTACCTGTAGTCAGGATATAATAAAATTCCTTCCTTTTATATTAATAAATGTATCTTGTTTAAAGTCCATCATAGAGTTAAAACATGTAAAATTATTTTGTGATTTGTTTTCTTAAGTCTGAACATAGTTGCAAATAATTAGAAAAATAGTAACAGCTTTTATATGTCAAACTATTTTATCATTTCACTCACATAGACTTTCAGTCCATTTATTTACTATTATGATTGACTTTATTTTCCAAACATTTATTCCTCAACTTGAGCTACATAGTGAATAATGACTATCTTCTCATAAACATATGTGTGTAGTTACCTCTCTATATTTAAATATATGAATATTTAGGTGTTTATATTTATATTTAAAAGTATAGAAGTTCATAAGCTGAGAAATGTGTTCTCAGATGTTCCTAACCTGGAAAAGTCCAATAATTTTCTTTATGAAACTATATTCTTTAATAATTAAACTAGGTGTGTAGCTACCTCTCTATATTTAAATATATAGATGTTTATCTATTTATGTTTATATTTTATATTTTATTTTTTAAAAAAAGAAAGTAAGAGAAAGAAAAAAAGGAATAAAGGAGAGGAAGAGGAAGAGGGAGAGAGAATGGGAGTGTTGCTTTATTCTAAAAATGGGTATTGAAAACCTCTTTGCCAATAATTGTGCTTAATAATGGCCAACCAATATTTTATTTAAACCTGTGAGTTGGTGTGATGTGGTACTAATAATAGTGTATATTCTGTGTATTTAAAGTGGAGAGTTCTATAAATGTTTATTAAGTTGTTCTGGATCTGAGTTCAAGTCCTGGATATCCTTATTAATTTTCTGTCTTGTTGATCTATTTAATATTGATGTTGACATTTATATTTAAAAGCATAGAAGTCATAAGCTGAGAAATGTGTTCTCAGACGTTCCTGATCTGGAAAAGTCCAATACTTTTCTTTAGGAAAACATACCCTTAAAAAAAGAAAACTAGACTGTTGGTGGTGTTCCCCCATAAAAGTGATTACTGTTTAGAAAAAATGTAGAAAGCATTTTTGCTTTCCTTTTCCTCCATTCTTCTGACTAATATAACCTTCCTGTGTTCATCTGTGCTCATTTGTTTTTGACATGATAGGTGCCAGATAGAGCTGTGCTGAGTTTCTGAATCTAAATCCAGGACGCACTTTGTTACTGGAAAGAGAGATCTACTAGAGCTGGTTGAATTCTAAATTAGGGTCATCATATTCAATGTGGGATGATGTCTTCATGACGTGGAAAGGGAAAGTCTAGCCCTTCTTCCTGAATAGCCTTATGGCCTTCCCAGAGCTGTAGCCTTTGGCACACGCCTGACAACTCAGCCTTGTTTCAAGCCACAATACAAATCTGGAGTGTAGATATGAGAGCGTTCTAAAACTCTGACTCTGTGGTTCTTAACCTTGGCCATAGCAATGGAGTAGGGGAGCTAGAGTTTCATATTAATACTCAGGAGGAGAGACTGCAATTTATTCATTACATGTAGCCAAGATGCCAGTTGGTACTTCCCAGTCTTTCCAGAAATTTGCTTCAAATTTTTTTCAGTATACATGGTCTGTTACCACAGACACGCCTTTCCATCATTTTCTAGGGTTTCCTACATTTGACATCCTCATGCTTCCCTCTGTTCCTATACTGCTTAGTTATGTCTGTCCTTTGCCTATAGAGTACATACATAAAAAGTCCATTTCCTTCGCTGATTCCAAAAGAAACCTGCCCCTTCAAGCATTTAGGGACTGGCTTGTATATGGAGAGAGGGATGTCATTGAGATGGGTGATATGAAGAACAATTAGCTGGCTGACATATTCATGAGAGTTCTATGAATTTTATATAATTTTTAGTTTCATTTAGAGATGAGAAGATGAGGAGCTTGGACCCAGAAACATTAAATACACTGACTAAGATTATAGAACTCACAAGTGTCAGAGTCAGTATTAAACCCAGATTTTATTCTGGGCCTCTTATACTAGCTCTCAGCAATATGTGTCTCTTTCCAATTGTCATGATGCAATGTAATGAGATTAAACAGACGCACATGTGTCAAATCACCAACTTAGTTTTGAATGAAAAGCACCTAACTGTATAAATGAAATAAAAATACGGTTTATTTCTGCAGGAAACTCTAATACAGACTCTAAACTTTAATAGAAAAATCTAACAGACATCATTTTTAACTATGAATATATAGCTCCGTAGACATACAAAGCAGTCATGATCGGTTATGTCTTAAAAATGCAAGGGGAAAAAAATCAAGATGAACTAGGTCACAATGTAAAGAAAAATGTGCTTCAGTATTTTACCAGTCATCATCCACTTAATTTATGAAATCTAATAATATCACAGGTTTAGGTGGAAGCTCTGCCTATTAAGTAGTTTCATAAAATATGCCCATGAGTGTCTACCATCATATTGACTCATGTATCTTTCCATGTTAAAAATACTTAGAAAATTCATCAGTTTGAGTACTAGGTGCAATTTTCCAACCTTTCTGTCCTTATGTAACTTTTTTCTTTGATAAAGTTGTTTTCTCTAATGTTCCCAAGAAAGTGAAATATTTATTGTGGTTGATTAATATTATAAACAAATGTAATTTATGTAGAAATGCACCAGGAAATGGTTCCTGTACTCATCTCTGAATAAATGACACACTTATTTTAGTATGGAATTTTACTTTTCTAAGCAGAAGGCTCCCTGGGCGATAGACAGCTGTTTCTATAGGATCATAATTAATGTTTTTTTCCATTAAAAAGAATTGCGTTGCATACTTAAAAAAAGAATCAGCATGAGGAGTTTCTTACTTTCTAATTTTAAACCAGCTTTACTAAAACATATTAGGTATAGATTAGATAATGTGTACAATTCAGAAAGATTGTGCAGAAATGTGGTTTCTAATGCAGTAGTTTTCCACCTCACCAAGCCTCAGAATCTTGTAGAAGACCAATTAAAATACACAGTTTTTAATTTAGCAGGTGTAGGGGTAGGTAGACCTGATGATTTACAGTTTTAACAAGTTCCCAGGTGATTCTGATAATGGTCTATTACCACACTTTTGGAAACACTGTTGTTAAGTAATAGGACTGCTTTTCAAATAAATATATCTTATTTTACACATCAAAATGAATGTCCTTAAAACTAGTATATACATCTTCAAATAATACTAAAAAATCTTTGAAAAGTTCTCTCCTGTAATTGCCTTGAAAGTCAGCTTATAAACCACAGCAGAAAATTATTCTTCATACTTAAAGTCACACATTGTCTCCTTCTTTTTCCTCTTTTTGTCCTCATTTCTATGAAGGTTGGGAGCCCTGTTGGAATATGCATTTCTGGTCTTTCTCTCCATCCCCTCCCTCCTCTGCTAGGCTTACTCAAGCTCTTAACTCTAGCACCTCCAGCATCAGCACCTGAGCCTACAACTAACTGGATATACCTGTAAATAAAGGTAGAAAAAAAATAAGGCACCCTATTTGGGTGAGCCCTCTCTTCCACGAGGCAGGGGACAGGTAGTTTTATGCCTTACAGAGTCCATATTACACCATAGAGTCATATGTATGTAGCAGATTTGGGGGAGAAGTCATACCTATTTTTGAGGCAATCTGAGCCCAGGAAAAATGGGTAAACATGTAAGTAGCATACATCCCATGTTCAATTTGGGGTGGGGTTTTAGCATTAAAATGTGGTAGAATTTGCTTCTTTATGTCAGAAGGTGAGCTATTGGGACACGAGGGCAATGTGTGTGCAGCCTCTGGGAGTGGTCTCAGACTGGTTTAAGGTCTGCAGTAACTCATTAGGAAAGAACGTTTGAGAGGCCTGTCCTCCATCCAATCAGAGTTGCAGTGCTCTGGTTGTAAATCAGTTAGGAGAGGTCTGATAGCACCTATTGTTAGAAAGCTTAAAGTCCTGGGAATTTAGAAATGTGCCCTGTCAGTGGGGTCCTGAACCCTCAACCCATAAATAACTTAGTTTCCTTAACCTTAGGGTTTTAGTTGATAAAGAGGTTCTGTTTTGGTCTCTCAAATCACAGTATTACGCCTGATACCTGAAGAGTTATAAAAGTAAGTTAAACATATTATGTGCATAATATTTACATTGGTTCAAGGAAGAGAATAAAAATAACTGTTTAAAATCAGTGCTATCAGCAGTGTAATGAAAGACATTAGGAGAGGTGAGATTATATTAGTAAGTTAAAGAAAAGTTATCTGTAGAAGACAATTGAGATGGGCATTGAGTGATCTTAAGTCATTGGAACAAAGGGAGATCATAGGGTTCATAAAATCAAATAACATTGTATAAGGAAACACAGCATGAGACCTAGGGAGTGTTGTTAAGAGACTAATTTTTGTGAGCCAAGCATATGCATTAAGGAGATGTGAGAGAGAGAAAGCCAGGAAGTTTGTTGTGGTAGAAAGAAGGTTCTCCACCCCCATCTGACTGTATCCATGCCCAGGTGCAGAAACTTTGGTTAAAAGACAGCCTCTACCTCTCAGTTGCTTCAAAGTCTGCCTCAGTTGTGGAGAATCACTTTGCCCCGGGTCATGACTATTTCTAAGGTGGGTGGTTGAAGGTATTATAAAGGTGAGACCATTTAAGCCTGAAGAGAGACTTAACAGGCAATATTCTCTGGAAAACTCCCTGATGAGATAGCCAAGGTTTTGTTAGGCTTGTATTACCTTCTGACTGATTCCTCTGCTCAATCCTATTTCCTTATCAGGTGTTGACCGCTAATAAATACTCTACACACTGATGCCTATGTTGTGGAGGAACTTGAATTCCAGAGTGAGGCACTTTGGCAGGTGATCAGGAATGACAATCTATCTCGAACTCAAGTGACAAGCTTGGATGTTAGGAAAACAAATTTGGCAAAAGCGTACACAGATGAGATTACAGAGGAGGAACATGAACTCGAGACTGAGGTGAAAACTTTTGCTGTAAACAAAGCAAGTGTAATAAAAGCCTGAGAAAAGATGTTTAAAAGAAAATGAATGTGAGACGTACAAAAGGAAGAATCTGCAAAACTCAGAGAGTGATTGGGTAGAGAGGGGTGAGGCAGAGATAGAATCTCAATTTTCTCCAAGGTTTTCAATTTGAGGGTCTATGAAAATGGTAGGGCCCTCAGCAAAAGTAAGAGAGTTGAATACAGCAGTCTTCAAGGTTAGGCAGAAAGATAATCTACAGTTTATACGTTCTGTTATATTTCTATAACTCATATTTCTCTAGGACTCCTCATATGGGGAATAAATTAATTCACAATAATAATCGTCAACAGAATTGCAGCAGCAACTCTTTCTTTTCCAGATATTTCTGAGCATCCATAGAGTCATAAATTAATAGGCTATTTAGTAATAGCTATTAATGCTCCTGTGACTTTGATTCTCCCTTGCTGAAGTCTGATATTTATTAAACAACTTCAGATGGCACATGGAGCTCATCCCCTATCCAAGGTGCTGACACTCAGAGATCTGGGTGCTGCAAACCGACCCGATGTTGCTGAACTTGCCATTGTGATCACTTGTAAGTCTACAGTTCTGTAGAGTTCATTTCCTTCACAATGTTGTTCAAATATCACTACTATTTACAAAACGTAGGTTGTTTTTTAAACCATTAATTAATTATAACAGGACTTTACTTTGTAGAATAGTGTAAGACTCACAAGGAAGTACAAAGAGTTCCCATATATGGGAACACAGGAACTCACTTTTACATCCTGTGCCAGAGTGGTACATTTGTTAAACTGATAAACCAAAATTGACATATTAACACTCAAAGCTCATAATTTAGATTAGTTTTCAGTCTTGGTGTTGTATGTTCTATGAGTTTTGATAAATAAATGATAATAGGTATCCACCGTTACAGTATCACACAGGATAGCTCCACTTCCCTAAAAATCACCGTGCTTCACTTATTTATTCTATCTTTCCCCCAACTTCCTGAGAACTACTGGTCTTTTAACTGGTTCCATAGTTTTGCCTTGTCCAGAATGCTACACACAGTAATTGTGATCATCTAGTATGTAATGTTTTTAGATTGGCTTACTTCATGTAGTAATATGCACTCAAGCTGCTTCTGTGTCTTTTTGGGATATTGTAGCTAATTTCTTTTTTTCTAAAGAAGTATTTTTGTTGTAATTTTTCCCAGCTTGACTGAGGAATAATTGACAAGTAAAAATTGTATATAAGTAAGATATACATTGTGATGTTTTAATATACATATACATTGTGAGATGGTGATCACAATCAAGCTAATCAACGTATCTATCACATCACATAATTGCTTTTTCCTTTTTGTGGTGAAAATACATAAGGTCTAATCTCCTGGCAATTTTCAAGTATACAGTACATCATTATTATTAACCATAGTCACAATGTTGTACAGTAGGTCTCCAGACATTATTAATCTTTTAACTAAAAGTTTGAACCCTTTGCCAACATCACAACATTTCTACCACTGCTGCCATCCAAGCCCTGGCAACAAACCTTCCACTTTCTATTGCTATGAGTGTGACATTTCTAGATTCCACACAGGATATAGTTTGGATGTTTGTCCCCACCCAAATCTCATGTTGAATTTCAATCCCCAGTGTTGGAGGTGGGACCTGGTAGAGGGTGTTTGGGTCATGGAGGTAGGTCCTTCATGGTTTGGTGCTATCTTTGTGAGACAGTGAGTGAGTTATCACAAGATCTAGGTGTTTAAAAGTGTGTGGCACCTCCTTCTCTTACTCTCTCTTGCTCCTGCTTTGCCCATGTGTTATGTCTGTTCCCTGTTTGCTTTCTGCCATGATTGTAAGCTTCCTGAGGCCTCCTCAGAAGCCAAGCAGATGCCAGCACCATGCTTACTATAAAGACTGAAGAACTGGGAGCCAATTAAAACTATTTTTTAAATACATCACCAAGTCTCAGGTACTTCTTTACAGCAATGTAAGAATGGCCTAATCCAACATATCTATGAGATCATGCTATTTGTTATCACTGTGGGTCTTGGCTTATTTCTCTTCACATAGTGAATAAGTATCCTTCAGGTTCATCCATCCTCTCAAATGGCAGGATGTCCTTTTTGAAAAATAACATTACACTGTTTGTGTGTCTGTGTGAGCGTGTGTCACTTTTTCTTTATTTATTCATCTGTCAAGAGCACTTATGCTGTTTTCATGCCCTGGCCATTGTGAATAATGCTGCAATTTTTTTTTTTTTTTTGAGTTACTGATTTCACTTCCTTTGGAAATACCCGGGAGTGGGATTGCAGGGTCATATGGTAGTTCTATTTTTAATATTTTGAGGAATCTCTACATTATTTTCCTTAATGTTTGTACCAATTGACATTCCCACCAACAGTATATATGTCTTCTCTTTTCTTTATGTCCTTGTCAACTCTTGTTATTTTTTGATTTTTTGATAACAGCTACCTTAAAGGTGTGAAGTAATATTTCATTATAATTTCAGTTTGCGTTTTACTGACTATAAATGAGGTTGAGCATTTTTTAACACATATGTTGGCCATTTTGTATGTTTTCTTTAGAAAAATGTCCATTCAAGTCCTTTGTTCATTTTTTATCAGATTATTATGACTAGTAGCGGTTGACTTACATTAATTCCTTATGTATTTAAGATATCAACCTCATAACAAATATATGCTTTCAACTATTATCTCCCATTTCATAGGTTCCTATCCGTTTTATAGATTTTTTTTTTTCTGTGCAGAAACTTTTTAATTTGATATAAGCCCACTTCTTTATTTTTGTTTTGTTGCCTGTGCTTTTGGTGTCTTATCAAAAAATCATTTCCAAGACCAAAGTTATGGAAGTTCTTCCCTGTGTTTTCTTCTAGGAGTGTGATGGTTTCGAATCTTATGTTCAAGTCTTTAATCAATTTTGAGTTGATTTTTGTGTATGGCAGAAAACAAGGACCCAATTTTAATTTTTTGCATGTGGATATCCAGTTTTCCCAACAACACTTATTGAAGATACTATCCTATCCCCAATGTGTATTTTTTGACACCTTTATCAAAGATTAGTTGATGATTGATATAGTTTGAATATTTGAACCTGACAAAATCTCGTGTTGAATTTTAATCCCCAATGTTGAAAGTGGAGCCCTGTGAAAGCTGATTGGATCGTGACAGTGAATTCCCTCATGGCTTGGTGCTGTCCTCACAATGTCCTGAAATCTAGTTGTTTAATACTGTGTGGCTCCTCCCCCTACCACTCTCTCTTGCTCCTGCTTTTGCCATGTGATATGCCTGTTCCCACTTCACCTTCTGCCATGAGTTAAAGCTCTCTGAGGCCTTTCCAGAAGCCAAACAGATACCAGCACCATGCTGTGCAGCCTGCAGAACTGGAAGCCAAGGAAACCTCTTTTCTTTGTAAATTACCCAGTCCCAGGTATTTCTTTATAGTAATACAAGAACAGCCAAATACAACAATAAAATCATAAGTTTATTTTTGGGGTCTCCATTCTGTTCCAATAATCTATGTGTCTGTTTTTATGCTAGTATCATACTGTCTTTAATACTATAGCTTTGAAATATAATTTGGAATCAGGAAGTGTGATGTCACTTGCTTTGTGCTTCTTGCTCAATATTGCTTTATTCAGAGGTCTTTTGTGGTTTCATATGATTTTAGGTTTTTTTCTATTTATGTTAAATAAAAAGCACTGGAATTTTTATAGGGATTAGATTGATCTGTAAATCATCTTGAGTAGTGTGGATAATTTGATAATATTAATTTTTCCAATCCATGGACACAGAATATCTTTTCATTTATTTATGTCTACTTCAATTTCTCTTATCAATGTTTTATAGTTTTCAGTGTACAAATCTTTCAGCTTCTTGGTTAATGTTATTCCTATTTTATTTTTGATGCTATTGTAAATGAGATTTTCTTTGTTTCTTTCTTGAATAGTTAATTGTCAGTATACAGACACACAACTGATTTTCATATGATGATTTTTTATCCTAAGTTTTCTTAACTTAACTGAATTACTTTATTAGTTCTGATTTTTTTTAAAGGAGTCTTTAAGTTTTTCTGTATATAGGATCATGTCACCTGCAAAAGACAGATAGTTTTAGTTCTTCCTTTTTCCTGAATTTAGTTCCTTTTCCTTCCTTAGTTCTTCCTGGATTTTTTTTTTTTTTGACTAATTGTTCTAGTTAATACTTCCATTGGTATGTTGACTAGAAGTGGCAAAAGCGGGTTTTTAGCTTTTTTTCTCTGATGTTATCTATGGGCTTATATATAGTCTTTAGTATGATAATATATATTCCTTCTATACCAAATTTGTTTCAAGGTTTATATAAAAGGATAATGAATTTTGTTAAGTGCTTTTTCTGCATCTGTTGAGAAAATCATATGATTTTCATTTTTTATTCTGTAAATAAAGTTATTCACAGATAATTATTTGTGTATGTTAAAGCATTCTGCATCCCTGGGATAAATCTCACTTAATCATGGTGTATGATCCTTATACTGTGCTGCTGAATTTAATTTGCTGTTATTTGTTGAAGATTTTTGCTTCTATGATTCATTAAGGATTTGGCCTATAGTTTTATTGTCTTGAAATGTTCTTGCCTGGTTTTGTTAGCAGAGTAAAGCTGTCCTCATAATGAGTTCAGAAATGTTTCCTCTAATTAAATCTTTTGAAAGAGATTAAGAAAGACTGATATTAATTCTTCTTTAAATGCTTAGTAGAATGCACCCATGAAGCCATCAGGTCCTGGGCTTTTTATTAATGGGAGATTGGATTATTGTTTCAATCTCCTTACTTGTTTGGTCTATTCAGATTTTCTATTTTTCATGATTTAGTTTTGATAAGTTGTACTCTCAATAAATGTGAGCTCTTCTTGGTTTACATTATTGTCAGCATTTGATGCTGTCACTGTTTTGGATTTTAATTATTTGAATAGGTGTATAGTTCTTTTAATTTGCAATTTTCTAATGACATCTGTATGATGCTAAGCATCTTTCCTATGCTTTTTGCCATTTGTACATCTTCTTGGTCTCTATTCATATATTTTACTCATTTTATACTTCTTTATTGTGGAGTTTTAAGAAATCTTTGAATACTTGGCTAACAGTCATTTATCACATATGTGTTTCACAAATATTTCTCCCAATCTGTGGCTTGAAACATGTGGCTTCTTCTTCATTCCTAAGAGAGACTCTATAATCATTAAGCAAAAATCCCCTGGTAATTTCTAATCTTCTTTCTGTTTCTGTTAGTTTTTCTATTCTAAATATTTCATATAAATGGAATTATGTAATGGTTTTCCTTTTATGTCTGGCCGATTTTATTTATCATAATGTTCTCAAGGTTCATCCCTGTTGTAGCATGTATTAGAATTTCATTCCTTTTATAGATAACAAAGACAGTTCTATCATCTGTATACCACGGTTTGTTATTCATCCATCTGTTAAAGAACATTCAGTTTGTTTCTACTTTTTGGCAAGTGTGAACACTGATACAATGAACATTGGCACACAACTTTCTGTTTGAGTCCATGTTTTCAATTCTTTTGGACATATACTTAGGAGTGGAATTGTTGAGTCATCTGATAATTCTATGTTTAGTTTGTTGAGAAAGTGCCAAGCTGTTTTTCACAGAAGCTGTACCATTTAACTAAATTCCTATTTTTCTGCTCATGTGAAAATGGGATGATGCCCTCTCCTCCACTTGGCTGACACCTGTCAGTATGGACCTTGAAGGAGCCTGTTAAAGCATGGATCTCAAGGGTTCCCTCCTGATATCTGTTCCTCTACAGGCCTAGGTCACAAAGAATGTTCATGAACATTCTGTTTTGAATTTACCATCTTTAACCAGTAGACATTTTAATGCTCTGCTCTCAAACTAAGGTAGCTTTAATTTTCCATTTTGAGCTATTTTAATTGCCTTTTTACATTCATATTCTATTCAGTTTTTAAAAATTTTTTGCCTGCCAGATATGGGAGTTACTCTTCAGTGATGAGGAAAAAGCAGTGAACAAACAGAGAAGTTTCCTGCAATTGTGGAGTTTATATTCCAGTGTGAGGAAATAAAAATAAACACATTTTATAAAAAGCAAGATAATTTTTGGTTGAGATAAGTATTAATAAGGAGGATGATATAATCAAAAGTAACTTTGAAAAAAACTCTTATGGATGGGGTGGCCAGTGAAGATCTATCCAAAGTGAATTTTAAAATGAGACTTGAAGGATAAGAAGGAGCCAAACATGTGAAGAAAATGTGGTGGTGGTGGTGGTGAGAGTGGGTTATTTTGAAGCATAAGGAACAGCCAAGACGAAGCTCTTAAGGAAGAAAAGATCTTGGCACATTTGAGGCACATATAGGAGGACAGCAGAGGAAATCATTGTGAGCAGTAAAGAGAGATATGAGAAGAGTTGGAGGGGCGTTCAAGACTCTGCATCACATCAGAACCTGCCAGCAATTTAGAATTTATTCCAAGGGGAATTAGAAGGTTTAGATGGGATGACAGCATGCTGAAATTATAATAAAATATTTGTTTTTAGTAGTAAACCTACTGTCTTATTTGCAGAATGCCAGCTATACCCATGATAGTCACACTGTCCAGGACATACATAAGGGAATTTCACATAGCTTTATGGTTTGAATGTGTTCCACAAAAGCAGTGTTGGAAACATAATTGTCATTGTGATAGTAATAAGAGGTGAAACCTTAAGAGGTGATTAGGACATGATTGCTCTGCCTTCATGAATAGATTAATGCTGTTATTGAAGAATAGGTTTGTTATCAAGGGAGTAAGGTTCTTATGAAGTAAGGAGTTTGGCCCCTCTCTGTCTCTTTCACTCCCTTGCCATGTGATGTCTTCTGTTATGTTATGATACAACAAGAAGGCCCTGGCAAGATGTCAACTCCTTAATCTTGGACTTTCTGGCCTCCAGAACTATAAGCCAATAAATGCATGTTCATATGAATAACTAAAGTCTGGTATTCTGTTATAGCAGCACAAAACAGATTAAGTCAGTATATTGGTTTGTTCTGACACTGCCAGAAAGGACTACCTGAGACTGGGTAATTTATGAAGAAAAGAGGTTCAATTAACTCATGGCTCCACAATTTTACCAGGAAGCATGACTGCAAGGTATCAAATAACTTATCATCGTGGCAGAAGGGTGAAGAAGCAAGCATCTTCTTCAAAGGGTGACAAGAGAGAGAAAGAATGAAGTGGGAAGTGCCACACAATTTTAAATCACCAGATCTCATGAGAACTCACTCACCATCATGAGAACAGCAAGGGAAAAATCCACTCCCATGATCCAATGACTTCTCATCAGGGTCCTTCCCTGATACATGGGGATTACAATTCAACATGAGATTTGGGTGGGGACACAGCATCATACTTATCAATCAGGCAGAGTGCGGCTTTTCTGTCTTTTTCTTTGGGAATTGGAAGAGTGTTTTAGGGTGAGGCTCCTTAACTAAGGTTTAAAAACAATGAACTTGGCCGGGTGTGCTGGCTCACACCTGTAATCCCAGCACTTTGGGAGGCCAAGGTGGGTGGATCACGAGGTCAAGAGGTCGCCATCTTGGCCACGATGGTGAAACTCTGTCTCTACTGAAAAATACAAATATTAGCTTGGTGTGGTAGTGCGTACCTGTAGTCCAAGCTACTCAGGAGGATGAGTCAGGAGAATTGAACCCAGGAGGCAGAGATTGCAGTGAGCTGAAATTGCACCACTGCACTCCCACCTGGCACCTGGTGACAGAGCAAAACTCTGTCTCAAAAAGAAAAACAAAGTAAGAAGACACCAGAACCAGAACCAAATAATCTTTTTTTTTTTTTTTTTTTTTTTTTTTTTTTTTTTTTTATAGACAGAGTCTAACTCTGTTGCACAGGATGGAGCTCAGTGGAAAAGTGGCACAATCTCAGCTCACTGCAACCTCAACCTCTTGGGCCCAACAATCCTCCCATCTTAGCCTCCTGAGTAACTAGGAACACAGGTGTTTGCAACCATCCCAAACTTATTTATTTATTTATTCAGAGAAGGGAGTCTCCCTATGTTGCCCAAATATTCTGAAACTCCTGGGCTCAGGCTATTCTCTTAACTCAGCCTACCAAAGTGTTCAGATTAAAGTCATGAGCCACCATGCCTAGCCAATTTTCTTTAATTATAAAATCTGTTCTGGTCATCTTTATTTTCTTTTTGTAATTTTAACTGATACATTATGGTTGTACATATTTATGGAGTACAATGTCGTGTTTTAATACATGTATACATTCTGTAACAATCAAGTCAGAGTAATTGTCATATTATCATCTCAAACATTTATCATTTCTTTGTAATGAGACCATTTAAAATCATCTAATTCTTATTTTTACTATATTCTCTTACTATATTCACTTTATAATAATTCACTTCTTTTCTTACTATATTTACTTTATAATAATCTTTAACATTAGTTTAGAGTTGGGATTCAGGTCTTGCAGTCAACTACTCACAAATATGAAGCTGGGGTGGCTGTAATCCTATATGGTTAGTATGTTCAGCATTTCAAAGAATGAGAAGGAGTGAAGGAGACATGCAGGAAGAGGGGAAAGGAGGAAGAAGAGGAGGAAGAGGAGGAGGAGGAGGAGGAGGAGGAAGAGGAAGAGTGGGAAAGGAGGACACATACAAGACAAGAGAAATAATACAATGGGTAGGGCAAATCTGGGGCTTTGGCCCAGACTCTCCTGTAACTGGCTCCACTTTTTCTTAATATTAACATGGGCTTCTTCCCCTTGTTTTCCATGGGACAGCTTTATGATACACCAATACATTTTGTAGTTTTGCAAAAACTAGTTTAGTAGATTTATTTTACTTGCTACACTAATGAGAAATAAGTCAAGGGAAAGGCATAATTGTAATGGAGTAGGATTCTTCGAGACATCTTTAAAGTTATAACTGGGTATGCTTAAAGTAAGTAGGAGAAAAAGGAAAGGAATGCCATACATGGCACCAGCAGGTCCCTATATTTAGGATGAAATCTTCCTCAATATCAGTCTGCTTGAACTCTTCTTGTGATGAAAATATATTATAACAGAGATAAACAGCAAAAAGGGGAAGAAAAATATGAACTTCTTCCCGGCATGCCCTTGTATGTCCATGAATATTCCCTTTCAGTGGAAACTGGAGAATTTCTTGTTCTTCCTGTGTTATTGTTAGGATAAAAAATTGTCACCTGGTGTTCAGATTATTTCTCCGTGTCCTCATATTGGGAACTTAAAAGAACTTTGCTTTTTATTTTCAGTTTAGAGTTCAAAATAGCCTGATGTGCCTCTCTCTTAGGAAAAGTCAGAAGACAAAACCTTCCATAATATGATTATAGATTTTGCTTCTCCTGTGTAAGTCCCACTTATGACTTATGACTGATAAAAACATGTTCTATTGCGTGGACACGTGAGCATGCATGTGGCCATTTTGTTTTCATGCTTAGTGCCAGAGAAGGAGTCACTGCCTGCAACTCTGGATCCTGAGACATTATTGCCATCCAAATAACCCAAGCAGAGCACACTCCTAATATTCTATGTGATCTGGAAATGATATTGATAATAGAAGAGTATTGAACAGTGTAAATTGCAACCGGCTTATGAAGCAGTTAGGCCTTTTCAGGGCACACTTGTGCCAGCTACCAAACTCCTTGAGTTTTAGAGAGGTTTGTGGTGAATAAGCCAGTTAGAGGAATCTTATTTAGAGCATATTGCTTTTACATGTTTAAAAGCAATGATATAATGCTATACTAACATCAAGAGAAACTAAAAAAAAAAATACTGTTACTATTAACTCTAAAACCTTAATATATTCTGATCACTTTCTATGTTCTCTGCCAATATACAGTAATAAATTTACCAAGTGGCATTCATGGAATAATATTTTTAGGTTTTAACTGAATATATACTTAACTGAATATTATATAGCAAATACTTCTCATGATCAATTGTATATATGTGGTTATTTTTATGTGCACAAACTTTATATGGAATTATAAAAAGCACAGAGAAAGTCACAGCTCTAATTATCCCAAAGTGAATACTCATGTCACCAGCACCCAGATAAGAATCAGAGCATTACCAGCACCCCAGATCCTCCCTCGTACTGCTTCCAAGTGCTATGAATGCTCCCAAGGTAACCACTATCCTGACTTCCACTTGCCTTGATTAATTTTGCCTGTAAATGGAATCACATAGCACATACATTTTGCACTTTTTTTTTTCAGTCAGCATTATTTATATGAGGAGTACTGTGATGGTCTCAATGACTTCGTCCCCTGCAAGTTCACATGTTGAAATCCTACCCCCAACATAATGATTAGGCGATGGAGTCTTTCATGACAGTGGAACTCACATATGTGGGATTAGTGCCCTTATAAAAGAGGCCAGGGAAAGCTCTCTCACACATTTTATCACTTGAGTACACAGAATACACAGCTGGCAGTGCCATCTACATGCCAGGAAGAAGGCCCTCATCACACGCTGAACCTGGCAGCCCTTTGTTCTTGGTCTTCCCAACTTCCAGAACCATGAGGAATACATTTCTGCTGTTTATAATGTGAACTCAAAATATCAGAGACAGGTCTCAGTTAATTTAGAAAGTGTATTTTGCCAAGGTTGATACCACATGCCTATGACACAGCCGCGGGAGGTCCTGACGACATGTGCCCAAGGTGGTTAGTGCACAGCTGGGGTTTATACATTTTAGGGAGACATGAGACATTAATCATTATATGTAGCATGTACATCGGTTCCATCCAGAAAGGCAGGACAACTTGAAGCAGGGAGGGGGCTTCCAGGTCACAGGTAGGTGAAAGACAAATGATTGCATTCGTTTGAGTTCCTGATTAGTCTTTCCAAGAAAGGCAATCAGATATGCAGAATCTATCTCAGTGAGTAGAGGGATGACATTGAATAGAATGAGAGGTAGGTTTGCCCTAAGCAGTTCCCAGCTTGTCTTTTCCCTTCAGCTTAGTGATTTAGGGGCCTCACAATTTATTTTCCTTTCACAATAAGCTACCCAATTTATAGCATTTTGTTAAAGCAGCCCAAGCAGACTAAGACATTTGTTTGCAGTATCACAGAAACTTGCAGTCTGCTCCTTTTCAGTGTTGTATAGTATTCCATTGTTTTAATAACTCAAAATTTATTCCAATATTAACCAGCATTTGAGTGACTACTGGGTTGAGCAATGATGAAAAATACTACCAGGAATACTTTTGTACATTGTGTGTGTGTGTGTGTGTCTGTGAAAATGATTCCTTTTTGTGTGTATACCTAGGTGTGGTTAGTTCTAGATAAATTATGACTAATTGATTAAAAAATAATAAAATGGTTGGTAGAAAAATTTCCCAAGTATAAATGGTTTTTCAAAAGATGTATCAAATACCCCTTATAGATTGTTGTGACATTAAATGTGATCATTAACATATAAACAGGCACACGTTGCCTAGCACAGTGCCTGGAAGGCAGGATGTAGTTAATAAGGGTTAACCGAATGGGCAGACATCAAAAGCTTAACAAGAAATTGGTATTAAAGGCAATAATGTGTTTTAAAGATTGGCATTTATCTACTTAACTATATGACTTTGAAAGCTCTCCTCTCACTATAATTTGGATCTTTTTTGTTTTATCTTTAAATAAAATGAATTTCCTAATTTCTCCTATACTTTCTCATGGCAAATTTGAGACCTGGACATGAATAGGAATAGGATAATGCTGGATTTAATTCTTCTCAAGTAAACTTGCCTAACACTTAATAGTACATTATCTAGGTGTAAACTTACTACTAAGCAGAAATAAGGTTGTGTAAAACACACAGTAGAGATCCACAGGTCTCTGATGATAAAGTAGATGTTTCTGCATTTGCAGAGAAACAGACTGAAGAGTGCATGTGTGCAGTAATCTTCCATGGCTGCATATGCTCCCTCCCACCTCAACCAGCCTTTGCAACACAATTTCATTGCTCTTGAATTTTGCAGACAGAGTTTTGATTTTAGTATCTGGCCAATGAAACAATGTTCATACATCTGTCCATTTGGAAAGCTTTTATTAGCAGACTAAATCCCTTAAAGCTGGCAAGAAGGGGCTGCTGGCTTTCCAAGTATTGTGGATGGATAGCTGACTGAGGGATCCAAATTTGAAAATTGGCTCCCATCTTATTATGATGTGTCATTCTGCAAATGACTCAAAGCGAAGCAAAAAAAGAGAGAATTCTTAGGTTCTGTCCTTTTCCTCTTCAGTTTCTTTAGCTTGCTGTTCAAGCAACCAAAATCAAGGAAAATATAATGAAAAAAACATTTTGCATATGTTTGCTTCGGCAATGTGTAATGTGTAGAATTATAGTTCCCTCAAGAAGCAGTTGTGTTTTTCTTGAGTCATTTTGTCCTATGAATTCAGAACCATGCCTATTCAATGGCCTCCCTTTGGTTTTTGAATGTTTTTAAGGTATTTGAGAGAATACCTTGAGCAGGACAGCATAACTGGGATATGAAATCAAATGCCTATAGGGGCCAGGAAGGTGATAGAAAGGGTGAAGTTTTATATGTATGCTAAAGGAAGGGGCAATGGCATTTCCAGTGGAGACTGAATGCTTTCTGTGAACGTATACAAATGCATTCTTTTAAAAAAACTCTGATATCAAATGATTTCTACCCTATCTTCATCCACATATACTTTATGTGCTCTTCTCTCTCTCTCTCTCTCTCTCTTGCTCTTTCATTCATACTCATGCACAAGCACATATTCTCCAAACTATAGTAAAATAGTTTGCTGCTAGTCTGCATTTCTGGAGTGCCATTTGTTACTCCTAATTTGGATCATAAAAGTATGATGAAGATTCAGCACAGTATTCAATGGACAAGAATGTGTGTGTGTGTGTGTGTGTGTGTGTGTGTGTGTGTGTGTGTGTGTGTGTGTTTACAAAATTAGACTGGGTAATACCAAACTGCTTTCCAGAATCCTATACCAGCCATCCTTCTCATTAGCAGTTCACAAGGGTCTCCACATCCCTGTGAGGATAACTTTCTAATTGTGGCCAATTTAAAAGGTCTGATCGGATATCTCACTGATATCTTTATTTGCCTTTTCTGGTTTCAATTTTGAATGTTCTTTCAAATTCTTCTGAGTATTTGGGGTTTATTTTTCTGTAAACTGCTTGTCTGCTTCCTTTGTTCTTCTCTTGTTGGTTTTAAGAGTTCCCTGTAGGTTCCAGATCCTGAAATTTTAGTTTAAAGCATTGTACAAATCACCTCCCTTTCTTTCACCCATTCCCTTCTTCACAAAATTCCTTAATTTCATTGAAATCAGAGTAATGTTTTTTCTTCATAGACTGTGCCTTGGGAATTTTATTAAAGGATGCCTCTAACCCAACATGTGCTTAAGAAGGAAGAAGCTACATCCATGTATCCTTAGAGACTGGAGATGCTCTCAGAAATAGTCTGACATAACAAACTTGAAAGCAGTCCTTAATCCATGTAGATGCTTCACAAGTCAGTACCCCTCTTCTCTCCAGTAGGAAGATATGTTTAAATATGGGAACACTAGCCATAAAAGTGATTCTTTTTGTGCATGCTGATTAGGGAATTGTCTATTACTCTT
Source organism: Callithrix jacchus (assembly GCF_049354715.1). Classification (NCBI taxonomy): domain Eukaryota; kingdom Metazoa; phylum Chordata; class Mammalia; order Primates; family Cebidae; genus Callithrix; species Callithrix jacchus. The sequence continues at coordinate 171,902,233 of NC_133504.1, forward strand.
CTGCTGTGGCTTCTCAACTCACAGTAGCCTCTTAGCCATATTGTCATCCACTGCTCTCTGTCATTGAGAAGAACTCCACAAGGTACGGAGATGCTGCAGTTCACTGTGTCCTCCAGGAGAAATTCAAAACCGAAAGATCATGCAAAGAGTATATGGCCGTTGTCATTCTGGATCTACTGTTCCTTGTATATTCATAGACAGAATCTTGGCCTAGCACAACAGAGAATGGAATATTAGAATGTTCTATTTCTAAATGAAGACTGGAAAAACATAAGCTCATGATGTTGTTTTTAAATTTGAGACATATCTTCAGTGGTTTTTTTAGAGACCAAAATAGCAGTACTATCCTAAGGCTTGCATGAAATGACTCCTTCTGTGAAGTAAGCAGTTGGCATTGGGCATCCTTAGTGATGTGAGGAAAAGATATTATGTCCCAGTAGAGCCCACACTTGGTTAGTGAGACACAAAAACTAACAGGGATACTTAATTGAATGAAAAATACTGTGATGTAGGCTTAAGGGAATGTTATTGTTGCCCGTGATACTTTTAAGTATACGGAAGTTTGTTCTGCTATGAATGTTTCATCACTTTACCTGATGGCGATTATTTGTCACTCAAGTAATACTGTGCAGGTATTTGCAAGCCTTTTAGCCTGTCAACTTAAACTTTTCTTTTTAGTTCATTTTTCTTACTCCTGGACATCCACATTTTACACCCGCTCCCTTTTGACAAAGCATATCACAGGAAGTTACCCTAATCTACTGCCTGTCAGAGATTCTGAATTGCATTGCTTTATAACTTTGACTTCCTTTTGAATTACTATGCGGCATATCTTTTCAAGAATGTCAAAAACGCTGAAAGTAGTGTTTTTCATCACAATTCATAGTAACTGTTATGGTTTAGGATATTAAAATGCAAATCTAGAATTATCAATTCTACTCTAAATAATTTGGCAATTAAAAAATTCTCAAATGTAGCTTTTAATCTATGAGTAATTGCTAAACTTAATTCTAAACATTTTAGGATTTCGTCATTGATCTAAAAGTAAATGCGGCACACGAATAAGGTATTATGAGCATTTGGAAGATGTACTCTTGTTTTTTCTCTAAAAATGAATATATTTAACTTATAGGGACAATTACTAATGCAATATCAAAATGGAATATTGTATTTTCTGACAACTGACCCCAACCTGTGGAAGTGGTTTAATTACCATGAATTTTCAGTGACTCAGTATACTAGACTCTTACTAGACAAAACTGAAGACATTTTTTGAACAACAAACAATGAAAATTGTTTGGCAAAGCATTTCAGACTCATTCTGTGACATTCAAGTACAAGCTTTCAATGCTTGATTAATGTGATCACCAGGAAAATCTTTTCCTAATTATTGAAACCCGTTTCTTCCTCTTTGCAAAATACACAGTAAATTTCTTTACTGATATTCTCTTACTTGGCAAGCACATTTTGTTTTTTAAATTCTAGAGGTCTTTGTTTTATTCTTTGGTACATCTGTGTTGCTATATCTATAACAATATACCACAGGAAGAAGCAGCAAGATAATTATCCAAGAGTTTTAATTTGAACATCATTAAATACTTCAATTTCTATTCCAGTATTTTCTGCCACACATTTTATCCATGTGTTAATGGACAGTTGGTGTTGGAGAATCTTCAACAGTCATCTACCCTGCCGTCTTGCCCAACTTCTCTCCCTCTTGCTTCTCGCAGGAAACTTCTTAGTGATAAAACTTGGCAGTGCAGTCAATATGCTGGCACCATTCAAAATGAGAAAGCTATGAAGTTGTGTACTTAACTAAAATTACTAAAGAATCATAGGAATATGGTTTGTGGGTTACTTCTTAGAGCTTGGAAATAAAACTGATCAAAATGAGAAAGATAAAGCATGAAGAATGAAAATAAAATGAATCCTATTTATCGAATGCTTACGATGGAATCATCTGGCAGACTTTGAAAAAAGCTTCCTGAAATCAGTCCTTCCGACAACACTGGGAACACCAGCAACAACCATTATCTCTATTTCACAGATGAGGAAATGGAGAGGCATGGGAAGAAAGACTATCTAACTTTGGATTGTTTAACAAATCAGTTAGACTGGGAAGAAGCCTGATTCCCAAAGCCCTTTATTTAATGGCTACATTTAGTGTATTGTTGTGTTGAGTTTGATTGTGGACAGGGCTGGCTAATTCCTGAAGATGCATTAGACAGAATTCCTAGGCTGTCACACAGCACCACACTCAAATTGCATATCCTTAGGAGCAATCAACCATAAATGCCTCTGACTTAGAGAAACAGTATTGTAGAGTGCTTGAGAAAGCCGAATAATGGAAAATTTAGAATAAGTTATGGTGCATATAGTGGACTGTGTGTTTTTGTCCTACCCCTCCCCCTGCCAATTCATATGATTAAATACTAATCCCTAATAGGGTGTTATTAGAAAGTGGGGTTTGGGGAGGTAGTGAGGCCATGAGTACGAAGCTGCCATTTTGAGATTAGTGCCCTTAGAAAAGGGATTCCAGAAAGCTCTCTCATTCTCTTTTAAAGAGGACAAAGTGATGAGTTGGCAGTTTTCTTTCTTTTTTTTTTTTTTATTTTTTATCATAAAACTAAGTTTACTATATTTCTCCCAGTTAGATTTTTTCTTAAATATTTTCACTGTCCCAGTGACTCCTGGTTCTTATTTTCCTGATGTACACAATGTGCTCAGCCTTTTTTGGATTTTCTGCACACCTCTTGACACTCCACATTACTCTCAGAGCAGAATCACTCTCCAAAGTGCTTGCTGCAGACTTTTCATTTTTCTTGATCTCAAACACATGGAGTCTGCATTTCCTGCTTCTCCTTTCCCTTCCTGATTCTGCATGAGAACCCCTGTGTTATTCTGCCCTCTTCTGTCCTCTGCCACCTTATGGTGGAAGAGAGCACTCACCAGAACCCAACTATGCTGACACTTTGATCTCAGACCTCCAGGCTTCCAAACTCTAAGAAATAAATTTCTGCTGTTTGTAAGCCATCCATCTATGGTACTTTGTTATAGCAGTCCAAACCCATGAAGACAGTACATAGACATTACAGAATATTATAACACTCTTAAAAGATATGATCACATACTAGGAGTTGACTTGAGGAAGTTTCTATAACTGGTATTGTTCAATGAGAAAGATAAGATGAAGAGTAGTATTTAATGTACATTCATATTTTACAAAGCCATTATTTCTTTGTAAAATCTGATTTTACATTAAACAAGACTCTTCATTTTTTTTTTCTTTTTTTGAGATGGAGTCTTGCTCTGTCACCCAGGCTGGAGAGCAGTGGCACGATCTTGGCTCACTGCAATCTCCTCCTCCCAGGTTCAAGCGATTCTCCTGCCTCAGCCTTCCAAATAGCTGGGATTACAGGCGCCCGCCACCATGCCTGGGTCATGTTTTGTATTTTTAGTAGAGACAGGGTTTCACCATGTTAGCCAGGATGGTCTTAATCTCGTGACCTTGGGATCCGCCCACCTCGGCCTCCCAAAGTTCAGGGATTACAGGTGTGAGCCACCACGCCCAACCATCTTCATCTTATCTTTCTAAAACTAAAACCCCATGTGTATATATGGTTCATATATATATATATATAGCATATGCATATGTGTCTATAAGAAAAAAATTATAAACCAGTGCTAACATGAATTACCTTAGAACATAGTTATGGTAGTCATAGTGGATGACATATTTGGAGAAGAGAATGAAACAAGAAACCAAAGATTACATCAGATACAAGTAAACAAACCAAAAACTACAAAAGCACCCCACCATGCACAATAACCCCATTTAAGTAAAGCGATAGACATGTATTGTTATGGACTGAATTGTGTCCTTCAAAAATGATACGTTGAAGTCCTGATCTCCAGTAGCTCAGAATGTGAGCCTATTGAGAAAAGGGATCTTTAAAAGTAACCAAGTTAAAATGAGGTGATTGGGGTATGTCATATGTCCAATCCAATATGACCCGTGTCCTTATAAAAATGGGAAATTTAGACACAGAAGGAGACACATGTGGAAGGAAGGTGACGTAAAGAGATGCAGGGAGAAGATGGCCATCTACAAGCCATGGAATGCTGGAGGCTGTCAGAATCAGGAGAGAGGCCTGAAACGAGGCCTCCCCTCACAGCCCTCAGAAGAGACCAGCACTGCCATCGCCTTGATTTCAGACTTCTAGCCACCAGAACTGTAAGATAATACATTTCTGTTCTTTGAGCCACCTAATTTGAGGTATGTTTCTATGACAGCCTTGGCAAGCTAAAACATGGGTGTCTACATTCATAATGATGTTAGGTGAGACAAAGTGTCTAACTACTTTTATTTGTGGAGATGCTAAGTCATATTGTCAAGAGAAAAAAGAAACAGAATCAGGATAATATATGCAATATGCTTCTATTAAATTAAAAGGGAATAAGAAAATTATCTTTTTAATTAGGCAAGAGTTTAAGCACCATCTTTCCTACTTCTTATCTTGTAGGAACTTGGTCAAGTTACATCCGTTTTCTCATCTGTTCACTGGGACTGATAATCCTTATGTCTTAAGATTGCTTGAGGAATAAATGGCACAATATTGTGTGTAAAGCTCTAGGCCTTTGCTCTCCCCTACGTCTGGAAGATATTGACACAGCTGACTCTTCACCCTACACATCATCATGTTGGATAGCTTCTCCTGACCAGCCATTTCCCCACTCCTTTTTCCTTCCTAAGCATCCACTTTGCCTTATTTATAGAACATTTCACAGCTTCACATTTTGTGTTCCTTAGATTAATAGTTTATTTCTTGTTTTCCCCATAATGCAATTACTCCATGAAGGCGATTTTTATTTTTGTCTTACTCACTGTTGTACTCCAGTGCCTAGATCATTGTCAGGCACAGAAAAGGCAATCAAAAATGTTTGTTGCATGAATTTTTGAATGCACACAACTGCCTTGCACAGATTTATCACATAGTAAATATTAGCTATAATTATTGTTGTTCTTTTTATTATACAGGCATATGATCCCCTTAGTGATATGCCACAATCCATATACGGAGAAAGAGAGGAAGGTTTCTCCAACTATCACCACACTGTTCATCTCCAACATGGGAAATGCAAAAATGTCTGAGCTCTATTATAGTTTAGGATTATTTGAGAATGTATTCAGGGACCACATTCCTCATAATCTATTCAAAATTAATATTATGGACTTCTCAGGCAAATAGTCATGGACAGCCTCCAGCATTCCATGGTTTGTAGATGGCCGTCTTTTCCCTGTGTTTCTTCACATCATCTTCCTCCTATATGTATCTGCTTCTGTGTCTAAATGTCCCCTTTTTACAAGGACACAAGTCATATTGGACGTACCCTAATCACCTATCTGCAAATAGTTATCCAACTATCTACAGGTACCCTTTTATATAATCTGACCTCACTTAGCACAAGTAATTGTCAGACACATAATTATATTTCAATATAAAATAGGAAACACTGCTGTACATCCAGAACTGTAACAACACCCCATCTGGAGAATGATATGATAGTTGCTGAGAAATAGCCTATGGTAATAGTAATAGTAATACGGTAATATGGATAGAATGTTAACATAAAACCCAACAAGAATGAATAGATTCAGGTGAGCAAATTATAGTGATCCAAAGGCAATTTGTTTGGATTAGTAATCTAATTGTTAGAATAGGTGTCCTGACTATTATTGGCAAACTGGTGCTGGATATGTGGCTTCAAAGCCCTCAGTGTCAGCCTTTGCAGGCAATAGTTTTTGTTCTCCCTATAATTTACATCAGGTACACATGACAACTAAGTACATAAACTCGGGTGGTATGTTGCCTTAATACTCCTTGAAAGAATGAAAATATGTCAAATTTTTTAAACTGTAGGAGATGAAGGGGAGAACAGAGACTCAGACATTGTTATAGACTGTCTGCACACTTTCAGTGATAGAAGACTGTTCTAACACCAGGAGCACCTACCCATTAGTTTCATTGCCAGAATTTCTAAATGCTGAGTAACAATGGGCTCTGTTCAATTAAGTTCCTGTTCATTTATCTGACTTCTTTTACTTTTATTTTTATATATATTTTTAGAGACAGGATCTCACTATGTTGGCCAGGTTGGTCCTGAACTCTTGGCCTCAAGCAGTCCTCCCAGAATGCTAGGATTACAGGCATGTGTCCATAGCTAGCCTTATCTGACTTCTGATTCTGAAAAGTTAGAATCTGTCTAGCCCTCTTCCATTTGACATTGCTTTAGAAGACTGAAATATGTAATATGTTCCTACCTTTCTTTAAGCTAAATGTTTCCAGTGATTTTACAACACTTATTTCTCTTGAAAGGAAAGGTTGAATTGACCCTGGATCCTGTCATGGGTTTTAATCCCTTAAAACAACTAAAAGAGGAAGGGGCAGGACTCATGGTGTGTAAAGTGCCACTTTAGGCAGAGTGGCCCAAACAAAGCTGGGTGTCAGCTCCACTACTTGGACACATACCAGGATTTTCTAACACCCCCCATGGGAGTCAGTGTAGGTACTTATAATACATTCAAATTGAGTCATCATGTGAATATCCACACATAAGTCATTTTCCAAATAATTAAAATATTAATTTACACATCATGCATACAGGCAAATAGGCATTAAATTGATTAGATGATTTACTCATTTAGTGAGACAAAGACATTTGTAAAATTGGCCTTGTATTTTAAGTTTTATTTTCGGTGTATACTTTATAAGGATTCTTGTCATCATTAAATCACAATTTGCCAAAGTACATTCCATGCTACGCAAGAGACTTTCAGGGTATTGGTAGATAATCCTCAAAATACAGGATACCATGAATGTATTACATCTCATGAGACTACAAGGTCCAGAGAGCCTCTGATCATGCCTCTTACTGTCATACCTTGTGACAAGTGATATTTCCACATTATAGGCTGGGCACAGTGGCTCACGCCTGTAAGCCCAGCACTTTGGGAGGCCGAGAAGGCCAGATCATGAGCTCAGGAGATGGAAATCATTCTGGCCAACATGGTGAAACCCCATCTCTACTAAAAATACAAAAAAAAAAAAATTAGCTGAGTGTGGTGGCGTGCAGCTGTAGTCCCAGCTACTCAGGAGGCTGAAGCAGGAGAATCACTTGAACCCGGGAGGCAGAGGTTGCAGCGGGCTGAGATCAATCCACTGCACTCCAGTCTGGCAACAGAGTGAGACTCTGTCTCATAAAAACAAACAAATAAAAAACATACTATATTTTTACCCAAATTTGTTAATTTCTCAGAGAATTACGTTTTACACAAATATTCCAAATGTATGTCAAGAGGTTGAGACTTTTTAGTTGTCATCTAGGATACATTTTGCAAGTACTAACTTTGTATATTTAATATTTCCTATAATAGTACTTTATTATATATTACATTAATACAAAGTTTTTCTTTTTTTATTAGTTTTGAATTTTCTTAATACTGTTAATTCTTGGCATAATTTTAACACCAAGTATAATACTATTATGGCAGTATATCAAACCTACTTTTACTGCTTGTTACATTTCAGATATAATAATATTTAATAGTTTTTCTGTTTTGTGCTTTTTTAATATAATTATCTTATTCCTTAATATATTTTCATATGAATAATTTAAAATCTTGACACATACACACTCATGATTTAGTAGAAAATACACACACTCATGAATTAGTAGAACACATATACACATATACACACTCATTATGAATTGATAGAACAGTTAAAGTCATCGAACTGTTATTGGGTAATACTATTGTACAAAAGGAAATTTACAAAGTTTAGGAAAAACCTCTGGCATATTCTCCCTCTCAGTTTACAGAACAGCTACACGCCTCTAAAGTAAAGCAAGTTCCCCAGGAAACAATAAAAAGAAAGTGCTTTAGAAATTCCAATATTAGTTTTTAGATGACTGTACTATTTATTTATTTAATCAAGGCAGTAAATTGAAAACCCAACTTGGCAACCATACTCAGCTGACGACATGAAAGTGTTTTTGCCTTTTCCCTTAGAGCAAGGCACTATATAAGCACCTTCAAAAAATGGACTGCATATTCTATATTCTTCATTCTCTTTGGACATTGGAAAAACACTGGAGTCTATTTATAATGCAGTCTTCGTGGTATATGTAGCTGGACCAGTACTACTGCTATAGTCTAAATATTTGTGTCCCCCAAAATTCATACATTATATCTAATCCCTAATGCAATAATATTAAGAGGTGGAGCCTTCGGGAGGTGATTAGGTCATGGGGGTGGAGCCCTCATGAATGGGATTAGGGGCCTTATAAAAGAAGCTCAGGGAGCTCTTTCAGCCTTTTCACCATGTGAGGAGACAGGAAGAAGGCATGATCTTGGAAGCAGGAAGAAAGCTCTCAACAGACACCAAGTCTGTTGAGACTGCTGGTACCTTGATATTGGACTTTCCACTCTCCAGAACTATGAGCAATAAATTTATGTTGTTTGTAAATTATCCAGTCTAAGGTAATTTGTTCTACAAGCTGAATGAACAGACGAAGACAACTACTTTTGTCGGCCCACAGATAGATATTGTCATTCCAAATTCTGAGTTAAACTCACTGCTTGTTTTCTTGAGTTCTGTGTATAGCTTTGTCCTGTGACATACAATGATTCAAAACGCACCTATTCATCTCCAGAAAGCAGTCAGTTTTATTTGGAATTCAGAGGCTGCTATGAAACATATCTTCACTGTCTGTGTTTGTCTCCTGAATCCACAAGGGATGGACACTATTGTTCTCCTCTTTTCTTCTTTTTCCATCTTTCCCTTCCTCCCCCTAGTTCCTGGTGTCTGCCTACCCCACCATGTCTGCTCAGGCCAGGAATATTCATGTATCTTCATGCTCAAAGTAAGCGAAGCCATTAATGCTTGAAGTGTTGCATACCACGCTGCATCCTCATCTGTCTGAGACACATTCAACCGCTAGGTCCTCAACTATTTCACTGTTGCCTGATACTCTTCGAAATAGAGTACAAGAGAGAACATTCTATTTTGCTAAAACTAAAAGACTATCCTTTATCTTTGCTGAGAATATGTAAAGAAAAGGGGATGACTAGATCAGAAGACTTATTCTGAAGGAAATAGTAATGTTAATTTTTAAATAATTGTTATCTGCTCTTCTTCATTAGGTATTCACCTTCAGTCTTCCAAGACTGTGGAAAACACCATTGGTGCATGTAGTTAACAGCAGCTTAACTCAGACACAGAACTGCAGCCAGGGCCCATCTGTTCCCATCACTCTTACTGCCAATTTTGCAACCAGACTAGAGTGATTTATCCATTTCAGTTTGCCCAGGACTCAGCAGAAAAGGTTCCTGGGACACAAGACTTTCAGTTCTCAAACTTGGAGAGTTCTTGGAAATTACAATTTGACTATGACTGAGAAGATTCCCAGGAAGCAGGACTTTTAATTCTATATCTGAGAAATTCCCAGGACATGAGTTGTTCACCTTACTTACAACCAACTTCTAATTCATCATCGGGGCTTTGCATAAACTTATGCTTTAGGACTAGTTGAGTCAGTTATTGCTTCAAATTAAGTAGTATGGCAAAAGCCTGTTATTTTTCAGGAAAAATTAATGTCTGGTTGTGTTAAGCCTGCTTGCAATAACTTATTTCTCCATGTTCCTGTGGAAAAAATCCCAGTTTCTCAACCTGACATATAAAGCACCTGAAAAGTAGCCTACGCCTTAGTCCCTATTGCTATCTCCCTCCACTTGCTACCATGCCCCAGTCTCTCTGAACTTCATCATTCTCCTTCAAGACTGGTGACATGGTTTGGCTGTGTCCCCACCGAAATCCCCTCTTGAATTATAGCTCCCATAATCGCTGTGTGTTGTGAGAGGGACCTAGCGGGAGGTGACTGAATCATGGGGATGGGTTTTTCTTGTGCTGTTCTGTGATAGTGAATAAGTCTCATGAGATCTAATGGTTTTATAAAGGCAGTTCCCCTGCACATGCTCTCTTGCCTGCCACCATGTAAGATGTGCCTTTTTTCCTCCTTCACCTTCTGCCATGATTGTGAGGCCTCCTCAGCCATGTAGAACTGTGAGTCATTAAACCTCCTATCCTCTATAAACTACCCAGTCTTGTGTATTTCTTCACAGCAGTATGAAAATGAACTAATACAACTGGAGACCTGAGAACACAGACATTCTTTCATCCCAGGTTCTTTCTTTCCCTGTCTCCCCTACTGCTTCCATCCATTCAGCATAGTAATGTGAGAAAACTCAGGTATCATTGACTCTGAATAACTGTTTCCATCTTCCTCAAGAAGTTATCTCCCCATCCATTTTTTTTTTTTGAGACAGAGTTTCACTCCTGTTACCCAGGCTGGAGTGCAATGGCATGATCTCAGCTCACCACAACCTCTGCCTCCTGGGTTCAGGCAATTCTTCTGCCTCAGCCTCATGAATAGCTGGGATTACAGGCACGCACCACCCTGCCTAACTATTTTTTTGTATTTTTAGTAGAGACGGAGTTTCACCATGTTGACCAGGATGGTCTTGATTTCTTGACCTCGTGATCCACCCTCCTCGGCCTCCCAAAGTGCTGGGATTACAGGCGTGAGCCACTGTGCCCAGCCCCCTCCCCATCCTTTAAGCTCAACTAATGCTTTGTTTATATATTTAAAACAGAATTGATTATGTACTCTATCAAATATGCATACTTTAGACCTGTCTCTTTCCCAAGACTATTTCTCTATTTAGTAGACTTACTTCTCAACAGTGATAACTTATTTGTCCTTTTATCTCTAGTGCTTAATCTCTTGTCTGGTGTAAAATAAAGTTCATTGTATGCACATCTAAGTGGATACATTTTTATACATTTTAAACAGATGAGAAAACTGAAGTTCAAAGTTGTTAAATGATTTCATCAAGATTAGTCAGTAGAAAATGGCTGAAACAGGGCTTGAACCAAAAGTCTTCCAAATCTAACACCCATGCATTCATCACCACCTCATTCATATACATGAATTTGTACACATTTGGATTAGAATAGTCTTACAGTAAAAGTCATTGTTTTCCTGCATATTTTGGTTAAATTTAGGCCTAACTTAGGTCAGCTTGCTGCACCTCAGATTACTAATATCTAATATTTCTGAAACAAATCTTAGAGTATTGATTTTTGGTCATAATATCTTTTGTAAAGAATGATATTTTAGTAAAGGGGGTTACTGTTCTGCTATATCAGATCATTTGAATTAACACCAAATTTAAAATCCATGATTTTGTCACATTCCCATCAGATTCAGTTCAGGGATACTTCATATGTTTCTCAGCTAATTTAATCTTCAATAATTAAGGTGAATATTCAAAGGTTATGGTTGTGTACAGTTTTGTGTACCTCAAGCCAATATTAAGAGCTAACATCTCATTGGAAATAAGCTAGAGAATCTCAAGAAGTAGTCACTTATTTTTATATTGAGTTAAAATAAGAAGTCTAGTGGTGAATTTTCTCTGCTTTTAAAGAAACGTCCATGTTCCCAGTTTAGCTGAGATTTATTCTGTGTGCCTGGAACATATTTTCTGACTTTTTAGATGCTTTGTTTCTCCCACAATTAGAATAACTAAGTACTCAGTTGTCATGGAAATACTCCTCTCTGTAAAAATCTTTAAAACAGAAGCTCTCTTCATTTGTCTCTCCTTGCAGAGAAGGCAATTACTACCTCTACCTTTGTCCTCCTTTCTTTCTGTTTCTCTTTATGTCTCCCAGTTCCGGTACCTTCCAATTCAAATTGCTTTGTAGCAGTTTTTTCGGGCTTAATCTCTAGATGAAAATGCCCCTTCATTCACTAGAAGCCGTAATAACATTCAAGTCGTGTTCCAAGATTGTAGTACTTGACAACAATCACTGAAAAGGTGCGGATACGTAACAGAGGCATTGTTAGGTTGGCTGCTTTGAATTTAATCCATTCTCAGAATATTCTAGTAGTTACGGTTAGTCCTTCATATCTATGGATTCCGCATCCAAGGATTCAATCCACTCCAGGTTGAAAATATTTAAAACAACTGTGTTGATATGGAACATGTACAGATATTTTGTTACTGTCATTATTCCCCAAACAATATAGAATATATAGTAACTATGTACACAGTATTCACATGGTATGAGGAATCATAAAAAGACATGATTTTAAATATACAGGAAGATACGTATAGTTTATATGCAAATACTATACCATTTGTATCAGGGAATTGCACATCTGAGGAATTTAGTATCCCGGGGTGTCCTGGAACCAATCTCTCAGGGATACTGAGGGTCAGCTCTACTCAGAAATAGACTGTTGTGCTCCAGAAGGTAAATGATGGCCAGTCTCTGCAGCTGACATGCCAAACCCAGAACTACACCCTATTCATCTCAATAAGGTTTCGTCCCATACTGGTTGGTAAATCAACTGATACATTACCATCGCACCTATCAGGGTGGGCACTTAATAATTGTTGATTCAACCAAATGAATCACTGAGCAGACTGTGAAATTAGAACCTTTATTCTAGGGGTGTGAAGTAGGTAAAATGTCGACCTTAGAGAACTAGTGGTTTAGTGAAAAGGGCACATAAATGTAACCCATTATTCTACCTCTATTAATTAATGTTTGTTTATTCATTTATTCAGCATCTACAATATGCTAGGCATTGGGCTTTGTGCTAAAAATTCAATGGTGACATCAAAGTTTGAGACAGAAGTCTAGCATAGTTGCTTTAGGCGCAGGATTTGGAGCCAGACTACCTGTGTTTAAAGCTAAGTGTTTTCATTCATTAGTTCTGTAGCCTCTGTCTTCAGTTTCCTCATTTGTAAGAAATTACGATTTTGCCTACTTTATAGGGTTGCCATGGTGGTGAAATGAAATCAGATCTGTGTTCCAGAACAGTAGCTGCAACATAATAAATATTCTCTGTTTGTAAAATATAAGTAAGACAAAATATTGAGAAAAAGAGACAAAGTTCCTAAACTCATGCAGCTTAAGATGTTGGCAATAATTCTTCATAGTCAGTATCAGTCCTTAGGCACAGTAAATGCACCATGGTTACCACATATGCACTCATGGTTACCATAAGTTACCAAGGCAGCTTGTGATAGAATAAATGTAAGAGGAACAATGGGAACACTGAACGGGAGAGAGAGTTCACCAACACTGAGATGTTTTTCACTTAAGCACCCACACAAAATTTCCCCTTATATTCACCAATGCCCTTGAAGAAAGAGCGATAAAAGAAGTGGATTATAATGAATGTACAAAATTGTATGTATGAATTACAGAGTTGACTTGGCAAATACAGACGCATCTCACTCAATGTAATGGATGTTTTCCTAAAAGGTTGTGGATCAGCTGAGGGTCTTTAAATGAAATTGTATTTATATGCTGTAGGAGAACTTGCTTAAAGAAATCTACTGTGAATCTGTAAGGGGACTAGTTATTACCTAATTTATTCAGTTTTTGTATTTTGGCTTTTGCATTGAATTTTTAATTCACATTTTATGTACTGGGTTTTCTTGAAAGGTAGATACTTTTAAATAACCAAATTTATTTAAAGTTTCTGAGAGCAGATATTCTCCTTTGGTAATATAAGCACTGGGCATATAAAGACATTCAAAAATTATTTGTTGAAAAATGAGTAGCTAAGTGCAATATCATCTAAAAATGAGGAATATGTAAAATTTAAGCTGTTTCACTAAGTGGTAAATTTCTCTTCGAATGAAAAAGAATTAAATATTTTATTAAATGTTCTAGAGAAAGAGTCAGAGAAATATTTTACAAACTGATTGAACACAAATATATTATCTCTAGAAAATGTAAGGAGATGAACCCAGGAAAGAAAGATGCAAGGTTTAGAGCTATCCCTGATCTAATTCCTTCTTCCCTTCTCAGGCTGCTAATTTCTATTATTCCATAGCACTATTACTTAAAAATCTAGAGTTAATGGCCAGGCATGGTGGCTCACACCTGTCTTACCAGCACTTTGGGAGGCCAAGGCAGTAGATCACGAGGTCAGGAGTTCAAGACCAGCCTGGTCAACATGTTGAAACCCCATCTCTACTGAAAAATACAAAAATTAGCTGGGCATGGTGGTGTGTGCACACCTGTAATCCCAGTTATGCAGGAGGCTGAGGCAGGAGAATCTCTTGAACCCAGGAAGCAAAGGTTGCTGTGAGCCAAGATCACGCCACTGTACTCCAGCCTGGGTGACAGAGTGAGACTCCATCTCAAAAAAAAAAAAAAAAAAAAAAAAAAGAAAGAAATCTAGAGTTAATGCAGGGGCACAGCATGTAAATACAGATTTCTTTCATGATGAAGCAAGACCTTAGGGAAAGGCTTGAGTCCCCATGGAGAGGGACGTCAAGAGCTCTGCAGAATGTTGGAACTCTGGAAGGCATTCTGGAGTTGAATGTAGTCTTTAATCCAACAGAGCACTCAACTCTACTCAGCATTCTTGTATTTTCCAATCCAGCTCTCCTCCCTAAAATCCTCATGATCACTGAAATCCTCCTCAGACGATTGGAACCTTCTTACTTACCACTCTCTGTTTCCCAGCTCCCACCATCCCCAAAGTCAACAGAAAACACCATTCCTACTTCTCAGGAAAAATGTAGACATCCTCATATAAAACTCTCCTCCAGTTCTTGCTACCAGAATATTTGCATGGACACTTGGGTTTTCATCCTTTCTGCTACAGTGATGAACCTTTTCCTAAGACAAATCTCTTTAGCTGTGCTGTGGAGCATATATTTGTCTGCTTCTTTAAGAAAATAACTACATTGATTATTCCTTCTCTGCCATATCTCTAAAAGAAAGGCAAAAGTTTCTAGACTTCAAGTGTTTTCAACTACAACTTCTTCCTTCACTGCCAACACAGCTAAGTTTCTCTGAAGAGTTATATGTTCTGTTGATACATTGTCTTCATGATTTCCTCAGTTGAAGACAACAGTTTTTCCCTCACTACTCAATGAAAATGTTCCTCCAAGGACACCAGTGATGTTCTTGTCACAAATCCAGTAGAAACATTTCAGTTCTTACCGTGTATAATATCTGCAACATGGGACATTTTGGTTTCACTCAGTCTGTACTCTTGGACTCCTTTCTACTTCTAGTCTCCCTCTCGTTTCTTTTAACTATTCCTTAAATGTTGATAATTCTCTGCTTTTGCCTTCAGCCCTTATTCATGAATGGTAAATACTGATTCTCTTCTGTGTACCAGGCACTGTCTAGAACCTACTTTCTTCTAACCTACGTACTATCCTTGCTAATGCCATCCATTGCTATGGCTTAAATTATCAAGTATACTTAATGTTGGCACATGTGGCAAATAAAAAAATAGAAGAAATACTTTTAAAGTCACTCAAATTTAGTTGGGCATCAAGTATTTTATTTTGCAATCCTACCTATACCAGAAGTCACATGACCAAATGCCTTCAGGAGGAAGTTAGTTAACAAAATGTGCAAGCCAGAAAGGTGAAGGACAAGTCGTGGTGGGGATCACAGCCAACTGAAGAGCAAATGCCTCATCAGAAGACCTTATAATTCAATGTCTTTTACATCCTTGCAGGCAAACAAATCAAGTATATGGGCCACATCTGATCCAGGGTGACACATCTGGAAATTCTAAAGTCTGTGTCCCAGTGACTTTTCCATTCCTGTCTATACAACTATTTTCTGTATGTCTTCACCTGGATACCCTCCTGGTAATTCAAGGTGTACAAAAAATAGTCTTTACACTATAGCTAGAGTTATCACTCCAAAGTGGAAATTAGACTATACCCCTTTCCTGTTTAAACTCATAACTGCTTCTTCATTGCCTTCAAGATAAAATTCAAACTTCTTTATAGGTTTTACAAGGGACTTTATGTATTTCCAAGGTACTGCCTTTAGTCATCTCTTGTTTTCATTATCCTCATCTGTTGTTTAATGCTTAAAGCCTTATCAAACCAACCTCACCTGCCTCAACAAATGAGTTTCTCCCTGGAATTTCAGACTTGGCTGGTTACAGCCATCCCCTCTGCATGTGTCCAGCCTACCTCTGTGGCCATGTGACTTGTTTTGGCCAATGAGATATGAATAGGAGGGACATATGTAAAATTCTGGAAAGAAGTATTAAGCACTATGCATGCTTTGCCATGCCAGCTTTTTTCTACCTCTGTAGAAACATGTGTTTTTCTAGGTCAAAAGTATTCAGGAAATGAAACCATGCTTCTTTGGATTAGAGCCTGCACTGGGGCAGTGACAAGTTCACTGTGCATCACAAGTGCTTGTTACAAAATGTCCCTTGCAAGCCACAGATGTCACCTCAGACAACCAAAAAAGAGAGAAAAAAGTTTTATACTTCTCATGCATTTAAAATATTATATATATTTAATATTATAATATATATATTAGATATACATATATATCCCAAGGAACATTGATTTATTTGACTTCCTGTGTTATTGTAATGAAAGAAAAAAATGTTGAGGTATAATGGGAACATTTCATTACTGCAAACACATGTCTTAGAATAAGTCAGACAAATTCTCATGACAAACCGCAAGAATTTTCTCTAAGACAGTTAAATTCCTTACCACACTTTAAAAAAAATGTGTAAGTTCAGCAGTACATGTACAGGTTTGTTACATAGGTAAACTTATGTCATGGGGGTTTGTTGTACAGATTATTTTATCACCCAGGTATTAAGCCTTGTATGCATTGGTTATATTTCTTGATCCTCTCCCTTGTTCTACCCTCCACCATCTGATAGGGTCTACTGTGTGCTGTTCCTCTCTTTGTGTTCATGTGTTCTCATCATTTAGCTCCCATTTATAAGAGAGAACACATAGTGTTTGGTTTTCTGTTCCTGCATTAGTTTGCTAAAGATTATGGTCCCCAGCTCCATGCATGAAAACAGCTCCTGCAAAGAACATGACCTCATTCTTTTTTATGGCTGCATAGTATTCTATCAGCTATATGTACCACATTTCCTTTAACCAGTCTATCATTGATGGGCATTGAGGGTGGTTGCATGTCTTTGCTATTGTGAATAGTGTTGCAATGAACATACATGTGCATAAGTTTTTATAATAGAACAATTAATATTCCTTTGGGCATATACCCAGTAATGGGATTGCTAGGTTGAATGATATTTCTCTTTTTAGTTTTTTGAGGAATTATCACATTGTATTCCACAATGGTTGAACTAACTAATTTATACAGCCACCAACAGCATATAAGTGTTCCTTTTTCTCTACAACATTGCTAACATGTTATGTTTGACTGTTTAATGATAGCCATTCTGACTGGTGTGAGATAGCATCTCATTGTGGTTTTGATTTGCATTTCTCTAATGATCAGTGTTGTTGAGATTTTTTCCATTTGTTCGTTGACTGCATGTAGGTCTTCTTTGAAAAAGTGTCTGTTCATGTCCTTTGCCAACTTTTTAATGGTTTTTCCTTCTTGTTAATTTGTTGACATTCCTTCATAGATGTTGGATATTAGACCTTTGTCAGATGCAAAGTTTGCAAAATTTTTTCTCATTCTGTAGGTTGTCTGTTTACTCAATTGACAGTTTATTTTGCCATGCAAAAGCTCTTTAGCTTAATTAGATTCCATTTCTCAATTTTTGCTTTTGTTGTAATTGCTTTTGCTGTCTGCATCATGAAATCTTTGCCTGTTCCGATGTCCAGGATGGTATTACCTAGGTTTTCCGGGGTTTTTATAATTTTGGTTTTACATTGAAGTATTTAATCCATCTTGAGTTAATTTTTGTACATAGTGTAAGGAAGGGATTTGGTTACAATCTTCTGCATATATCTAGCCAGTTATCCCAGCATCATTTATTGAATAGAAAATCCTTTCCCCATTACTTGTCAGCTTTGTTGAACATCAGACAGTTGTAGGTGTGTGGTGTTATTTCTGGGTTCTCTATTCTGTTCCATTGGTTTATGTGCTTGTTTTTGTGCCAGTACCCTGCTCTTCTGGTTACTATAGCCCAGCAATACAGTTTGAAGTTGGGTAGCAGGATGCCTCCAGCTTAGTTCTTTTGGCTAAGGACTGCCTTGGCTATTTGGGCTCTTTTTTGGTTTTATAGGTACATCTTCTTTGTGAGGCTATTTTAGCACTGAGTCCTAAAGAAACCTGGAGCTCTTAAATGAGCCAGGTTCCACGCTATATACTTTTACCACTTGATTTTTACAACCGTGCTATGAGACAGAAATTATGTCTATTGAACAGATAAGAAAACAAAGTCTTATAGGGGTTATGTTCACTACCTAAAGTCATGTACCTCTTACAAGTCAGAGCTGAGATTTGAACTCGAGTTCATTTGGTTTCCTTAGTGGTCAACTTGGTGCTATACTTAACATCCCCTCTGACTTACACTGAGAGCCTAATGAAAAATAGATTTTCATTTAAGATTCATTAAATTTTCTTTGTTGAAAATCTAACCATCAGTATCTGATTCTTCACATTGATGGCAAAATTAATCTTTTCATTGCATTCCTTTTTTTAATTCTGCTCCTCATCTCAAAGACTGGAATTTTACAAAAACAGAATGTCTCTTTATGACTGACAAATGACTATATTTTAATTCTTTAACTGACAGATTATTGTTATCTAAACACAATGACAGCTGCCTAATAATTAAACTGCATTTTTTTCTTGAAATATCAGTGATCTTGAGCTTGTCACCTACCCCTCTGGAGAGAAGACTTGAAATCAGTACTTCCAACCCTAAGATTTCAGCAATTCTGGAGTGGGGCTCCATCATCCATATATGTGAAAATCTCCCCATTCAAGTGTGCTATCATCTGGGTTTAGGGATGTACATTTTAAAGAATACCTAGTAATATTCTTTAGCCCATATCACTTCATTGTGTGGCTCCTCATAAAACATTTCTCTCTACATTATGGAAATTCAAGAATGCCTGATAATAAATGAGTCTAGGAGTGTAACTTAACTGATAGCATTCAATGTTGATAAAATGTTAGAGTGTGACTCCAAAGGAAAGGGTGGGGGATAGATTATGGGAGGCCAGGCACGTCCTTCACAGGAGGGTGGGCTTCATCCTGAAGGCACTAGACAGTCCTTGAAGGGCTTTCTTGGTGAATGAATAAGATAACAATAAACAAAAGGGAAGAAACTACTGAGAGTGGAAAACTTTAAGTTGTTTCATTCCATGTACCAAAAATAAATTGTGTCTTTTTGAGGCTTGATCTGAACTGTAAGTGTCATATTTGCTAATTCCAAGTTTTGTCTTCTGTCGTTTTCTGGAGTGTATATTCAAATGCTCATTTGCATTATCTCAATAGTTTTGCTACCTTGTTTACCCTCTTTGGAGGAAGTGTCACCCCAAGGTGACAGATGCAGGGAAATGGCATTTCGATTTTTAGATGTCTTTCATCATTAATCCACTCCTTTGATGATCACTTGTGATACTTAGAAATGAAATTTTCAGGCTAACCTATGCCTTTCATAATAAAATGCCAAAATGATCCAGAAAAACCAGTTGAGAAGCTAAACATATCATCAGTTACCTTTTTATTGAAGGGAGACAACTGTGCACTGTTTTGTAGAAGAAATGATAACCCTGGAAACAAAAAAAATCATCCACCTTTTTATTCAACCAATATTTACTGAGTAGCTATTTTGTGCTAGGCACTGAGCCTAACACTACATACCTGAAAAGAAAAATGTATTGTCATCTTCCAGGAGATAACAGATGTGTGTGCTGGTGGTGAGGGTGGGGAGGTAATTATTAAACACACAGAGAATATGTATTTACAATTTGTGGTAAAGGCCAGGACAAAAAGGAACAAGATGCTTTGAAAGATAAAGAGAAATGAGAACATAGGTGAAATATACTTTAGCCCAGGCAGTCAGGAATTTTCCAAGGGGTGATATTTGTAATAACATCTGAAGAATGGGAAGGAACAACTTAGAAGAGGAAAGGAGAACAATCCTGGCAGAGGGAATCATGTGGAAAGTCGTGAGGTTGGAAAGGAGACCAGTGAGCTGGAATAAGAGAGGCACAAGAGGTAAGAGCTTGATGAAGGCAAGGAAGGTCAAAGTCCCACAGCCCCCGGTAGTCTTGGCTGCAACTGGAACTAACCAGGGCGTCTTGGTCAAGTTCCTCTAATTCTTTGCAATGCTAGTACCTTGTCTGTAAAAGCAAGTATTTGAACTCATTGCTAAGACCTTGCAAAAGAATATGACTTATCAATTATGTTTTCATATAAAGAGTAAACTGATAAAGGAATAATTTATTTAGATTATTGAAAGCCTTGGTTTTTAGCAAGCATTTAAGGAGAACTCAATTTATACAGAGTGCTGGGGTAGCTGGAAGAGTAAAACTCATCAGCATTTGCTTTCTGAGCAAGGCTGTTACTTCCCATCTCTCATGCCTCTGGAGGCTGTAGTGGGAAGGATCCCCAAATACCACCACCCACGGACAACTTTTAAGGATCACTGAGAAGCTCCGTGCAGCTTCTGCCTGTTACAACGCCTCCCCACCAAGACCTCAAGATGCCACTTGTGACTTCTTGACTTTCCCTCTCCAGAGGCTGGATATGATGCATTGGGGGCGTGTGGGAGATGGTATTGCTTCATGTCCCTGGTCACTCCAGTGCTCAACTGCCTTTGCAATATTTCATCTTCAGGGTGGGAAAGGTGAAGAGTGGGAGGAACTGGTCAGTGAAGACTTAACACACTGAAAGTTTTATGCAGTGTCTGCTGTTGGGAAGTGATTTAAAATAACTAGATGTAGCTGAGAATGATTTCTGGAGAAAACCATGTGATTCTCTCCAACACCTAAACATATCCCAGAAAAAGAGAATCTGGATGGTGGGTGGAGAGACTGCTAACCAAAATGCCTCGAGAGTGTGTGTTCCTTGACATAAAGAGAGAGAATTTAGCTCGAGATTGTTCAGATAGGAATGTCAGGATGTAAAGCTAATCTTTGACGTTTCCATTTGTGTCGCACTATTTTCATCCTGTTGTCGCAGACATCATGTGGCAAGAGGGAGTACATTCAGCTGCCTCAGTTGCTTTTTTGCCTGAAGTGATGTTCTAAATGGGACCTCCATTCTTGCTATTCGTTGTTAAATGATTGTCACATGTGAGGAAAAGAGGATTATCATTTCTACAGCAGTCTGCACTTGTGTTCTTATCAACAAGCCAAAGAAAGCACATATTAAATGAATGTGAAATGACGTAAGGACAGAGACAGCCCTCCAGGGCTAATGTCTAAACTCTTAGTTCCTATTTGCATTTCTTTGCTTTTAAAGTGTTATTTGCTGAAGTATAAAATTTCTTATTATAATTTCTTAATTACAAATAAATATGCTTCTGGGAAAGAAAACAGTATTGTGAGTGAAATTAAAAGTAAATATATTAGACATATTCTAGCAAACAAATGTTAATGAAGGCAATTTCTCAATACTTCATGTATATACACATATGTATTTTCTCATGTGTGTATAAAACAATGAGATTGACTTATTTTTAATAAGAGCCATGAAAAAAAATACAAAGGCTTCCTGTTGCTGTTTTGAAGTTCCAACTAGGTTCTGACCTATCAAACTTTTATCATCCAGATTGATAACTCTTTTTGTCCTATTTTTTCAAATGATATTTCCTTAGGCTTTAAAGCTAGTTGTTGTAAGTCAGATGAATTTATGCCCAAGGCATGCTGAATCCCAGTGCAGAACTGGTTAAGATAGGAGAAAAACAAGGATGAGGCAAGCTTGAGCCCCAGAAAACAGAGCTTCAGCTCTGGTCCCCAAAGAAGGCTGTTAGATAAGGCACATGATGGTGTCTAATGGGACCCAGGGGTCTGGGCTTTGAGTTAGCGCTCCTCAAGCCTTTTGAATGTATTCGTATGCAGTGCCGGGCGAAATGGAAGTTAATTTGTTTTTCTACATCATGAAGATCTGTCTGCACAAGGTTTTCTTATGTTTGGTGAATCACAGTCTGGTGTTAGTTGTTCTCTTTTTCTGTTTCTCCAAGTATTCCTGAGATAAACCTGCCCTTATTTACCTTCAACTCTGAGAATATCTAGTCTTTCTATACCTTTCTGTGACAGTTCTAGTAATGATTCCCTCCTCCGAGAGGTGGATGGAAACATGGGAAGCGTTTAGAATTGGCAGCATTTTCTTTGCTGGATCATAAAGAGTCATTTGGTTTATTGAGATGAGGATGAGAACACGGAATTTCCCAGTAGATACTGCAGACATTTTCATTAGGATCCAATTTCAAAGAATGCTGTTGGCATAGTTATATTTCAGAAGATGAAAATCTCTTCCTCTTGAGGAACAGGGATCTGATTTTCCTCCTGCTGATCCTAATTTAGGCCATGTGTGATCAGAATTTTCCTGATTATTCACCAAGTTTCAATCTTAGAGACAAGAAGATAGTAAGAGGGAAAATATAAGATATACCCTGGGTAGGGACCTAAGAGGAAGAAATTTTAGAGGAAGCACTGGAATTATGAGTGGCCAGAAAAGTGGTTAGAAGGTAGTGCTCCTACCAGCATGTCTCAGGTGAGCCCAGAGGACAGGTGCTAGGGACACTGCTCACGAGTTCAAGCTCCATTGGATCATAGTTCTCACCTGAATTTCACGCAGATCCTTGTTATTCATCCTCTGGGATTCTTGTAAATGAGAACTCTAATTATCTGCATCTATTTTGCCAAGCAGACAGTAACCTTACGAGACAGAAGGGCCAGCAATGGCTGTTCAGAGAGGATAGTCTTCAATGCCTCCAAGACAAAAGGATCAAAAAGGAACCCAGACACACAGTGCAGTGTTGGAAAGAGGCATCAGCACTTGAAGGTTGAGCATGCCAGAACTGAGTCAGTGGGGACTGGGCACCCCTGGTAATGCGTCTTTCCATTGCCTGAATAGTTCCAGGAGGTCAGCACTCCACAAGCGTCCTCCTCATCCACTACCCTTCCTCTGCAATTAGCATGCCGATCAGTCTCAATAACGTTCTCAGTAAAGCTTACAAAGCACTGTACGTTCACTGTGTGAACATAGTGATGTTGTGTCCTTATCTATGCCTGGTGCCTTGAGGTGTAGCAGAAATGATTACCCAGAAACAGAAGACTGATTCATTCTTTTACTCAGAGTTTTATTGAGTGGATATTTTGTTTTAGGCACTGAGGCTGGTTATTAGATATTCATTTTAAATAAACCAAGTGTGATTTCAGCCCTCCCAGAGACTTACAAAGGGGTGTGTGTGTGTGTCTATATTGGGAGATGACCACTAAATAATTTGATACACAAAAGATATTTATTTACAATTTGTGATAAATCATGGGTAAAAAAGGAAGAAAGTGTGTGATGGAGAAAAAAATTGGAGTGAAAGGAAGAGTGCCTCAGTCTACTTTAGACTGGGTGATTGGGAATTTTGCATTCATTTAACTCATTTACTTGTTAAAATGCTGACATCATGTTTTTTATCTCCAGTATAATTTTGTCTACTACTATTCATTATCAGAAAATGACCTTTTCTCCCAAACATGGTTTGTACTAAATTCTGACATTCTAAAATCATTGCATTTGGGTTGATTACCATAAACAATCATGACTATGTTTTACTTTTACCATCTGCTTAGTTATTGATCCATGATGATGCGCCATTAGCTAAATTTCTATTAATTAAAAAAATTATGTTCTCATGCTCACCTAGCTTCACAAATTGTCTCATTCTCATTATTCTTTTGATAATAGAATAATCATTAACTTTAATTCATCAGACAGATGGATCATGCTGAATTGTTCTAAGATCTAACATATAATAATGTCCAAATTACTAAGCGCTTTGTCACATACCATCACACCTAGTTCTCACGTCACCCTGGAGATGCCTTGCTACTCCCACATTACAGATGAGAAAACTAATGGTGAAAGAAGTTAAACCTCAGTTCAAAGTTATACCTATATCACTGGCAAACATAAACACCTAACTCTACTATCTTTAGAGACACTATGGGTTTCCCCGTTGGCCTAGCTTTCTCCACTACTCACACTGGTTTGCTTTTGGGCCCCAGCAATGTTCTGCTTCCACACACTGGTTATTCTTACATTGATATATTTTTCAACTTTTTTTTATTGGACTTAGTCCTATATATCCACTTACTTGGTATTTCTTGATAATCACCTGCTCAGTGGAGCTAGCTGCATTGGTAAGATACTTCCACTTTCCTTGCCTCAGTCCTTCCTTCTGCAGTGAGAATTTGGTAGCATCTTCCCCAAATAAAAAAAAAAATTCAGTGAGGTAATACACAATACATAATTATATCTATATATATTTAAAATGCCTGCCACATAAGTTTTCAGCAAATAATAGTTCTTAATCTCATCTCTCAATACAAAAAATAAGACCATTATTTCTTTTCAAACATGGCTTTGCAATGTCTACATAGTGTAAAAAGCCCAATTATGCAGGAAGGAATGTTCCATATTAGGGGTTATTGCCTGTTCACTGCAGATCTTCCACCATTCAATTATCACCAAAATGCCTTAGCTGGTAAGCACAGAAATTGGATAAAAAGGCACTGAGATCAGATAAAAGGGATCTCGTAGCTAGCAAAAGCTCCACACTCCACCTGCCAACATCCACTTCAGAACTCCTCTTTGGAAGGTTTTCTCAGTCCCCAATTTAGTTGTGTAAATGAGCTTCCCCTCTGAGTAGTTTTAAATGGGAGACTGGATCTGGACAGTTGAACTGGCTCCATCATAAAATGCTGGTTTCAGTAACTATGCCCCTGCAAGAAAGCTACCGGCAAGAGTCACTGCCCTCCCTTTTCCAGTCCTCTTTTCTCCAACGAAAGGAATGACATCAGTATCCTTCCTTATCCTGTCTACAGCTTTTGACCTTTTTATTACTTATTAAAACATCTCCACAAGCAAAGCCAGAGAATGCTTGAATGTCTGTGCTTTAGAAACACCAGCCAAAATTGTGAAGGCAGCCCAAATTGGAACAATTGACTAAAATGAGATCCTTTTGAATCAGCAGAAGCAATTTATGACATACCTTCTTTTGTCATCGGAATGCAAGGGGGAATGCAGAATGTAGTGGAAAAACAAACAAACAAACAAACAAAAAACGCAAAGTCTGTGAACCTGGTGAGTTTTGAAGCTGCATGTTAGTTTTGTCAGTGATCAGATTTGTGATCTCAGATAACTGCTCTAAACCTCGGTATCCTCCCTTGTCAAATGGAAAGAAAATCTGCTACATTGTAGGTAGTTGTCAGACATAGTAAAAAGTGCCAATTACAGAACCTAGAATATGATAGGTGCTCAAAATGGCAGCTCTTATTATTATCTGGAAATACCAATTATACACAATAATAGCCTGCAAAATAAAACAGTGTTAACTTTCAGAGAGCAATCTTAAATATAAGAACAAGGATTTCTTGTTAATCCTTGTAGGAGGTTGACTAATGATCTCCTTATTCCCAATACTATCAATAAGTTATTTTAGGTTTTGGTGTCCTTGACATCTTGTTACCTCTTGTAACTAAGCCTCTGCCTTCTTGGAAAATTCTCTTTGCTTGGTTTCTGTGGCACAGGGATAGCCAGAATTCTGATAAAATTCATTTAAAAATTGGCTCCAATCCTGTGCCTAGTCCCAGTTCTTCAGTGGGGCAGACTAACATAATTATCTTCCAGGAGGAGCAACAGGTTTAGTGGGATGGAATTAAAAATGGCTTCTTCCCTCCGCCTTGGAGGTTTTTTGGGACCTTTTCAGTTTAGTGGCTTATCATTGATGTAATGTAATTTTCACTATGATGTACTGTTTTGTGATTGTACACAATAAATGAGATGCCTACTTTTTCCCACCTACCTCAGAGTGATACAACCCTACATTTCTCACCAACTGACATTTTTTGAAGATTGGATTTTTGTATCTCATTCACCATGATAAGCCAAGGTTAGTATTTGTATTGTGAAGTATTCTACAGTAGAATCCTTCCTCGTTCTGTACAGAGCAGTGGTATAACTTCATGATTAGCAGCATAAGTTCTAGAGCCAGATTAGCCAGGTTTGAATGCCGGCTCTACCAGTGTCTGCCTTACTAATGGTGTTCCTTAATTTTCTCATCTCTAAAATGAATCTAATAACAGTATGACCTCATTGACTTATTGTGAAAATTAAGCTAGTTAAATAACACAGTGTTTTAAAATTGTTCAATATACAGAAAACTGTCTATTAAATACAATGTATTATGGACATACACTTGCCCTGGACACTCTTTTCTGTATAATTGTGTATTAGTCCATTCTCACTCTGCTATAAAGAACTATGTGAGACTGACTAATATATGCAGAAAAGAGCTTTAATTGACTCACAGCTCCACAGGCTGTATAAGAAGTATGGCTGGGAGATCTCAGGAAACTTATAATCATGGTGGAAGAGTGAAGGGGAAATAAGCACCTTCTTCACATGGTGGCAAGAGAGAGAGAGAGTGAAAAAGGAAGTGTGATATACTTTTAAACCATCAGATCTTGTGAGAATTCACTCACTGTCACGAGAATAGCAAGGGGGAGTTCAACCTCCATGATCCATTGACTTCCCACCAGGCCCTTCCTCCCATTTGACCTGAGATTTGGGTGGGGACACAAATTTGAACCATATCTACTGGTGACATTTGTATCTATTTCTCCAACCCAGTGTTTCCCTGGAACTCCAGGGTAATTCCTACCTCACAGTTGAATATATTCATTTTCATAGGCAAATGAGAAGATGTCATTTCCTTCTTGGAATGAATTTATCTGTGACCTCCATCATTCAGGGAAGGTGCCATCATCCAAGCAGCTTCTCAGCCAGAACTCAGACATCATTCTGAACTCCTTCATCACATTTACTAGTCATCACGTCTTGTCTTTTTATCTTTCTATTTTGTCTTTTTTAAACTCCCCATTGCCTCTACCTTAGTTTAGGACATCAGAATTTATTGTTTGGTCACTGCAAGACGTTTGGAAATGACTCCATCTGTTTGCTATGTTACCTGATTCTATTCTTTTCTCTTCATGACTGCCAGAGTGATGAATCTAAAGGCACAATCAAAATGTACTATTCCTTGGACTGAAAGCTTTCAGTGGTCTGCTAATGTCTCTGATGAAAACTTAAGCCCAAAGCTTGGTTGTAAGACTGCCACAGTCTGGCCACAGCTCAACTCTCCTGCCACAGAACTTGCCCTCCAGACCAGGGAACTACTTGCAGTTCTCTGCACCTTAAACTTTCTCAGTCTCTGGTACTTTGCATATATGGTCTGTTTTACAATGTTTCTCTTCTTTCTTCCTTCTCAA
Source organism: Callithrix jacchus (assembly GCF_049354715.1). Lineage (NCBI taxonomy): Eukaryota > Metazoa > Chordata > Mammalia > Primates > Cebidae > Callithrix > Callithrix jacchus. The sequence continues at coordinate 171,929,591 of NC_133504.1, forward strand.
GGGTCGATTCATGCTTGTCCATTAGGCTTTGGAATTGACATTAGGTTTATCTATGAAAGCTTCACTAATACCCAAGATTGTATTGAGGGCTTTTCTTATGTCTTCCCACAGCACAGGAATCAGCCCTTTGTGGCATCTGCCATATAGTACAGTGGGTAGCTTATTGGTGATGAAGCCAGACAGGCTTGTTTGAATCTTGGCTTTGTCACTTAGTAGCTAAAGAAGCCTTAACTTAAGATTTAAGTTCGTTAATCTCTCTGTGCCTTACGGTGATATTAATAGTCCCCAGAGTAGATTGAGAAAATGGTCACAAATTCTTCCCTTCTCTGTATCTACCTTGCCTTAGGTTTTTCAGACTGTTATAACAAAATACCATACATTGAGTAGCTTAGAAATAACAGAAATTTAATTCTCATAGTTCTGCAGATTGAAAAGTCCAAGATCAAGGTGCCAGCAGATTCAGTGTCTGGTGAAGCCCAACTTTCTAGCTTCTTGCTGTAGGAGGAATGAGCTAGTTCCCTGGTCTTTTTTTATAAGGGCATTAATTCCATTTAAGAAGTCAGAGACCTTATTACCATATAACCTCACAAAAGACCCCCTTCAAATACCATTACCTTGGGGTTTGAGATTTCAACATATGAATTTGGGGGTACACAAACACTCAAACTATATAGCATATCACTTTGCAATATGCCATTGTAATTTCCCCCATCAAAGTTAAACTCTTTCTTCCTCCATTGAATCTGGGCTGGCCTTGCCACTTGCTGTGGTCAACAGGACAGTAGCAAATGTGTCTCATGCAGAGGCTTGGAAAGTGCTGTAGAATGGCACCTACTCCCTCTTGCTGCTCTTGAGAACCTTGCAGCTACCATCAAATGAAGAAGGACAGGATAGTCATCTGGATGGTGATGAAGACATAGTCCAGTTGTACCCATTACTCCAATTGCTTGCATGACATGTAAGATGACCATATCACTGCCAGCTGGCCACAGAGGCATGAGTGAGCCCAGCTAAACACAGCCTACATTGGCAGACCATAGAAATAATTACGTTAAGCCATTATATTTAGGGGAGGTGTCTTATACCAAAAACTAACATATGACTCATGGATCGTGAATGTTGGATAAGTTAACACATACAAAATGCATAGTGAGTGCTACATAAGCATTTATTTTTCTTCCTAAAGTTGCTTATTTCCTTGTGCAAATCTACCACTACAATGCTGGCTCCTTGAAGGAAGGGACTCTTTCTTTTCCCCTGTTATATCCTCCCAATGCAGTGCCTGGCTTGATACATGTTGAATGAATGATTCAAGATTCTTAGGTGCTTGTCAAAAATAAACAAAGGAAATAAAATATAAATGACTTCTCATATCAGATGACCTTGTTATTCAGTGGTTCATGATCCTATTTCTTTTCTTTTCTTTTTTTTTTTTTTTTTGAGACAGAGTTTCGCTCTTGTTACCCAGGCTGGAGTACAATGGCGTGATCTCAGCTAACCGCAACCTCCGCCTCCTGGGTTCAGGCAATTATCCTGCCTCAGCCTCCTGAGTAGCTGGGATTACAGGCACGCACCACCATGCCCAGCTAATGTTTTGTATTTTTAGTAGAGACAGGGTTTCACCATGTTGACCAGGATGGTCTCAATCTCTTGACCTCATGATCCACCCGCCTTGGCCTCCCAAAGTGCTGGGATTACAGGTGTGAGCCACCGCGCCTATTTCTTTATCCCCACTCTCACCACCACCATCCCTGAATTTTTACTGACAACTTGAAACCTAATGAGGCAACAAATAGTTCATCCATATGAATAGAACTGATACAAAAGTGACACAAGGTTGTCTCACTAAAGTGCAGTGAATTGATTGTGATTGTGTCCTTAAAACTGAGTCTGCTTCCATGAGTAGGGATGTATCTATCATTGCATGTTCCCCAACTCTCCCTAAATCCCAATGTGCTTCTTCTATAAGCATTCATTCTTCCAACATCGTTAGGTTTTCTCTCTTTCATACCATTTGTTAACATTAACTATCTAAAAGATTCTGGACTTTTAAAAATCGAATGGCATTGAGACTTTAAGGATCTCTGTCTTCCTTTTCCTTTCCACTAACACCTGAATTTGAGTGTCAAGTTCTTCATCTATTTTGTTTTTTTTGGTTTTTTTTTTTTGAGACAGAGTTTCGCTCTTGTTACCCAGGCTGGAGTGCAATGGCGCGATCTCGGCTCACTGCAACCTCTGCCTCCTGGGTTCAGGCAATTCTCCTGCCTCAGCCTCCTGAGTAGCTGGGATTACAGGCACGCACTACCGTGCCCAGCTAATTTTTTGTATTTTTAGTAGAGACGGGGTTTCACCATGTTGACCAGGATGGTCTCGATCTCTCGTGATCCACCCGCCTCGGCCTCCCAAAGTGCTGGGATTACAGGCTTGAGCCAAGTTCTTCATCTATTTTGATGCGTATATGCGGCAGTTTCACTATTCAAGTTCTAGAGACTGTTAGACTGAGTTTTGGATTTTCCAGGCCCAGACCATGGCATTTTTGTTGGTTTGTACTTTACCTTACTTTGAAGAAATAGGTTCTCAGTCTCCCTAGGCTGCTTCTAATTTGTATAAAGAGTTTTAATTTTACTAATGAATTTTAAAACAAAACAAATTAAACATTAATTCCCCAAAGTACCAACTTAATGAATAAATCTTAAATATACTGAGATGATTAACTTCCTTATCAGTGATATAATATAGTGCTTTGAGCCACACATACATCAGAAATACTTATTTCTCCTGTTTTTAAAGATTTGATGTCTTTGAATTAGATATTGGAAGAAAACAAGTCATTTAGAATCGTTTTCAGTTATGTTCACCTTTTGGTTTAAAAAAATACTCGAGGCACAGTGCAGTGGCTCACAGCTGTAATTCCAGCACCTTTGGAGGCCAAGGTGAGTGGATTACCTGAGGTCAGGAGTTCAAGAGCAGCCTGGCCAACATGGAAGAACCCTGTCTCTACTAAAAACATAAAAAATTAGCTGGGGGTGGTAGCAGGTTCTTATAATCCCAGCTACTCTGGAGGCTGAGGTAGGAGAATCGCTTGAACCTGGGAGGCAGAGGTTGCAGTGAATGGAGATCACACCATTGTACTCCAGCCTGGGCAACAAGAGCAAATATTCGTCTCAAACAAAACAAAACAGAATATTCTAGGAACAGATTCATTTAGTTGTAACGAAATATCTTTTGGACAGTTTATTCAAATTGTTAGCAAACAAACTAGCAAATTTTTACTTTTCAAGGACTGATTTTTAGTCTTCATGCAGTAAAATGAGCAATTAAAGAAAATACAAGAATAAAAGGTATAAAGTGATATGGAATTTAAGGAATCTATCTACCACTTAGAACATATTCAAGTGTAGAACGTGGAGATATAAAATTTAAGTAAAACCTTTTCAGCATTAACCTTATTAATGATATTTAAGTTTTTGGAGCACTCTGCAGTTAAACTAAATCCCTATTCTGAAGCGAATCCTCTAATCACCTCTCCTGCTACATACAGAATGTAGCCAGTGGATTTCCTGAAGTCCACAGGTCAGAGGTCATTGCAGTGAAGTGAAATAATAACTTTACATTTGTAATATGGACTTATCCTGCAAGACAGAATTGCAAGGCAAACCTGAATTTTGTTGCTTACAGACTTACAGTTCATTTGTCAGTGTTTCAGCTTTTATAAACTTGGCCAACCTCATAGAAGCAGTGCTGAAAGATGTCAGATGATGGAGGTTTGTGACCTGGTTGCGTCGCACGTGTCTTGTGCAAATAAGTCTCTTAATCTCCATGGGCTTCAGTTTCTTCTTCTGCAAAATGGGAATAATAAAATTTTAGCTTCCAACTTTTCAGAGTTATGAAGATCAGATAAGGAACTGAACATAAAAATCCCAAAGGAAGGTCAGAATTAACTTTGCAGCTCTAAAATGTTTACCTGATTTTTGTTACGTTATGGCATATTAATATTTCCTTTAATGTGAGGATCTCAAAGCAGATTATTTTACCTGATTATTATAATACAAGAGATTAAGAATCACAGAGAAATTTACAAGTGTAGTCAGATGATCAAGGTTAGGGATATTTGCTGTTTGAAACCTAATGGAATAAAAAGTAATTATATCCATGTGAGTAGGGCTGACATAAAAGTGAAGGTGGATTGTCTCACTAGAGTAAAGTGCAGTACATTGTGATTGTTAACAGTAGCCTCTTCTCTTACTCAGGGAGCTCTGCATGGCTCCAAGGGAGCCTATGGTAAACAATTAAACAAACACAAAACTGTGTCCAGTGTCCTGTCAAGCAGGACTTCCTTCCTTCCCTCCCTCCCTTCTTTCTTTCTTTCCTTCCTTCCTTCCTTCCTTCCTTCCTTCCTTCCTTCCTTCCTTCCTTCCTTCCTTCCCTCCCTTCCTTTCTTTCCTTCTTCTTCTTTTCTTTCTCTTTCTTTCTTGGCAGGGTTTTTCACTCTGTTACCCAGGCTGGAGTGCAGTGGTGTCATCATGGCTCACTGCAGCCTCGATCTTCTAGTCTCAGGTGATCCTCTTCTCTCAGCCTCCTGCGTAGCTGGGAGCCACTACCCACAGGTGTGAGCCATTATGCCTGGCCATTTTTAAAAATTATTTGTAGACATGGAGTTTACTATGTTGACCAGACTGGTCTCAAACTCTTGGGCTCAAGCAGTCCTTTTGCCTCAGCCTCCTAAAGTGTTGCGATTACAGGCATGAGTCACCATTCCCAGCCTTCTCACATTTTAATATGCATTCTGGAACCAACTGAGGATGTTCTTAAAATGATGACAGTGATTCAGGAGGCCTGAGGTGGGGCCCCAGATCCTGAACTCCTGACGAGCTCACAGGTGATGCAGATGTTGGTGGATTTCAGACCCCACTTTCTTGTCTCAGTGTAGAGTAATGATTTCTCAAAGTGTGATCTTAGGGTATGTGTTAGTCTGCTTGGGCTACCACAACTAAATACTACAGGCTATATTATTTAAACAACAGAAGTTTACCTTCCCACAGTTCTGCAGGCTGGAAGTCCAAGGTCAAGGTGTCAGTAGCATTCTGTTTACGCTGAGGGCTCCCTTCCTGGCTTGTAGACAGCTGCTGTGTCCTCACATGGCCTTTCTTCTGAGTGATGTCTCTTTTTGCCTTTCGCTCTAGGGCCACCTTTTTCTCTAAGATTAGGCCTCCTATCTAAACTATGGACTTTAGTTAAAAACAATGTATCATTGGCTCAGTTGTAAAAATGTACCACACTAATACCAGATGTTAATAATAGGGAACACTGGGGGAGGGGGTTACTGGAGAGGGGACATGGGAACTCTGTATGCTCATTTTTTTGAAAACCAAAAGCTGCTCTAAAACTCCATTATTTAAAAAATAAATTACATTCTAAGACATCCGCACCAAACTCAGTGAATCCATCCACAGGCTGGAGCACAGGAGTTTTTAATCTAACTGTTCAGGTGATTCTTATGTATGTTAAAGTTTGAGAACCATCAAAAAGCAATTGAAAGCTCTAGTGTTTTAATCAGATGAATGTGAGTTCAAATCTCAGCTGCACCTCTTCACAGCTGGCTGTTCTTGGGCTACTTAACCTCTCTGAATCTCAGACTCATTTTAAAATCAGGGTAAAAATAACTATATATGATGATTTTTCTTAGTCCTAAGTCATACAATGACATAGAGTTTTTAACACAGTGCATAGGTGCATAGTGTCAGTGTTCAAGCATTATGAAATACTAGAAGTTTTACTATTACCACTTAAGTCCTGATGAGCCAGGAAGAATTGTGCCAAAATGTATGGGGCTTTTGAAAAGGCCAAGAAATAAAGGTAATAGGCAATTTAAAAAAATCAGGAAATAATAAAAGTAGTCATGGATGCTTCTGCAACATTCCATAGTTCATGTATGGCTTTCACTTTCATTCCCTGACGTAATCCTGACAATGAACCTGTGAAGGGGAGATTCCCCTTTTTACCGATTAGGAACTGAAGCTTAGAAATGATCAGTGACTTTCTGGAGGACATAGAACGAGGAAATGTCAGAGTCTAGAGCATCACAATTCTAGTCCAGGGTGACAGGACGGTGTAGTAATTAAATTTGGGAGTTCTTGAGTCAAACTGTTGTGTTCACAGCCTAGAGATACTGATTACTATTATAAAACTGACAAACCAGTTTACTTCTCGGAGCCTAAATTTCTTCACTAAATAGGGATAATAATAGTGCTTATCTCCCAGTGCTTTGAAAAGATTAAATGAAATAATATTCATAAAGTCTGAGATTCATGGCTGGCACATGGTTTCTTATTTCTGCACCCAATTTTTAATATGGTTCCTTAAGGGAGAAATACAGATCCTTGCTATACAGAGAGTAATCTAGGGTGAGTCAGAGAAAGTGGAAATCTTTGTGCATGTGTCTTGGGGCTGGGAAGAGGGGCTAGGATTGCTATAGCTTCAGAGGAGTAATGAAAAGCTGGCACAGCATGCTGTGGCCTATGGAGGGCTTCTCTATAACTCTTTGAAGTATTCAAAGAGCCAATAAGGAAATGGTACAAGCAAGACATAGTCATTCTGGCCTTTCAGTCCCAAATAGCAAAAATGATGGTAAATGTGGCAGTAAAAAGATAATTATCCTGTGATGTTTGGCAATGACTAAAAATCCAAGTAAAGAGGTCTGGACTGGGGTTTTATAGTGGCTAATACGCCATACAAATATTTTGGAAACAATATATTACAAGCTTCTTCAGCACAGTGTCTATTTTCCATGGATTTGTTGTCTTCTTTATAAGTAGTCAAAGGATATACATTTAGAAGGTAAAACATGGGCAGATATTCATTGGATAAGATTTGAGAGGTGGTTTGGTCCAACAAAATGTTCCATATATTTTGGAGATGAAGAAGGTGTATACTTCCCACACTGTGAGGGAAGGTTGCTTAGACCTGTTGTAGAACCTAGTGGTGCCATTTCTTCATTGAGTTCATCATGACAAAATATGATGATGATGATAATAGTGATAACTATCACGATGGTGGCTCTGACTGTTCCTCACTACGTGCCAGGAACCATCGTAAACACTTCACACATGCTGCCTCATGTAATCCTTCCCAACAGTTAACTGAAGTAGATGCTTTTATTTTCTTTCTTTCTTTTTTAAACAGAATATTGCTCCGTCACCCAGGCTGGAGTGCAATGACATGATCTCGGCTCATGGCAACCTCCGCCTCCCAGATTCAAGTGATTCTCCTGCCACAGCCTTGAGTAGCTGGGATTACAAGCACACGCCACCACACCTGGCTAATTTTTGTATTTTTAGTAGAGATAGGATTTTACCATTTTGGCCCGGTTGGTCACGAACTCCTGACCTCAGGTGATCCACCTCAGCCTCCCAAAGTGCTGGGATTACAGACGTGAGCCAGCTTACCTGGCTGACACTATTATTTTCTACATTTAGAGTGAGAAAACTGAGAGTGGTTTCTAGTCCTCAAACACAGTTGTTCACAGTTGGAACTGGAATTCCAACCCAGGCTGCAGAATCCAAACAGCGTGCTCAGGTAGCTTTGGAAGTCATCATATAGAAGATAAAATTTGAAGTTGGACAAGTGTTAGTGATTATCTACAGATTAAAAGTTGTGGGTGGTTTCTGGAAAGAGTGCTAGCTACAGAAATAAAGACGTAGTTGGCCAGTAAGCTGGAATTTTGCTTTGGGAAGTCTGCAGAAGTGGAAGAAGAGGCACATGACAGAATCGAATGATTAAATCTGACAGAATGGACAGAGAGAAGACTTGTTAAGAGGAAGCTGGCAAGTGGGAAGAATGCATTGGCTGTAAAAGTACACAGACAAAATTCAATAAACGTTTACACTGCACATGATCCCATCCTCTCCCACTCTCTCTCCTATTACTCTTTTCCTCTCTCAATGTACTTCAGCCCTGTCAGCCTCCTTGCTGCCCTGCAAGCATGCTGTTCTTATGTTAGCTCTTGCTGTTCCCTCTGCTTGGAAGTTATTTTTCCCTTGAGATGCTCACGGCTGGCTCCTCACTTTCATCAGGATTCCATTTAAATGTTGCCTCTTTCCTAAAGCCCCCTGGGCCCCCTATATAAAAGTGATCTCCCTGGCCTATCACTTCTGATTCCTTGATTTATGATCAGTTTCTCTGCCCTCTAGACAGTCAGCCCATAACTGAGGGTCTTTTCTGTATTCACTGTGGCATCCCAGTGCCTATAACTGTGCTCTGTACATAGTGGTTGGCAAATGTTTGCCGAATTAAAAAAAATGTTTAGTGAAGATCAACTATGTGCAAGGAACTTTGCCAATTGCTTTGTCAATACAATATTATTTTCAGCTCCAAGAATCAGAGGTGCCTATCTTCACACAATGATTTCAATGTGCCAGCCACGACCCTAAGCCCTTTGCATCCATTGATTTTTTTAAATCCTCACAACAAAATAATGTAGGTACCAGTTATAGCTGACATTTGTACCATGCCACATTTTACAAAGTAGTGGAACTAGGATTTGAACCCAGACAACAGAGGTGTCAGCATCAGCCTCTTTAACAATGAACTGAGAGTACAAGACTCACAAGAAATATACAAATAAATGTTATAAGGGCTCAAAGTCCTAAATAAATCACTTGTGGCTTGGGGGTGGGGAGAAGGACAATAAGGTGTCAGTGGAGTCATGCTCGGAGAAAGGGGCAAGATTTCACTCATTGACAGTGTGAATAAATAATCCAAAAGCCACAGGGAGGGCAGATAGTTTCACAAACACTTAGAAATGGCTTCCACCCAAGTCATGGCCAGCTGACCTTGCAGCTGAGAGTGAGAGGAAATTTTAATTCAGTTTGCCTGGAGAACGGGTCAACTTGACCTTTCTTCTCAAAAGAGAGGCTTCATGCACTTGACTCTTGGGGACACAGAAGTCTGCATTTTAATTTTGACTTCTCAAACAGTAACCATGGCCACAAGTGGTCTACTGGATTCTCTTTACCTTCCCAACTGTTCCCGGCCTTACTTTGCTTCAGAGGGCAAACGACCCTGGAGGTGGTGAGCGATACCTCCTGGTTGACCTGCCTGGGAGATCTCAAATGAAATCCCCCACATGGATGCTTCTGCAAAATGCCCCCCAGTCTATGCCAACCCCTCTCTCCAAGGTAGTATTCTTCACCTCAGCCCTGCGATGCTCACCCGGAGTCTAGACCCAGTGTTTCCCCACACTCAGCTGAGTCGCATGCTGGTTCTAGCTTCCACGGGGAAAGTTTCCTGCCTAGGAGTTCCTGGCGCTCTGCCCGGCTCCGGAGAAGGGCATCTCCTTGCGCTTCCCCTCTGGTGTCCTTCGAACTCAGTCTAACTTTGTGCAGCAGTATTTCCAGTCTAGCTGCCGGAGTTGGAGCCCCTGGGGGACCCAGCCCCGCGTTCCTGGCGAAGGAGCGGCGCCCTGGAGCCCCTCCCCAGAGCAGGAGCTGCTCACAGTGCGAAGGGGTCCCAGAGGCGCCTGCTGAGAGCCGCTGGCAACTCCCAGGGGTGCCCTGCCCAGCCCGAAGTCACCTCGGGTCTCTTTCGGGTCGGTCTGCTCTGTGGCCAGAGGCACCGCGCCACCCGCTGCGCTTTCCCCTCCTCGCCCCCACCCCCGGCCCGTGACTCGGCAGCAGGTGGCAGAGGCGGCGCCGACGTGGGCGAGGGGCTGGGGTCCCCGCACGCAAGCCGCCCGTGCAGCGCGCCCTCTTCTAGCCGCAGGCGCCGAGCAGCCCGCTCCTCTGCCGCCCCCGCCGTCCCGCGCGCCCCCGCCGCCAAGAGCCGCGCAGCGCCCCCGGCGCCCCCCGCCGGCCTCCGCCCGCACCTGCAGCCGGCTCCGCGCGCCCTGCCCGCCGCCGCCGAAGCTCTAGCTCCCAGCGCCACGGACGCCCCCGGGCCGAGCGGCGGTGCGCGTCCGTGCAGACCGGTCGATAGACGCCCCTGGCCGGTGGACTCCCGAGTCTCGCTCCTGCACCCCGCTTCCCCAGACATGAATGTGAGGAGGGTGGAAAGCATTTCGGCTCAGCTGGAGGAGGCCAGCTCCACAGGAGGTAGGATGCAATAAGCATGCGAGCGGGCTCCCGCTTCCGCCCTCCTTCCCTCGTGAGCCGAGACGGCTGCCCCTTCCCTTCCTCGGCTGGGGACGCTTGTTGCCTTCGCTGCATGAGACGTAGTCACCTGGCGGGACCGGGAAGGGGAGGTGGGAGCGGCGGGAATGGGGTGCAGGGGAGAGGGGGGTGCATGCAAGATCCAGGTCGCGGAAGAAAAGATGTTTGAAGTGTGTTTGAAACTCGCCGGTGGCAGGGTCCCCTGCGATCCTGTGCGTACTTTTGCCTTCTCTGAAAATTTCCGAGATTGTTTATGCATCTGACCGATGACTCCAGACCGCACGCTTCCTTCCTCTCACACCTGGGGATTAATGAGCTGAAATAGAATTGATCCTCTCCTTCCACTTTTCCTTTATGTCCCCCAGCGTTTCTTCATTACAACTGTATTTTTGCCCCCTGGTAATATACGGGCGGAATCTTGCCCATGTCAGATTCTTCAGCAGGAGCGTATGTCTTGTTTTATGGCTAGCTTCAGTTTAGTGTGTTCAGAGAAAAATGGTCTTCAGTGACACTTGGAAATAATTTATATACATAGTACAGCCTTGGAAGGGTACCCGGCACTGTTTTAGGAGCTTGGCTTTCAGAGAAACGCGCGTTCTGCGAAAGCAGGGAGAAATGTTTTGCTGTTTGGTGGGATCCATAGAGAAGTAGGGGACGATGCCCTCCCATAAAGCGTCTTGGGTTGCACTGATTTGTTATGAGGTGGTTTTGATGTGTGCAGAGTACCTTACATGAGCCAGAAATAGAATGGAGGTGATTGTGGGGAACACAGGAGTGATAAAGGGCTGGACCTCTCCCGGATTACATAAGCTCTGGGGTCACATATGGCTGTAGCATAGTTTGGGTTTAGGGGATGAAAAACGTCGACTTGAGGGCTGGAAAGTTGCAAGGAAAGGTGTTTCCACATGCTGCGTTCCTTAGTTCCCAGGGAAATGGAGTCACCTCAACAACTTGAGTCATTCAAATTTATGGCCATGAGGAATGGAAATGGACACCCTCCCTTTCTTTTCTTCACTCCAATAACTAAGATAATTGCAACCAGGAGGACACTAATCTCACTTGAATATGAAATTGTAAAGAGAACCGTCTTCATCCTTTCAGACTGGAAAATAGTAGTATGAACATCAGCCATAAAGCCCCAAATTTGACTTGTAACTATGTTTAGTTCTGTTTACACTGACGTCTGTAGCTGCGCACTCATTATGAGCCAGGCATATGTAGGCTATCTCTTGTGAGGAATACTTAATCTTTAAGAGATCAAATGCTTCCTGAGTGGCGGGTTTCATGTAGAGAGCTGAGTAGTTACTGGGTGTTGAATTGAGTTTATAGGGTCTCTGTCTTTGCAGTTCTTTAGAGTGAGCATAGGGTAAAGGGCTAGCTGTCCTGCTAGAGACTCACATGCACATGGCAGCCCAGGGAACTCAAGGCTAGACAGACTGCAGGAATGTCGTCTCGGGAACTGGATGGCTTGCATTGCTTGGCTCCTGCATGATCACCACTTCTTGATCAACCGGATGGAGATTGAATCAGCATGTCCAGTCTATTCACAGGGCCTCAGGTGGCCATAATCACTACAAATGAGAAGTGAAGATGAAGTCACACCTGGGGAGAACTATACATTTAACATAATTTTTAAAACGCATACCTTTTAGTGTTATCTCCAGAATCAGCATGCGTTCACTGCTTATTTGGAGAACAGAAATATGTTGATTTATACCTTGGCTAAGGTGAGACAAAAGTGATGGGTTTTCTGGCTGAGAATTGATTTGACACCTGTTTCTTGAATTGTAGTCATAAATTTTTAATTAGTTGTCATGTGACGGAAAGAATAAAAAATAGTTTGGATTATCTTTTTTATTTTTGTTGATATGGCTTCAAAGTTAATATTAAAGAATGATCCCCAAATATGTAGTCTGTACTATTTTCACCAAACATATGCATAAGTACTTTGCTTCCTTGTGATCAGATATAGGATGGTCTTTACTAATCCTGGGATGAGAAAGGATGATTTTTAAAGACTTAAACTCTACCTTCCATTTTTGTTTTAAAATAATAGCCCCTGGTCTCTTCTCTTTATATAAGCAGGCTATTTATATAACTTCCAAACGATCTTGTACTATGATAGAGTTTTTCCTTGAATATATATCTCTAGGGTGGAGGTTTATAAGATGATTTAGCCAGAATCTTAAAAAAAAATTTAACTGGAAGATCCAACTGAGAGAAAGGTATGAAGATGATAGCGAAATCAGGAATTAGAGAAGTGTGTGCGTGTGTGTGTGTGTGTGCGTGTGTGTGTGTGTGTATATTTTATGACCTAACTTAGAGATAGAACACTGTGAAAAATGGTTTGCTGAAAGGCAACGGATGAAACTACATGAATGCAAAGAAGGAAAATGTTGGGAATGACAGAATAGAGTTGCATTGCTGAAACTTTATAATAATTGAGTTTAAAGAGTTCATTCTGTGCTCTATTCTTAACAAGTAAAAGCATTTAATATGCTAACTGATCAGCACCACCTGTAAATCACTGTAATTGACACTGTTAATGCCAGAGAGGACAGAAAATGAGCGAGTTGTACCTAAGTACTTACAAGCAGAGAAGGTTTCTTGCAAATTAGAGTGCTTACTTTTGCTCTGCCAGCTTCCATGTTAAACCCAAAGCCTGACCAAAATACATTTTTCATTTCATTGTCTAATCCCATTATTTTGCACTCCTGCTATAAACTCATACGTAATCCTGCTAACAGTGGAGAGATAGAGGGAAATGATAATTCAGCTGTATGTTTGAAAGAGAATCAGAAATAAGGTCAGAGGAAAAAAAACTATAAAATTATTCATTGGTGTCCTTAATTTGTGCCATCTAACGTAGGGATGGCAGATGTTACATGATGTAATCTACAACTAAAAGTGAGGCAGAAAATATATGTTTCAATAGAAGAGTAAAAAAATCTCTTCAATTTTGAATTGTCATTTGATGGATGTATCATGGCTTTGGCTTAAGTTCTGTGTTTATTAAAAATAAGACAAACTCAAATTAGTAATTCCACAAGGGTAATATTGGAAAATCCATTTTTTTCCAAACCCATGAAAAGCTTTCATCATACAACCATTATTTTATTTTCTTTATGTCATAATAATGTAAGGGGTGTACTAAACATGATAAAATGACGTGTTGAAATTCAGCTACCCTCTCTCCCCTGGACCCCTGTGCATATTTTTCTGGCCTGAAGTTTATGCTGTCTCATAACATAAAGCTATGGATGGTTTGTAAATTAATGGGCCGTGCAATATAAAATATGTGTGCAAGATTTCTGCAGAAATGTAGACCAGATAGTGGTGGTTTTGAAGATATATTCCTGGGCTTAAATTATTAAGCCCTTCTTACTATTTTTTGTCCTTTTATTTATTTTTCGTGTTCTCACTTTTTTCAGAACATGTGAATAATATTACTTTTCAATAATACATAGCAGAATGTGTTTTTATACTTAATAGCTTCACTTCTTAGGGACTATTTCAAGTAGATTAACGTGTGAGGTGGGGAGGGGGTTGTGGGGAGTTGAGTGTTTTATTTGTTCAAGGGGCCTTTGCAAGTCTGAAAAATCTTTTAAAATTATGTAACTGCATCTATTATTGTAAGTGAATTCACCCTTGGGCATTGAATTACCCGTTTGCTTTCCAAAAGTTTTCCTTTGGTGAAAGGCCCTAAGGGCCTTTTCTCAATTCATATCCTCCTGAACTCACTGGGATGTTTCATGCTGTTTACCAACATTTCTTGGAAGACTGTGAACTCTGTGAGAGCAGAGGGATTCTGTCCTGTCCACCACTTTGTCCCCAGCATTAAGCATGAAGTCTGACTTGTAATATTTGCTCAACAACAGATATTCAATGAATGTTGAATAAGTCTTCCTCCCTTGCCTTCTATGGCACTGAATTATTTTACTGCCTCTGATTTCTCTTAGATCTCCTTTTGTGACCCTTATTTCCTCTTTTTGCCCATTTTGTGCAGCCTTTCACATGGTTGTCTTCTAGTTATATTCTCCATGTGTACTCTCTCCGTAATCAAAGTGTGGCTTTGATTCTTATTTCGCTGGGGAGTATCTCTTGAGTATATAGTCTGCCCCATTGCTCTTCTGCTGGTCAGACTCATAAGAAAGTTTTACCAGCACCTTAAAGTCATCGTGTCAAAAAAAGTTATGCTCTATCTTCTAAAAACAATTATTGTGGACATTTTTGGGGGCATGTTGTTAAAAAACGCAAAAGCATCTCCTTCTCTACGGTATTCTAACCATGACAAATCAGTGGCCAAGACTTATTGGTTCTCTTCTATATATTATGTCTATCTCTCTCTTCAAATTCCATTTCCACCACTAAGATTATGTTCTCAGCATCTCTTCTAGGCTGTGATGGTTACATCCTATTTCACTAACTGCCATTCCACACTCAAAGCTAACTAAATTTACTGAAACCTAACTTGAGTCATAGAATTCTCCTGCAGAAAATCACTTAATGCCTTCCCATTACTTATAGAATCAAAAATACAAATTCCTTATCGTGATTTTCAAGGCTCCTACAATGCAGTGACAGCTCTCCATCCTAACAAGGCTCTTCTATACCTTGATATGGCTAAACTGGACTGTTCCCTGGTCTTTAAACCTACCTTTTTTTTTTTTTCTTTTCTTGTTTATTTTCTTTTGAATCAGAGTTTTACTCTGTTGCCCAGGCTGGAGTGCAGTGGTGCCATCATGGTTCACTGCCCCGTTGTACTCCTGACCTCAAGCAATCCTCCCACCTCAGCCTCCTGAGTAGCTGGGACTATAATTAGCTATATCTCCTATTTTACCCACTGCTTAGAATGAACTTCCTGCCCTCGTATTGCCCAGTAAAAATCTGTATATCTATTAAGAAACATCTGAAATGTAGTGTCCTTTTGTTGCAGCCTTACTGATTTCTCTCTGACTCCTCCCCAAATAATTATTCTTTGAATTTTCATGAGTTGTTTTTTCTTTTATTGTTGATCTAGATCTGAATGACAAGGCAGAATTAACTGGACATAATTTGTCTCATTTGCAGATATTCAGTTGTAACTTTTTGATGGCAAGTGTACTATGCAAGAATTACTAGTTTTTGTACCCCTAGTAAGCACTTGTACAATGCTGCACAATTTAGTAGACATTTAGGCCTGGTGTGGTGGCTCACGCCTGTAATCCCAGAACTTCGAGACGCTGAGGTGGGTGGATTGCCTGAGGTCAGGAGTTTGAGACCAGCCTGGCCAACATAGTGGAAACCCTTCTCTACTAATAATACAAAAATTAGCTTGCTATAGTGGCAGGCTCCTGTAATCCCAGCTACTGAAGAGGCTGAGGCAGGGAGAATCGCTTGATCCTGGGAGGCGGGGGTTGCAGTGAGCCTAAATAGTGCCATTGCACTTCAACCTGGGCAACAGAGCCAGACTCAGTGTCAGAAAAAAATAAAAAACAGAAAAAAGTAAAGCAAAAGCAAAAAAACAGGAAAACTAATAGACATTTAAACATTTTGATTGAATTAAATCACGTTGTCCTGTGGTAGACCCACCAAAGACCAAAGTTGCAATTCACATCTGATTGCATGTTAAGCCATCTGCTAGAAGAGACTTTCGGTTCCATGTCGTTTCTATTCAGTGGACTGAGTTTATGAGCGCAGTAAATGACACCAAGATAATGCTCCTTGGAACTGTGCGTGTTCTTGCACCTATAGCACCATGGCTATCAGAGTGCATATTGTTTCTGAAGAAGAGCTTAATAGATGCCCAGTAGTTGTGTGTATTTAGGGCAGTCGTCAGTGTCATCTTTGGATGTTGTTGCTGTGATGTTCCCTCATTCTTACCCCCTTCCAGATTGATGATCACCTCCAACATCAGTCCCTAACCCTACAAATAAAACTGAAAAATTATTTAAGTACTCACGCTGAAATGTGATTGTGATTGTTTGTACTTCTTTGAGTTCACATGACTGAGAAGGGTCCTTTCTCACATATCCCCTCAGTGCATGAATGTCTACACCACCACATCCACCACCATTATGCTCACCAGATAATAGATCCTTGCATTACAGCAGTGGATGTGGAAAGGAATGGGAAAATTTAAAAAGGCATGGAGACATCATTCAGTGTATACACACCCATTTCCTTAGGTGCATTTCCTTTTATATCAGACTTCACAGCGAGAAGTCAGGCTGTATTGAGAGGGAAGTAAGAGGGAAGTGAAAAGTATGTCAAGGCTGAAAAAGACTGAAGTTCAGCTCCTTTGCTCTCATGGCTGTGGCTGTATCCCCTCTTCTTGCCTAGTCTTTTCACTATAGACTGCTCGATCTGGATACACATGCACATAGCATTAGAAAACCAGAAAAAGGGATGACTGTCAGTATTTAAGCATAAAAATTCTCCACACTGAAATATAAGGAATAATTTGAACATGGATATAAATACAGAATTTTCCATATTGAGCATTTGGCCTTCATGCTCATGTTAAGGGCTGGTTTTTCTTTCTGAATGAACACAGCCAGTGTGGTTGAGTGGCTCTCTCATTGGAAATAGGTTGTCAGTTTAAATACCCTTTGGATATGTTGTTGACCTTTTAGAAACTTCTCTCTGCCTACCTATCCCACCCCAATTATTTATTTAGGTAAAAGTAAGTCATCAAAACATTTTAAAGCAACAGTTTATAACTTTTTGGTTACCTAAAATTTGTATTGGCTTAGGGAAATGCCCCCTCTTGTATCAGGCAGCATCTGCTCATGAAAAATCTTTAGGGAATTAGAGCTGGCTTTTAAAAAATATAAATAGGTCTTTACTGTAAACAGGTTTTAGAAGAAAAATAGACTTCTATCTCCATATGTCAACACTTCTTAATATTTTGAAGGATCTTTTGAGTGAAGCAGTTTATTTAAGAAGTGGCATTATCATAGCCCAAATGGGAATAAAAATCATATTGGACTGATAACAGTATCTACTGCAGTCTAATGCCGATTACCCCACAACCTATGTTCTTTTTTTTTGTTGTGCTGTTTGTACATTGTTACATATGATAAGATGTCCCAAAATCTTATTATTATTATTATTATAATTGAGACAGAATCTTGCTCCATTGCCCAGGCTGGAGTGCAATGATGCGATCTTGGCTCACAGCCACCTCTGCCTCCCAGGGTCAAGCAATTCTCCTGCCTCAGCCTTCCAAGCTGCTACCACACCAGACTAAGTTTTTGTATTTTTAGTAGAGACGGGGTTTCACCTTGTTAGCCAGGATGGTCTTGATCTCCTGACCTCATGGGATTACAGGCGTGAGCCACCGCACTCAGCCTATTATTATTATTATTATTATTTCTTTTTTACCAGAAAAGACATGACTTCTAAATGTCTTCATGAATTTCATAATAATATTGGGTACATATGGCACATATAGCTCTTAAACTGATCTACATCTCCAAATAGATATTCTGCCAGGGCTTTTATTTTGGGTTATAACTTTTTATAATGAATATTCACTACGATAGCATGAAAAGCTACTTAAAAACATGGCCTAGCCCATACCTTTTAACCATGCTTTGCATATGGCAATTCACCCCATGAATATAAGTGTCTTATGGTTACATCTAAAGGCAAAGATCAACCCATTCTACTGCAGTGGAAACTGATCCTCTAGTCTTCTTGTGTCCACAGGGAATTTTAGAAAACACACACACACACACACACACACACACACACACACACACAGAGTAATATAGAACTAACAGACATTTATAAAATAACCCTGTGAGATACTGTATAAGTTTAATTTGGAGAGAAGTTCAATTTAGAAAAAATTTCATTTGATTTAGAAAGGTGAGAATATATAAAGTAGTCATTGTGCTTAATGTTGCTGTTTCTTTCTTCCTCTGTACTGTGGTGGTAATGATATCTACCTGTAGCTTATAAAGATCCTGTAATGATGAAATGAGATTAATTCAGCAAATATTTACAAAGAAACTACTTAGCATTGGGATGACTGAGACATAGAGTCTGCTTTTAGAGAGCTTACTGTTTATCCAAGGGTTAGTAACTGAATATGCACGAGGCAATGATAGTTAAGTTGAGGAAGAAATAAATGCCTCAACATGTTTATTTTAAAATATTAATTCCCATAACAGAGTTAAGGATGAAGTAAGATGGGTGTTTAAAAGCAAGATTACTTCCAGTTCGTATAAGTGCTGTTCCTTTCCAAGTGGAAGCACACAGTGTTATTGAACTTGACCTTTTCCTCTTTGGGGTCCTATAGAATAAAGCTATGAGAACTGGGCTTGAAATTCTGTGTTTGTTCTGTTGTCCATTTCTTCCTGCCCGCTGCCAATTTTTCTAATTGTAATATGAGTTTATCTTTCAGTCACTTAAAGACATTAGATTATCTAAGCTATTTTAAAGATTTTTAAAACCTTCTTTGATGCTGGAAGTCTCTAAAGAAATGCACCTTTTTCATAAAACAAATATGATTTGGAAGCTCGGAGAGTGCAAATGAGCTATAACTTCTGTTTAAAGATAATCCTAAAGGAATTGAAAATGCTCAGGTCTCTTATTGGGAATTTAAATGATGTTCTGGTGTGGACAGAGGCATTTCAAATTGGTGTTGGGATTTTCAAATTAAATAGTATGTTTCTCCAATTTTTAAACTTAATTTTGGGAATCACTTATTGTAAGGATATTATTATATGTCATCTAATATTGCAAGCACTTTGTGAAAATCACATTCTGCTCCACTTTTCTCCCATCCTTTCCAATGATTTTAAATCACTCTTTCCATATCATCTGTGTTCCTAAACTCCCTTTAATTTGAGGATGAGCCTTTCTACGGTGATGCACAGTATTATTGCAGTGGTTAACCTGTTCCCTGTCCGCTCTTGGTCCAGTTTCATCAGGATTTTCTGCTGAAGTCATGATATCTGAGACAGTTGGCACAGAGTGTGAAATACGGGTGCACTGCGTTAATTTAAAAGTTTTGGGGAGGGAAATCTTGGGGACAAGTATAAAACAATGAGAGTACAGAACCAGGCATTGAGAAACATGAAACATGGAAGCAAGAAACTGTAAAATACAGTATCCAGGGGCATGGAGTGAGGTAGTTGTCTTGCTGTGGGTTTATAGAATAAATCCCATTTTTAAAATGGAGATGTTGTAAGACAGTGTTTAAGGAAGGGCACACATCTAAACTGGGAAGCTGGGATGTATTAACTACTTGCACTTCTGATATAATTTTAGTGCAGGAGTCACTGCTGTACCCCATAAGCCCTCCTAGTTAAAGTTACGGATGTAACCTCCACATGAAAATTTGTCACTAAAAAGTACTTTTAAAATTGTTGTTCACGTCTCAGAATAAACAATGGGAATGAAAAATCCATGAGCACTACACTGAGAAGATTAAACTATAATGCTATCTTGTTGTAAGCATTGTAATTTAAAACAAGCTTTATTCATCCTTGGATCCCTGAGCGTGTGATTGTGGTCTTTCATAACTATCATCAGAGCAGAATTTTAGATCTCCATGACAGTTATAACTTCAGCCTTAATGCAATTTGTGTTGTGAGAGTTTTAGAGATATGTTTGAGAGTGTTATTAATCATTCATTTAAAATGCACGTATCAGTCACCTCCTGTATGAGAGACGTTGTGATAGTAAATATTTCAGAATATAAAAAGATATGTTAATTGTTTAGGGTATAGGAGTTAAACATTTAAATCATGTCTTCTCAACCCCAGACTTCTACTTGACCCGAATTGTGTGTTCATTACAGAGCGTGTATTAGTTTACTTCATCTTCAAAGGCATGTGCTAAATACCTTCCTAGGACCTCACCGTATGTCTTAATGAAGGATAGCAGTAGCTGCAGTCCTTGTCTTCTGTGAAATAATAAGCTGAAGAAACACACAGTAAATCTATCATAATCACATGGTTTGTTATTGAGTGATATTGGTTTTGCAGAATCATGTATAATGCCACACAAACCTTATGTAGAAAAACAGGATTATTCTGTAGACTAAATAATATTACTACTCCTTCATATCAGTGAGGGCTTCCCCAAATGTGATCCATTGATTATTTCACAAAAGCTGTGCTGAAGATTCATTTCCCAAGTACTGTTCTAAGTGCTAGAATACAGAGTTGAAAAATATCCCATGGAAAAGAAGCTCTGAATCTAAAGAGATAGACATGAGAGATGAAAATTAGAACTAAAAAAGCCCTGTAATAGCACCAAGCATAGACTGCTTTGGAACAGATGTAAGTCACACTATGCAAACAGGACCATCAAAGAAAGCTACTTGGACTAGACAGGACTGGAGGATGAGAATGAATATTTCAGGGAGAGATGGCAGGTGAATTATGAATGTTTCAGGGAGGGAGAGCTGTGGTCCCAAGGCTGGACCAAGAGAACATAGTACTACAATCAGGGAATATTAAGAATGCTGTGGGTATTGTGAATGTGTAGGGAAGAAGGGAGTAGTGAGATGGGAAGCTGGAAAGTAGTCATGGTCAAGCTGTGACGTAGTATGGAAACTACTGATACAGTGCAATCAAGAACACAGCATGACTATGTTTGCACACTGAGAAGTTAACTAGTGATGTAGCCAATGGACAAAAGGGGAGTAAAACAGCAGGCAGAGACCTGGTGTGGTATAGCTGCAGATGAGACACAGTGAAGGACAGAGCAAGGCATTGGTCGTGTGTTGGAGGGCAGAGTACACATGAGACAAATAGAGGACAAGAGCAACTCTTGATTTCTGCCAGGAGAAAAGTTGGGTGGCATAAATTTACCAAGATGGGGAATACAGAGAAGGAAGTTCAGTTTAAAGAAAAATGAATGGTCAGTTTTGGAGAACTATGAAATTTAAGGGCTTCTTGGATATCAAAGTAGGGAAGGTGCCCAATAGGTGTTAGGCTATATGGGCTGGAACATAAGACTGAGATTCAATTGTGTGGTTAGAAGACCATTGAATTTTGCAAAAAATGACAGAATGAGGGGAATTAATTTTGCATAGCTGTGTAGGAAGTACCATCAATTGGGATATCATTAGGAGGCAGTCCATTCTTTTAGGCAAGAAGAAACAAACGTTTGAACGAGGGTAAGTGAGGTGGGAATGGAAAGGTGAGATGGCTGTTTGGAGGAGAAAGATGGCGAGGTTGGTGACTGTGATACTTCATGGTGTTGTGAGGGACAAGGAATATAGGAGGAGGAACAGGTTTTGGAGGGAAGATAATGTGTTCATTTTTAGAAATATTGATTTTGAGATGCTGGGAAAACATTCAGGTCAAACTGTCCCAAAGGCAGTTGGAAATGTAGAGTTCAAATTTAATCTATTTCAGAGAAGCACACATTTATTGCACATCTAGCATTGTGATGAGTATTAGGAATAGAGATATGAATGAGACACAGTCTTGCTCCCAAGAAGCTGGTCAGCAGATTAAACTGGGACCCCCAATTTGGGAATTAGTTGCAGAAAGATAACAGTAACCGAAGTCATGAACTGGATAAGGGATAGTGATTAGAGTCAGAACTGTAAAGAATAAGGGTGGGAGATGGATGTGAAACCAGGGAAACGTGTTATACCTGGAGAAGAAATCGGAGAGGTAAATGACATCCAATGAATGGAAGTCAATGCCTGGCATGTAGAAGGCCCGCATTTGTTAACTAGTGGAGAAAAAGAGAGTTTTAAAAATTCAGAGCTGGTGAATAGAATGAACTGCTGCAGAACATTAATGTAAGGTGAGGACTGGTGGCTAAGAATAAGACTTGGGAGTCAAAATTAGGATTTACATACTGTGCCTGCCATCATGTGACCTTGAGAAGCCGCATGGCCTCTCTGTGGCTTAGTTTCTTAATGTGTGCCTGGACCATTCATGACCCATAATTCTTTTGGCTTGTTTCCTCACTTCATTTGGGTCTCTGTTAAAATGTTACTTCTCTGAGGACTTCATCTAATATAACAACCCATCCGATGTCTCTTGGATTAGTCTGTTTTCATGCTGCTAATAAAGACATAGATGAGTAATTTATAAAGGAAAGAGGTTTAATTGACTCACGTTGCACATGGCTGAGGAGACCTCACAATCATGGCAGAAGGCAAGGATGAGCAAAGCCACATCTTACATGGTGGCAGGCAAAGAGAATGAGAGCCAAGCAAAAGGGGAAACCCCTGATAAAACCATCAGATCTTGTGAGACTTACTCACTATCATGAGAACAGTATGGGGAAACCACCCCCATGATTCAATTATCTCTCACTGGGTTCCTCCCACAGTGTGTGGGAATTATGGGAATACAATTCAAGATGAGATTTGGGTGGGGACACAGTCAGACCATGTCATCTCTCAATCCCTTTACCCTGCTTTACTTTCCTTCATAGTTTTTTATATACTTCATAAAAGAAAAAAGTATAGACATATGATATATGCTATACTATTATGTTATAATGCTGTTTTATATATACTGTGTATGTAGATATACATGTGCACACACACACACACATATATATTTCTTTGGGGTATATTGGCTTATTTTCTACTATATTTCTATATTGGATTGTGAATCAATAAAGAGAACCTGTATCATCAGGTTGCATTGAGGATTAACTGAATTAATGCATATGAAGTGCTTAGCACAGTGTCTAACAAATAGATAAGGCCCTATAAATGTGAGTTGTGGTCATTTTTATAATTATTTGACCTGAGAAAAAGTTATTTAACTGTGAGGATGAGAAGTCAGGAGAAAGGAAAGATGGGGAGAATGTGGGGAGTGATGGAGTGCTGAGTTCTGAGGAAGTGACATTTGCTCTCTGGAAGGGATAAATCTGGTCCTCTAGTGCAAAAGGGAACAGAAGGTCACTCTGGGTGACTTGTTGGGGAAGATTCTGTGGAAAAGCTGGACTCTGAACAGCCAGTGGAGTTTAGAGGGATTGAGAAGAAGCATTTAGTGGGGAGGCATGAGTACATGTGTGGGGACAGCAGTTTGGATAACATAGATGGTGACCTGAGAAGTGATGAGGCTGAGAAATGAGACTGGGGAGTCTAAGAAATGTGGACTTTATGCAGTAGGTATTTAAGGTTTCTGAGGGCAATACTGGCATAGTAAAAGTGATGCTTTTTTTAAAAAGGTGATGCTTTAGGAAGAGTGCTCTTGTCTGATGTAAATGAAAGATTAAAGAAAGGAAAGTCTCCAGGTGGAAAGGTCATTGAGAAGTCATCAAAGTTGTCAAGACATTAGGTAGGAAGGTATAGCTCGAGGAAGGGTGTTGCTGGAAGGTTCTTAGGGCATTGTTGAGTGTGTTTTAACTGATTGAATGTTAGGGTGGAATTAGGTGGGAGATCAAGGAGGAATGGGAGTCAAGGACATGTACCTAGGCAGGCTCTGTACTCCAACTGGGGTGACTAATGAAGGTCTTTGCTTATGATGATGGGAGGATATTATTCCGATGATAGAAAACAGAAGAAAAACATTGTGTGTGTGTTTGTACATGTGCACGCGCATATAAGGTCAAAAGCACCGAGTTCAATGATATATTTGGGGTGCTAGAGGGATACCTTGGTAAGGGGGACACTCAAGTGGTTTTGAATATCCTTTTTATTTATAAGTAAATTGAAGGTCAAAGAGGTTAAGCAACTTGACCAAAGAGAGAGAGTGGGGATATTTATTAATCAAGGCATCGTGACTCCACAGCCTATACTCTGAACTCTTACTTCTCAACTATCCTGCCTGGACAGGGAAGGACAGAAGAGTGGAGGGTGGCATGTGCTTCTCTGAGCTGAGCTGGAATTGTTCTGGGAGGGAGCACTGGGCTGGGCTTGGCTGAATTAGTGCTTTTGTCTAATAGGTGGTGCATGCAGTTAAAGAGCAAATGAACTGGAAATCTCCCTGTGGGTTTCTATATTACATACAGTATAAAGGTCTTCTATAGTTTGGATATTTCTCCCCTTCAAATCTTACGTTTAACCGTGACCTGCAGTGTTGAAGGTGGAGCCTGCTGGGAAGTGATTGGATCATGGGGGCGGATCTCTCGTGAATGGCTCTGTGCCATCACCTTGGTAATGAGTAAGTTTTTACTCAGTTGGTTCCTGCGCAATCTGGTTGTTTAAAAGAATGTGGCACCTCCTTCCTCTTCTCTCTCTTGCTCCCGCTCTTGCCATGAGATGTGCCTACTCTTCCCTTTTGCTTTCTGCCATGGGTGGAATCTTCCTGAGGTCCTAAGATGTTAGTGTCATGCTTACACAGACTGCAGAACCATGAACCAATTAAACCATTTTCCATTATAAATTATCCCGCCTTCAGATATTTCTTTATAGCAACAAAAAAACAGTCTAATTCAGGATCCAAAGCCAGTGACCAATCCAAGTGCCTTTGCAGGGGTAGAAGGAACCTTAATACCTAGCTTTGTGGGTTGGGAAAAAGAACCATTGATGCTTCAGGGGTTTGGATGGCAATGAAAGTAACCTGGAAAGCCTCCCTGAGCTTGAGTTAAAAGACCTGATAAAAATGACCACTGTGGACAAACTAGCCCCTGACAAGAGTCTGGGGCAGCCTAGTCATTGGAAATGCAGTGCATTGGCCAGGTTCTGAAGGATGTATCTCATCCCATGCAAAGCCATGATTTTTATCTGGAGCATTGCGTTTGCATAGCTGTTCATACTCCCTTCCCTCCACTGCTTCATCATGCATCTGCATTTTCAACCCCCTCCAAGGACAATGGGCACAGGCAGTCTTGCTAAGACTAACCAACTGAGAATAGATAACATTACTGTAACCAATAAACTTGATGGATTCTCTGTCTTGCCAGAATAAGTCATGAATCCTTTCAATATTGTGCCTTAATGAAAGCAGTTTTGCTTGGTGTCTGCCAACCCAGAGGAAAGACATTACAGCACTTTCAGAACCCATTGAGGGGCTCAAATATTTGTTGATCAGTGGAATATGAAATGCCTTTAAAGGTACCGATGAAATGTCAGCCAAATATTATTTTAACTATTAGGTAAGTCTCATATTTCTGCCATCATCGTATTAAATTAGCAAGTAGTTAGGCAGCTCAGAGACAAACTATTTTTCTCTCTAGGTGTCAGGACACATTTCATTCAACTTCACTCCAATGAACACATTTATTTAGCACTTCTTATAAATCAGACATTGTGCTCAGTGCTTTGGGGTTACAGACACCTTCCTGTCCTCACAGATGGCTAGCCAGGAAGAAAGACCTTGAAAAATACATTCAGAGTATGCTGAGTGTTTCAGAAAAGCAAGCACAGGAGGCTATAGGAACATATGGGAAAAAGACTTAATATGTTTTAGAGGTCAGGAAATAATGATTAAAGGAATTAGAAATTGGGTTGACATTTGAATTATCCTTAGAGATAGACAAGAACAAGGTTAGAGAACATGCGTGAAATGAGGAGGTCCTCCCTGTCCCCTCACTCTACCCCTGCAAAAAGAAAGTGACAAAAGATAATGATGGAGAGGCAGGCAGGGGTCAGATGGATGAGAGTATGAGTTTTATTACCTATTTGGACTTTTTAGGAGAAATGAGAGGTGATCACAGGTTTTAAGCAGAGGAACAAGATAACTGAGTAGTCACATCACATTATCTGCTCTTGGACCCTACAGGCAGCAAAAAGCAGAAGACAGTATCTCAATAATCAGCAAACTGTGGATCATGTCTTTGCACTGCTTGCCCTTGTGATATCCACAAATCTGGAATAATTTTTTCATTCTCTCTATCTTGGTGTTCTTTTTTTTTTTCATTTACTTTTTCTGCTTTGCTTCACCTCTGTAATCTGACTATCGTCTGTTACTTAGAACTATTAGTCATCTGGTATCTAGGTCAGCTGTCTCCAAAGTGTTTTGACTGTGGACCCCATCTGTAAAAAATCTAGGGCATGTACCTTCATTTTTATAGTTCATAGATTATACATGTATACATTTAGAAGTATGTATGCTAATGGTTAATGAAGCCTGACTCCTTTCTTTTCTTAGATAATAATAGATATAATGGCAACAGTTTATTGCTGTATTTAGGTGTACACACCCAGTGATTATCCCACCAGCCTTAGGCTTCCACTGTTCTGGTTCACCTCATCCTTGTATATCAACTTTAAAGTAAGACATGCTCAGTTGACTGGCCTGAAAGTTTTGATTTCTGTCACAACACCAGTAAAATGATACCAGTAACCTCTTGTACAGGCACTTCTCTTGATGTTTTAATAGTATAAAGAGAAAAGTCTGATATAGTAGACTTTAAAGCCTAAAACAAACCAGTGAGCAGCAAAGAACTATCAGCAATGTGCAATTGTATCACTAGGTAACCTCCATATATATTTATCTGTTCGCTAACACAAATGGCAAATATCACAGAGGTAATGCTACCTTGCAATCTCTTATTAACTATTCATCCTTCCTCAAGGTTTCAGGCCATTTGCTGTTGTTCCTGTTCTAACTGAGAACTTTTCTGCATGGATCAGACTCTGCATTATGCTTTTTTGTTAGTGGCATATTCTTTCTGTTTTCTGAGTTTCTCACTGTTTCACACATGACACATATACCAGTTACAGACAAGCCTAAGTCTGTCTACAAAATACTTGAAGATTATATTAGATACTCATGTGCCTATTTTAAAAAGGCGTATGGCATAGGTCACCAGCACTAACATATGGACATTTTCTGACTCAACCACCGAGAGAGCTCGTCGCTGGTTATTTCTGTTTCCTGAGTCCATGCTGTGTGGGTCTGATGTCTGCTGACTTGTGGAGAACCTGAGTCAATATTGGTCCACCCAACTACAATATTCAGTAGTATACCCTCTCTTGCAAAGGTTCCTACAGACATCTATAGAAGAGGATAGTTCTCATCAAAAAAAGGCTGAGCTTCAATCATTTAAAGCTCCTACAGTATGTGCATATTTCTGTGCCTGGTGCAAAGAAGTAAAAGACGGGCTCTAGTTAGAGAGGTTGTGCTGTGATGACATCCAAAAGCTACCACGATAAGATTTGTTAACACTCTGACTTCATGATGGCCTTACTGATGATTTAAACATCTCCAAATTGTGACTGAGATTTACTAATCACAATTTAGTTCTCAGTAATTTAGACTCGTGAGTTTAGAGTTTGTCTGTTTTGTTCAGTATATGGCATAAGCTTAGAACAGGGCCTTCTCATGGTTGGCTCTCAAATACTCATTGAAACAAAAACCTAGTACCTGCTTGCAATTTATTGAGAGAGAGGGACATGCGGACAAGTAGCTCCTCGAGCAACATGACCTAAGTGCTAAAATAGAGCGAGCTACAAAGTCTCACGGAAGCAAAGGTGCAGGAATAACTACCTAAGCTAAGGAAACCTCACAGAAGGAAATGATATCTCAATAGGATCTCAAAAAACTATGTTGAGGTTTATCAAGTGGAGGAGAGAGAAAGAGATTTAGAGGTAGGTTCAGTCTGTGAAGAGGCTCAGATTTGTGTAAAAAATCAAGCCATAGTCATGGAATGGTGACAGGTCCATGTGGCCTGAATATTGGCAGTGTAGAAAGATGTATCCAAAAGTAAGACTGGAAAGGTAGGTCTTGGTAGATTATTTCAGAGCCTTGCATTTGTGACTGAAGAGTTTAAACTAAAATCTGCAGGCTCTTGAATGGTGTTAAGCAAGGTAACGTCAATTGCTTCTGTTCAGCAGGAAATTATGAGGCAGTTCCATAGAAGTCTTGGGAACTAGTTAGAAAAATGGTATGGACAATGTGGACCAGGAGACCTGAATTAAAGAAGTGTGGTAGAGAAGAGGTGTGGCATTCAAGACATACAGTAGCAGGTATAATCAAGAAGATGGTATAGATCAGAATTAAGACAAAGAAAAGTAGGAGTAGAGAAGTTTTCCATGCATCTAGCTTTAATCTTCAGTGGAATTCTTGAGGATATGGCTGCTTTAGTGCATATTGAGGTTGGGATACTTGCAGAGACTGTAAACTAGCCAGTTGACAGTTGAAGGTGTATGTCTTGATCTCAGAAGGGGCTAGAAATACAAATTTAGGAGCCAGTGGATTGCAGATACAGCCATGAGAATGGAAGAGGTCACTTAGGGAGAGAGTAGAATGTACTACTAGAGGAGGCAGACTAGAATTAAGTGACTGCAACAGAAGAAGGAATCAGAGATGGAACATGTAGGGAGGTAAAGGAACGACAGCCAAGAGTAGTACTGTGGACGCCAAGAGAAGGGAAGTTTTCCAGTATTTGGCCAATTATCTTAAATGCTTTGCATGATTAAGTAAAATGAGAATTGAAAGGATTTGGCAGTTAGGAGTTGAAGCAATGTAAGTGGGGCAGAAGCCAGATTGCAGTGGGCTTGGATATGAGTAAGGAGATTAAGGAGATGTGGGAGAGCAGGTGTAGACAATTCTTTAAAGAAGTTTAGCTGAGAAAGAAAAGGAATAGATTGAGCAGTTCTTGCTAGTAACTACTGGCAGATTCATTTTGTTTAGCAGGAAGAATTTGGGCATGTTTGTAGGTGTTGATCTCATTAGAACAGTGGTTGAGTAGTAGAGAACGATGGTATAGAAGCACAACAGAAAGAACTATTCTTATTTTAGGGCACCGTTGTACCTTGTATATGCCATATAGACTTATGTCACCATGCAATTGACTATTTCAATTTTAACTACTTATAAAAATATTGGAAAGTCTAGACAGCAACAAGTACCTGGAGATTCCTGCCCCAAATTGCTAGTTAACAATAATTGAAAATATTTGCTTCCTTCCTTTTTTCCATAAAATAAATATTAAGAATAAAGTTGACATATTTATTATAACCTACAACTTTGCCCTTTTTATCACCTCTCCCCTGCAGTTACAACCACTACCATGAATTTGGTTTGCATTTTTTCAATTAATTTTAATATGCTATATCTGGGCATGTCAGTATACATGAGCCATGTTTAATATGTTTTTATGTTTGTGTTTTAAAACTTACACAAATGATGTATTTTAAGACTTTTTCACTTGGCATTATGTTTTTGAGATCTAGCTGCATTGGTGGATATAGTGTACTCTTCCTAAGTGCTGAATATTATTCGTGCCATACTTTATTGCTGTGTATGTCTCTCTACGAGAATGAGTTGGTCTGGGGCAGGGATGGGGTTTTGCTCATGTTTGTATCCTCAGTTTATAGGTATACATTGACTAAGTGAATAAGTGGGTGGTTAGGTTGATCTTGGGAAGGAGTATAAGGTATTGAGGCTCTTCTTGGAGACACTAGGGAAGAAATTAGATTTGGGGAGGACTTACACAACAGATTTTGCATTCTGTGAAATAGTAGGAAGCATCATTTTCAGAGAAGGGGGATTAGGATTTGAGAAGTGTGTCATGGTTTTATAACCCTTTGCTTAATCAGGGGGAGATTATCCCAAGTAGATGCTATTTCTGCAAGACTCAGACACACACTCTAGGCTCTCTTCGTTTGGGCTTTATGAAAGAGTAGAACTAGAAAACAACAACTAGCTTCTAAAATATTAGTTTGTTTGCCACAAACTCTTCTAATTTATATGTTCATTTAGCATGAGGTGAAATGGTGACTTATTATTTGATTGTAGGGTATTTTGTGATTTAAATCTGTCTTCAGGTTTCTGGAAAGCATTCATCTAGTTGTCACTTGGGCTCTTATTAAAGATATTTTATGCTGAATGTGATGAATTGGGCTGTTTTATGTATTTTAATATATCGTGTATGTTAGTAACCCAATAACCCATGATAGCTTCTGTGCAAGATCATTTTTAAGTTTCACAGTCTGCGTGTGAGTATTGTGAAGTCATCTAGCAGTGTCCAAGGGCTCCAGAGAGTGTCTCAGGGAATTACGTCTTGCTAGCCCAAGCTGACTCTTTAATTCATCACTGATCCAAACCAGGGGTTTATTCTCTAGATCCAAAGGGAAAAGAAAACTTCAATGTGGCTTAATGTAGATATATGTATATGTGTATGTGTATATGTATATATATATTATGTCTAATCTGGACTAGGCACTTTTCCAGAACTGAGTGGGTGAGAAGAAAAAGGATCCAAAAATGAAGATTGTATTTTTGCTATGATTATTATGCTTATAACCTATGTAGGCAGACTGCTTGGAGAGGGCTTAACATTTATTTTGCTCTCGTAGGTGTCAGGCCCTGTTTTAGAGTGTACATGTATAAATGGTTTAGATCCTTACATTCACATCGTGTGGGTGAGAATTGTCATCATTCCACAGATACAGGTACTGAGGCTCATGAAGCAATTGTCAGAGCATGTGGAAAATGGATTTAATGTCCGTCGAACTCCAAAGCCTTTCTTCTTTCTACTCATCATCAGATTCTCCCAAATTTGTATAGAAGACTAATACAGCTCCCATATTCATTAGAAATGAGGTAATGTGAGTTGAATATTACACATGAAAATAAAAAAGCCAACTGGTTACTTGTAACTCTTTCTCTGGCTACAGCATTGTAAATACACTATGTTGAATTTGTTGGGATGTCCGAGCTCTAAGATGGGTTATGGCCATTCATGAGGCCAAGACATGGACACAGGTCTCCAGGAGCTCCCACTTTTGTTCTCTTCCAGATTCCCAAACCTCCTCTGCTGTCTTGAGGATTCCATTCAGTCCCTGGTCTTTGACAGTTGCTGAGTATTGCTTTTCTTCCCAGAGAGTTTTAGGAGGTGAGGTGGAGTGGGCCCCTAGCAGATCTGTAGGTTTGCTGTGATTGGCAGACTAAAGGGCCTCCAAAGATGTCCATGTTCTTTATTCCTGGAACCTGTGAATATGTCACCTCAAATGGCTGAAGGGGCTTTGCAGGTATCATCGAGTTAAGGATTTCGATATGGGGTGATTACCCAGGGTGATCAGGTGCCAGTGGGCCCAATCTAATCACATGTGTCCTTATAGGTAAAAATCTTTTCTTGCTCTTATCAGAGGGAGATGTCACTAAGGAAGAATACTTAATGAGATTCAGGGTTTTTAACTTTGAAGATAGAGGGGGAACACAGGCCAAGGAATGTAGGTGTCCTTACAAGCTGGAAAAGACAAATGGGTTCTTTCCTAGAACCTCCAGGAAGGAACCCAGCCCTTCGTATACTTCTTTGTTCTTACTTCATTGTCAAACTTCTGACCTACCAAACTGTAAGATAATACATTTGTGTTGTTTTCAGCTAGGTTTGTGGTAATTCTTTGCAACAACAATAGGGAATGAATATACATGGCCACATGGTTATCTATTTCACTAATATTCTGCAATAATATAAACTTAGAGAAAGGATATACATCTTCATAAAGGATGTGCTTTTCTTAAAGATAAATGTGTTTATAAGGCTTCTCAGCATAGGTTCTTAAATGCAGTCTAAAATGTAGTAGTTCAAAGAGCACAGCTTTGGAGTTAAAGAGTGGTGGTATCAACCCTGGCCTTGAAGCTCAAGTTGTAGGAAGACAGATTGTTTGATTTATTCTTCCTGAGCCCCATTTTCTCATTGGTGTAGTGATGGTTATGGATAAATTTAGGACTAGCCACTGTAAAGTGCCTATCTTGGAGACTGGCATACAAAGCCCACTTACAAATGGTCATAGTATTAAGAGTGTTCTTTAAAGTGTAGGATTCTTCTCAGTGATTCAAACAGTGAAACCACCTTGCTTCTCAGCTTTATATATCAGACTCTTGGGCAAAGTTATAGTTTGTCTCCTGTGAAAACTGAACTCTCTTCTTCTTAGAAATAGAGTTGAATTTGTGGTAATGAGAAGTAGGCTTGTGGTCTCCCTTAAGCTTGGGGGTCTGCTTTAATTTGAATCCCAGATTTATCACTTACTGTGTGACTTACCTATCTCCACCTGTAAAGAGGGTTCATGATAACAATACTGACTTCCTAGAAGTATTGTAAAAGTTAGAATTATGTGAGATAATGCATAGAAAGCTTTTAGCCACAGTAGTTGCCTATTAGGTATTGACTCTGTATGCCTCAGTGAATCTTATGGCTATCTTTAGTCAATTAAAAATAATAGCTAAATTGTATAAATCTTTTCCAACTTACCAACTCTTTGGCTGAATATATAGCATCTTGTTCTTTCAGTATCCCAGAAGCAGATGTAATCTTTAGAAAGGATAATCATATCTTTTCTAAAGATTAAGACATTGAGGATCTGTGAGATAAGTGATTTCTTCAAGGTCACAGTAATCAAAAATGGGGCTCCACCCTAGATCTTCCAGTTCCAGTGTCCCATTATCATTTACGAATATAACAAATTTCTTGAGGATGAACTGTATGCCAGACACTGCAATTTGCTGGGATCATCAATCACCAGGAGACACAGTCTCTTTTGTCATGGGTTCTTGATATATAGTATGCCTCCAGATGTTAAAACAAATTATTTCCGTAAGTATTAATAAAGAAAGTTCATGATTGTCATTTAGAGACTATGTCAGAGTAATCCAAACTTTCCTAGAGACCTTCCTGAAGAAGTAACATTTAGTTGGAAGAAGTGAGAGTTAGGCAGGCAATAGAGGGTGAGGGAAAAAGAATTCCATGTGGTGGGAATCTCCTAAGTGCAGTCCTGGAGGATGGAAAAGAAGTGACATCTTCTAGGAGTTGAAAGAAATAAAGTATGACTGGAGTAGAGTAAGGAGGAGAGAGGTGAGAGGTGAGGCAAGAGAGATTAGGAAAGTGCATTCTAGAGATCATTGACCACTATCTTAAAGACTCAGGACATTAGCTGAAGAGCAGCAGAAGCTACCAGTGGAGAGGCATGATCAAATTCACCTACAACAGTTGGGAGTGGGGAAGGAGTGGTGGACTGTTCTTTTAATTTGCAATTTTCTAATGACATCTGTATGGTCACTTCTTCTGGTGATACCACTGTTTTTTTTATGGATATGAGTAGATAGATAAGAAATAGAAGACAGAGCCACCATATTAAAAAATTAAATAGGCTGGGCATGGTGGCTCACACCTGTAATCCCAGTATTTTGGGAGGCCGAGGAGGGTGGATCACCTGAGGTTGGGAATTTGAAACCAGCCCGATCAACATGGTGGAACCCCATCTCTACTAAAAATACAAAAAATTAGCTGGACATGGCAGTGCATGCCTGTAATCCCAGCTACTTGGGAGGCTGAGGCAGGAGAATGCCTTGAACCCAGGAGGCTGAGGTTGTGGTGAGCCGCAATCACACTGTTGCACTCCAGCCTGGGCAATAAGAGCAAAACTCCATCTCGAAAAAAAAAATTAAATAATCTAGTTAGGAGATTGTTAAAACTCAGATACATGAATGTTTAAACAATCCCAGGAGATTTGTAAAAAGCTGTGAATAGCCAGCAGAGGCAGTGAATGCTGTGAGTGGTAGGAGAAGGATGAGCTCACAGTGAGCTAGAGTGACTGGAGGGGATGTCTTCATGGAGGAGATGAGCCCCTTGAACTGGAAGAATTGGTAGCATTTGAATATTAGAAGCAAGAAGGAAAGGTATTTTATTTCATTTTATTATTTATTTATTTATTTATTTAGAGACAGAGTCTCACTCTGTCACCCAGGCTGGAGTGCAATGGCATTATCTCGACTCACTGCAACCTCCACTTCCCAGGTTCAAGCAATTCTTCTGCCTCAGCCTCCCAAGTAGCTGTGATTACAGGTGTGCACCACCACACCTGGCTAATTTTTGTGTTTTTGATGGAGATGGAGTTTTACCATGTTCGCCAGACTGGTCTCGAACTCTTGACCTTAGATGATCCACTCCCAAAGTGCTGGACTTACAGGTGTGAGCCACCATGCCTGGCATAACAAGAAAAAATATTTTAAATGGGCAGATGTGTTGAGAATGTAGAATTGAGTAAGGCACATTTATTTGAAGGCCAGTGAGCAGGCCAGTCTGTTGGAAGAAGCTTAGTACTATTTTCTTTGTATCAGAGATCAGAGGAGTGTAATGGGAAGCCATGGGCCATGGGTAAACAGTGATAGCGGGGTGCAGTGGAGGCTGTCAGAGAATAAGGTGGCAGCTGTGAGGAGGAGGAGAAATTGAGAGAGCATCTATTTTATGGCAGTTCTATGTAATCTGTCACCTTGCATTATGATAATATAGAACTGTGTGCAATTGAATCACATAAGATACTTGGAAGCAGTGTCCTTGAATTCAGTAAAACTTGACTTTCAGGTTATAATAACACTGTGATATACAAAGAAAAATTTCTCCTTTTGTAATTGTCATTTTGGGGGGCATCATTGTATGGAATTGAGAAATGAAACAAATGCAGTCTTTTCCCCTTGTAGCCTATAGAACTCAACCTGTGACTCATTTATATATAGCAAATGTCATCCTTTTTCTGTACTAACTACTGATTTTTCTTTTACTCCACTTCTGGCCCCCTTTGCACAGGGCCACATTAGTAGGTATCTTAGTAGTTTGATTGATCTCAGTTTACATTATACTTACTCATTTTTATGTCACTCTCTACCACGAGATAATGAATCTGCTGTCTCATTTTTCTTTATATAGCAAAATGTTTGGCACAGGAAATATTTCTTGATTGAATGAATGAAGAATTGGCTCCAAAATGTCTTTTCTGATTAATCTTAAAACCATGAAGAATATAAAAGAAAATACTTTTTCTAAGGTAGAGAAGCTAAGGGAATTTAGGAAGAGGTTCCCTAAGGCCTAAGAACCCAATAAACTTACTTGCAATTCACCAGATATTTATTGGGCATCTGTAATGTGTCTAGAAAATAGGCACACAGCAATGACAGAGTCAGGCAATGTCCTTGCCCTCAAGGAGTATAGGTTATTTTGGAGGAAGACAGTGTTTGCTGGGAAGGAAGGAAAGCAGCATCATTGTCCAAGAGCAGTGGGGCGGCTTGCTGAGGTTTATTGGTCAGAGAGGGCTTCTCTGAAGAGTAGACTTTGAGTCTAGGCCTAGATTATAAGTAAAATTCATCTATGTGACTATCTGGAGGAAAAGTTCTCCAGAGAGAAGACATAGCTCATGCATAGACTCTGAAGCAGAATAAACTGGGATTATATGAGGATGAGAAAAGAGGACAGAGAAGCACATGGGGGTGAGGGATGTGAGATGAGTCAGAGAGGAGGTGGGAGCCAGATCATCCGGGGAGAACCTTGGAGGCTAGAAGACTGCATTTGGATTTGACTCTAAGTGTATTAGGACACTGTGAGGAGGGTTTTGTGCAGAGAAGTGATGGGCTATAATTTACATCTTTAAAAAGACCACTCTACCTTATTTATGGGAAATGGATGTTGAGACAGAGAGAAAAGCAGGAGGATGAGTTAGGAGGTTGTGGTGGTATCCCATTCAGGAAGTGTTGGTGGCTGAATTAGATTGGGATGTCAATGGAATTAGATGGATTCAAGATGTATTGTGCAGGTAGAGTAAACAGACTTCTTGATGAGTTGGATGTGGGGATGTAGAACTGAGAGGAAGGAAGGATGACTTCCAGCATTTGGTTTGAGCTACTGCATGCGTGTTGGTCTTGTTTACTAACATGGGGAACACTGAGGGAAGAGAAGAATGGAAAGGGGCCGAAAAACCAGTTCAGTTTTGGATATGTTAGGGTCAAGGTATCTCTTAGATATCTGAATAGAAATTTCAGATAGGGAGTTGGATATATTAGATAATAGATTTTTGAGTAGAGATTGAGATTGAAGGTATTAATGTTTGAGCCTTGTAATATGTAATTTATTTAAAATTCAGGCAGAACATGATCACTCATGGTAAGATCATGCATAGAAAAGAGAAGAAGGTGAGGCATATGTCTTGGGACTTTGTAACATTTAGAGATAGAGCAAGGACAGATGCAGCAAAAGCACCAAGAGTAAATTTCAGAGATGGAGAAGAAAAATCAGAAGAGTGTGATGTCATGGAAACCCAGAAGGAAGGTGTGGAAACTGAGTCAAGTGCTACTGAGAATTTGAATCAGTTAGAAAAGAAACAAACTGTTAAATAAAAATGAATAGATATAATACTAAGCAGAATAAAAGAAGTAAAATTGAAAAAAAAAATCAGAGAAGCTAAACAAGGAAAACTCAAGCACGTAAAGGAAAATATCTTCTATAGCTGTCTTAAAAGTAAAAGTCCAATGATTAGAGAGACAGCACTTACCAGGATGCATTCCAAAAGTCTGTAAAACTCTGTAGGACGTGAAAAGATTAACATGAGGTAGAACTACATAGTTTCTAGGAAGCTGCTTTTAAGCAAATAAAGAAGATTGTACAGTGCACTCAACAGGTTTTCAGCTGTAAGTGTCCATTAGTGTCTGAGTATATCTGCAATCTGCCAGTAACAGTTCAGTAAGTACAGTTGTCCCTTGGTATCCATAGGGGATTGGTTATCGGGTCTCCATCAGATGCCAAAATCCATGGATGCTCAAGTCCCTGATATAAAATGGCATAGAATTTTGCATATAACCTATGTATATTTTCCCCTGTACTTATTTTTTATTATATTTTATTTCAATAGGTTGGGGTACAAGTGATTTTTGGTTACATGGGTAAATTCTATAGTGGTGAATTCTGAGATTTCAGTGCACCCTTCACCAGAGAAGTGTACACTGCACCCACTGTGTAGTCTTTTATTTCTCACCCCCCTCCCAACCAACAAAGTCTCTGAAGTCCATTATACCACTCTGTATGCTTGAATTAATCTCTAGATTACTCATAATCTCTAATACAGGGCAGATGCTGTGTAAATAGTTGCAATTCTATATTGTTTAGGGGATGATGATACAAAGAAGTCTGTGCATATTTAGTACAGACACATTTAAAAAATATATTTTCAATTCTTATTTGGTTCCAAGGAGCCTGCAGAGTCAACTGTACTCAATTATATTTGCTACAGTTAAAGTATTCTGTCTACTTTGGTATAATTTGACCCTTTGTATATTTATTAACAGTTGTACATATTACATAAATTCGGAATCAGTTTAATGAAAATACTTCGTGAAAATAACAGTTTCAAGAATGGTATAGACAGTAGTCTTTAAATAAGTCAGGCTTCAGAAAGATGTCATCATCTTTGCCCCTGTTCTTCAAGTATGTGTCCTTCTTCCATATCCTACCTACAGTTTATGAATTAGGTTTTTAATTAGACCTGTTTTTAACTGTAACATAAATCTCTACTATGAGATCAATACAAAGGTGATTTACTTAACAAGAAATCTGACCCAGATTCTCCCACTTTTCTGCAATTTGCAGCATGTGAGTTTTTTATCCTTGCATCGATTGCTTGCTTCATAATCACAAAATGACTTTCACGTTTTTCTAAGTAGAGAAAAGAAGGAAAATACTCCCTTTATCAGAGTATAGGACTTTCCCATTTCTGATATTCTCACCCTTTAGGTCCCATTTGGCTACCTGAAGCTGCAAGGTGAATAGGAAAGTAAGTATTTGGCAAAGGGCTATGGGGACGCCATGATTTATTTAGATAGACTCATCATGATTTATCTCAGGAGCTGGGCTTATTGCCACCTTAAACATAATCATATTTCTGTTTTCAAGGAGGAAAGGGGAAATGACTGTTGGGTAGGCTACTCATGCTGAATGCTGTGGTTAATCCACTGGGCTGCCTCACATCCATTTCAAAGCCTCTACCCAAATGTGTATTCAGCATTACCAATTCTGCTTAGAACGTGCTGATTGAGCGTGACCATATCAAGTTTCATTCAGTTGTTTATTTGTCTTAGAATCCAAGATCTCTGGGTGACATATGGTCATCTTAATCATAACTGGATACAGATGTTCATAGTTGTTCAATGTAGTTAAAAGTTAATGGACCCCCCAATATCGGGGTTCTGAATATACAGTTGTAAACTGCAATTAGATTCCCATTTGGAAAAAGATAGAAAGGGGACACACTATAGTCATATTCTACAGCACACACATCTTGCTGGATGGGGCAGAACTGTTAGGCCAAAACTGTACTGTGACAGTGATGCAATCCTATAGTCAGTTATGGGGCAGCCTAGGTGGTCTGCTTTCCGGAAGGATCCTTTTTGTTTATCGTCCCCTTTGGCCTCTGGGTCTGTCTTGTAAGATGTACTTTGTTTATATTTCTCCATGGTCCCAACTTTGGTCAATTATAGGTAAGGATATGCTTCATAGGTCTACCTAGATGTAGCAGAAATGGAGCTTCAAGATTTCAGGATTGACTTAGTGAAGGGTGGCTAGCTTTTGGATTTCCTTGGCAAAAGGTTTTCCTCACATACTTAGTAGACCTCTAGTCTATTTTTTCACCTCTGAAAATTTCATCCCCTAATCAACATAGTTAGTGATATGACCTGAATACTGTCTGAAAGCCAAAGGTTTTTTATTTTTTAGCTGAATGGCCTCTCCCTAAGAAAATTAGAAATTCCCTTCAAATGGAGAGCACTACTGTTATTTCTGTATTTGCTAGCAGGGCATCTTACTCTGCTTAGTATTATTCTACCTTGGTGGGCATAAGGTCTCTAAGTGAAGGTAAATCAGATGACAGTTTGACCAACCATGTTACCATCAGTGGAGGGGGGTGTCACAGTCCTAATCTGGACCTTCTGACTCTCCCCATTCTTCAACCCACTGACTGCACTCAGCGAATCCACAGTTTCGTGTCTATGCCTGTGGAGCTCTTTTTCTAATACGAAGTGCACAGAATGAACTAGTTACCCAGTCTTATCAGTTCTACCTCCTGTTGAGCTCCAGTTTTCTTCAGTCTCACACTTACTACGGGGTGGTACAAAAACATACTTTTTTCATCCAGCAAGATTCCAAATTATGAGAGATACAGCATTCCAAGTGCCCGTTTTATCAGTTATATTTCCATTATTTTTAGTTTCACTCTGATGTAGTTTCATTTTTCTTATAGGACATTTCAGAAGGCTAAAAGATATAGCCCATATGTTCACTTTTTCCTAATACTACCACGTTGGTGGGCATAAGGTCTCTGAGTCAAGGTAAAATAGGTCACAATATTACCAAACATGTTGCCACTCTCCAATGGGAGTGTCAAAGTCCTAGCTCTGCCCTGTTCTTAAATCCAGTGATTCCACTCAGTTAATCCATATTTTAACGGCCATCATTGTAGCACTCTAAGAGCCAAATTTACTGCAAGGAGGAGTGTCTACTATATCTACCTAATAACAGAATTTGAGATCCTTTCTGAATATGAAATTTAAGTTGATTATTAAGAGAAACTACCATGGACCTCTTGCTTTTGCCAATCCAGTACCCATTTATTTGTCTTGTAATTGCAACCTTCTTTTATTTTATTTGAAAATCAACACCTCTATTATTAGATATAGTGTTAATAAAACTGTAGCTGAAGCTGCCTTATTCTCCCTGGCAAAAGGTGGAATGTGACCTAAGCTCTATCAATCAGATATTGTATCTGTGAAATAGAAATTTTGCATGGAATAACACAAAAGGTCACGTATGGATTAGAGAGTCCAGGGATTCAATATTCAATCTACCCCTTAGTAGCTCATTGGATGTGGTCAAGTCCTTAAGTTCTCTAACCCTTTTTTGTTTTGTTTTCATTTGAAAAATGTCACTGCTAGTGGTTTGTGGCTTATCTCTGTGCCTTTGAATTTAATCAGTAATGCATAAAAATACCTGTACTCAATACATATTAATTCTTATTATTAATGACATGATCAGACTAGTGGACATGTAAGGGATGGATCACAGAGGAGCAAACCTGAAGGAAAGAAGCCACATGGCTGATGAATCTGTTGCATGCATTGCTGTTGAGAATTCTCAAAGGCCTCAGGTGGTCGAAGAGAGAGGTGCAGGAGGAGATGATGCAAGAGCAATTTAGGATGTAAGAAAGAGAACTTACACAGTATTTCGTTGCCTGTCTTGACTCAGAGGATGAAACAGAGGGAGAAGCTTTGATATTGCTGGTAGGAAGGAGTATTCTGACTCTTGATTGGCCCCGATTCTGCTGCAAACAGAACTCTGGCCAAGGCAAGCTAGGTAACAAATATGTCATTTCTGTTGTTATTTGAAAATCCTCAAAGCCCAGCTTTCTCCTAGAATAGCATTCACTTTGATTTCCAACACAGTGACCCATGCTAAATACTGAAAGGTGGTGGTTCTTTGAAAATAACAGACAAAAATATTCCTTATATGACTTTTTCTTTTCATAGATAGAATAGGATGTTGGTAGACAGTACACTGATGATGTGAAATATTGATTGCTTCTGTTAAAGCTGTAATGGGATAAGGAAACATGTAATCATGGAGAATTTCTGTGAAATAACCCCATACCCTAAATTGTATAGGTTCAGGCTGCTGAATAAAGTTTTGAAAGTGAAGAATAGTCTGAGATTGCTCATGACATCAGGACTTTTTCCTTTTCCTCAGACGATGTTCTCCAATACTGATGTTTATTGCATAAAAAGTAACTGGAAAAAAGGCTTGATTGTAACTTTGAGATATAATTTTAATAACTAGATAAGA
The DNA here is from genome assembly GCF_049354715.1 of Callithrix jacchus. Classification (NCBI taxonomy): domain Eukaryota; kingdom Metazoa; phylum Chordata; class Mammalia; order Primates; family Cebidae; genus Callithrix; species Callithrix jacchus. The sequence continues at coordinate 171,970,195 of NC_133504.1, forward strand.
AACATAGGAGGTTTTATTGGTTAAACTCTAAGCCACACAGGACGATGCTGTAGAGAAGCAGGTATTTTAAAAATTGGACTCAAGCGGCACATACATTCACATCTTTACTCTTAAACATGTCTGAAAAACACTTAGAGAAATAACATTCTTGATATTATGTTGGTTCAATAAGGATGAGAAGATATTTCGACCCAAACATATGGATGCAGGCTTCAAGGACATCGTGAATTGTACCATCTGAAGCAACTGGAAACAAAAAGCTGTGTGGCTGGGAAGCGGCAGTTTATAACAACAGCTGGTGCTGTGGGCAGCAATCTAATGGGGAAACTTCTCAGCAGCAAGCCGTGCACACAGACAAAACAAAATCCACACCTGTGGTTGTTTACAAAGGGCAGAAAGGGCCACAGAACACACATCATTAATATGGTGGAGAGCACCATTAGCAATTCTAGCAAAGCAAAAAAGAACATGACATACTTTGAAATTCAGAGTCTGACATTAACAAGCTACAGGTTTGACAAATCGTAGAAAGAGATGGTCTCTACAATTTTGAATCTGCAGCACATTTCACAATGCGTGCCTGCCACATACTATGTATTAGGTAAATGTTTGTGGAATTGAAATCAACATATTTATGTCATACACACAAATGTTTACACCTCTCCCCAAAAAGGGATAGGAAGGTAGTTAGTGACTACAGGGGAAGAATTGATAAAAACATAACTGATGATCACGGAGGTTTGGAGGAGAAAGACCTCCTGGATTTAAAGCCCGGCTCTTGAGCCGTATGACCTAGGTAAGTTATTATTCCTCTTGGAATATTTTTGTAAAATGTTCATAATTATGGTTCTCTACTGGAGTTATTTAAAAGATTGAATGAGTTTTGTAGACAAATAATCTTGCAAAAGGTGTAGCACATAGAAGAGTCTCAGTAAGATTAGGTCCTCTTCTTTATATGCTTCAATTGTGTGTCACTCGTTTTTACGTATATTGGATTAGTCTAAAACAGGAGTCAGCAAACCATCCCTCTCTGGCCAACGTCATCCTGTTTTGTGAGTAAAATTTTATTGTAGCACTGCCACGTCCATTCATTTATGTGTTGTCTATGGCCACTTTATGTTTATAACAGTGGTGTTGAGTAGTTTCAACAGTATTCTTACTGCTTGCAAAGCCTAAAATACTGACTCTCTGGCTCTCTACAGCCCCCTGGTCTAAAGTAAACATTTCATTAGAAGATTCAACTGCTCTAATAAAAATCTTTTTCTTCTTTTGATTTTTTTTTTTCAAATGTGTACCTTTGTGTTTTTTATTTGTGTATCTCCCAATACAAGAACCTTTTATCTTTGGCAGCTTTACTACTAAACTTTAAACTCTGTGTGTAATTTGTTACTCAGTTTCTCTGCTCATCCATCTGTTCATTCAAAAAATATTTATTGAGGATTTTCAAGAAGCTGGAAACAGAGTGGTGAACGTTGAGGGTCAGGCCACAGCTGTTGCAGAGCTCAGTGATGACTCTCTCCATATATGTAGATAAACATGTAAACAGAAGTGTGAGTAAACCAACCTCTGAGCAAATTAGCATGTACATGATTTAAAAGTAAGATGATTTGCAAGAGAGGATCAGGTGAAGATGTGTGATCAAGATGGGCCTAGGATGATCAGGGAAGCCCTTTCTAGGTGGATGACATGTGAGCAGAAATACCTGCCTACAGAGAAGGGATAAACAAGCAAAGACCTGGGGGGAAGCATTTTCGACAGAGAGACACGTGGCACAAAGACCATGAGCTGCGAAGGAGCCTGACATGTTCAGGGGCTGACAGAACACAGGTAATGACACAGTGTTGGGGTATAGATAGAGAGCAGGTTGTAAGGGATTTTGCATCTCACGATGTGGTTCATTAGACTATTCTCCCTTCCATCACTCACCCCAGTGCACACATCCAAGCACTGATCAAAGTTCTGTGCATTCTACCTACTTGATATCTCTCAGATTCCCCCTTTCTCTACTACTTTAACGGGCACCATCATCTTTTGGCTTATGCTCAATGTTTACTAGCTGACTTCCCTGTCTCCCAGTGACTTCCTTCCTAACCAACTTCCACAGTGCCAGACATGGTAGTTCTAATTTATTCACCTGCTTAAAACCCTTTCCATAACTGTTGGATGAAGAGCCAGATTCTTAGCTTTGTACAGACCTTTGTTTCATGTGGTGGCCTCTGCTGGCTCTAGTCTTGTCTTCCTTGGCTCTCTACACTGAAACTTTCATTCAAGCCCTGGGAATGTGGTTCCTGCAACCTTTCTCTACATCCACTTTCCCACATCCCTCCACCCATCTCCCCATCCTTACATCATTTGAACTATCCCACTCGTGCCCAAGTATTTTCTCTTCTCACAAGTCTTCACTCCCTCCCCAAGCTGATTTAGACCACTCTGTGATTCTCTGTTACACTCAGAACATAATCCCATCGACACTCCCAAATGCCATAATCTCTTCCCCTGCCATATTTTTCCCGTGGTCCTTATTGTCACACAACATGTGATGCTTGTTTGATTACTTCAGTTGCCTTTTGTTTCTCCCACTAGACTTATGGCTTCTCATAGCAAGGACATTCTTTGTTCAATGCTAAATCCTAGTAGAATGCTTGGCAATAAATAGCTTATCTTAATTTGTCATTGTGGCTATAATAAAATATCTGAGATGTATAATTTATAAAGAACAGAAATGTATTTCCTACAGTTCTGGAGGCTGGGAAGTCCAAGAGCAGGGAGGTTGCTTGTGAGGGCCACTCTCTGCTTCCAAGATGGCTCCCGTCACAGTGGGGAGGAATGCTGTGTCCATGGCAGAAAGCAGAAGGGCAAGAGAGACAACTACGTTTAAGGAAAACCAAAAAAACCAAAATACAGATCAGGGCCTCACTCTGTCCCCAATCTGGAGTGCAATTCTACCATCACAGCTCACTGTAACCTCCATCTCCTGGACTCAAGAGATTCTCTTGCCTCAGCCTCCCAAGTAGCTGGTCTGCAGGCATGTACCACCATGCCTGGCCACCAAACCCTTTTTTTTTTAAATAAGAAACATTCAGAAGAAAAGCATTCCTATGGCCTAATTAGCTATTAAAGGTCCAGTATTTAATACTATTAAAATGCAGGTTGTAACACCTGCATTTTGGAGGGGACACATTCAAAGGGCAACATGAAATGTAGGTTGTAACACCTGCATTTTGGAGGGGACACATTCAAAGGGCTCAGTGATTTTTTTTTTTTTTGCTAAATGAGTAGATGGTTGAAGCCACCATTATTACCTAGATTACTGCAATAGCCCCTCCTCCTGTCTTCTATAGTATACTCTCTACATGATATTCAGAGAGGAATTTTAAAAATATGCAAATATAGTCCATAGCCTAAAAGAATTTAGTGGTTTCTTATTGCAATAAAGGGAATATATAGCATATCATTTCATATATATATATATATATATATATATATATATAAAAAATACTATTACTATAATATAAACTAAAGCATAGTGGTATATAAGACATATAATGTAATATGTAATCTGTCTGTCTACTTCACCACTTCCATCTTGCACCACTCTGCTTTCTTTATTAAGCTTTAGTCACACTGGCCTTGGCCTTTCCCATCCTTAGCTATGCCAATCTTCTTTTAGCCTTAGGACCTTTGCATATGGCCAGCTCATTCTATATTTCCAAATCAGCTCCTACCTCACCATCGTGGGGAGACCTTTATAGTCACCTCACTGTAGAGCCCTACCCCTTGCTATATATTGTATTTCTTCATTCACATTATTTCTTTCATAACTCTGACATCTGTTTGACTTTTTGTGCTTACTTGGGTGCTTATTGCTTGTTTCCTACACTAGATTGTAAACTCCATGAGCATGTGGACAAAAACCAGAACTGATTGCTTCACCATTGTATACCTGACACTTAGCACCGTGACTAGTAATGCATATGAGATGCTCAAATAGTTGCTAAATAAATAAATGATGAAACTTTTCACACACTACTAAAAACATCAATCAGATTCTCCATTTTCCTGACTAGATAATAAACCCCTTGACCACAGTGACAATACCATAATCATCTTTGTATTCCCAATGCTCATAACAATATTCAGCACATAATAGGGATTTGATAAGTGTTCATTATAGATTTTTAAAAATGAGAGTTTTGAAAGCCAGGGATGTTCTAGATGAGTTATCACAGAAATAATGTTGCACTTATGGTTATAGCGCAAGTCAATTGCTTCATGTAAAAGAGATAAAGAATGTTACCACCTAATTTTTAGGAAGCCAGGAGATCTGTGATGGTGAGTTAGGGTTTTGCAAATATGGTTGAATGAGTGACATGAAAGTATGTATTAATACCTTCAAATGTAAAAAGAATTTTTATGTGGTAGAGCAAGAACTAAAAAGAGAGACTATATCGTGGCCAAACAGGCAATGATGATGAAGAATTTGAGTCTGTACTGAGAAAGATGGGAGGGCTGTGATTGAATTAGGATCCATCCAAGCATTAATGATTGAATTACAAGATAGGAACAAGACCCAAGTACTAAAGGACCCTGCTGTTGCTGATGATACTAGGCAAGGGTCTGGCAGGTATGTCCCAAACCCCAGATGTGTGTGTGTGTGTGTGTGTGTGTGTGTGTGTGTGTGTGCACGCGTGCGCACGTGTACGTGTGCTCGCGAATATAAATTCTTCCTGCCTTTCAGGAGTTAGGAATATTTTCAAAAATCCCATCTCAAAAAGTCAAGTGCCTCTCAGGATTGGAGTTGTAAAAAATTCTCAGTCTCTTTTCTCTCCATTTTAAAGCTCAGGTGATTTCATTCCATGGACATAGATGTTAGGATGTCCTAGACAGTTAAAATGAGAGAATCTTATAATAAGTTTTCTTTTTCTTTGTAAAACCATTAAAATGTTTTTGTAAAATGTGTGAACAGCTACCACGTAATGCACAGAAAACTTGTATCTTGTCTAATTGACCAGTGTAGGAACATCTCAGTGGATGATAGGGGTTGCTAATCTTTTTATAAACCTTCCTTCTATCACAACTTAATATTAAAAAGCAGCAACACCTTAGCAGACTCTATAGTATGAGACCATTTATGTAAAGAGGACTTTTTAATTTGACAGTACTAAAATTGCCAAAATGGATTCTTTTTTAAAATTAAATTAATTCTTTGGTTAGTTGAGGCTGTCAACTCATTGTATGCACCAGAAAAAAAATTTTAAAAACCTGTAAACAGTCAATAAAAAATAAGATTGCTTTCCACTTTTATTTGGATTAGCTATTTTAAAAAATATATAGCAGATTTCAGCTATACTTTACGGCATCTTATTGACTCAGCCAGAGTAAATCATGGCAAATGAATGGCCTTGGCTCCTTAAAAATACTAATCGCTTAACAAATGATCTTTAAAAGCAAACTCAAGTTCAAAACTACATAACTAGTTTGTGTGACTTTTTTAATCTTCTGAGAAAAAGTAAATTAATCACAGAAGCTGAAAAGTAACTGGCCGAATAATCAAATTTTATTTGCCTCTTAACTCAGAGTGAGCTAGATTAGAAAGTAATGAAAAACCTCCCTTACATAATTTAGTTCCTTATGGCTTTGATTTTTCCCAAATTACAGCTTTATTGAAGAGCAGGCATCTGTAGATGTCATGCTTAATCATGGTTGTTTTTAGAACTAAAATCTGTAATTTCAGAATGAATTTTGAGGGAATCTCTGGGGCTTCAGAAGATCCTCCTAAATGAGGCTGTATATTTAATTCTATGATGAAATCAGCAGACTGGATCTGTGGAAGCCTTCAGTCTGCTTTGCCTTTGTTTTTTGATGACCTTGACAAGACCCAGAGTTTCATGAGAAATCACGTAAGCTGCTTGGAATAAAATACTTTGATATGTTTTGCTTGTGTATTTTTCTTGAAAAACGTTATAAATTTTAGATGGATAATAAATTGATGTAATTTAGACCTTATGGGCAACATATTTGCATTGATGCTGATGACTTCAGCTGGCTGTCCTGCTGGCGGGAAGAGAAGATTGGATACTACCTGACAGCCTCATTGCCTTCTTCTGGGTACATGCGTCAGTGTTTGAGCCTTTTATCAGAGAGGAACACTGTAGTTCCTCCGGGTTCACCTTATGAGCTCTGTGCGCTCCCCCTGCACAGGTAACTATTTTTTGGAATATGCTTTCAAGGTACAATCATCTTCATTTGTTTATTCACCCTAATGTTTGTTAAGTATGTGATATGGTTTGGCTGTTTCCCCACCCAAATCTCATCTTGAATTGTAGCTCCCATAATTCCCACATGTTATGAGCTAGGGGTCCAGTGGGAGATAATTGAATCATGGGGGCAGTTTCCCCCATACTGTCCTCATGGTAGTGAATACATCTGACAAGATCTGGTAGTTTTATAAGGGAAAACCCCTTTCACTTGGCTCTTACTCTTTTTGCCTGTCACCATGTAAGATGTGCCTTTTGTCTTCCACCATGATTGTTGAGTTCTCCCTAGCCACTTGGAACTGTGACTTCATTAGACTTTTTTTCTTTGTCTCTTAATAAATTACCCAGTCTCAGGAATGTTTTTATCAGCAGCAGGAAAACGGACTAATACAGCATGTGTTCTGAACAAGTTATTATGATAGGAGTTGAGAATACAAAGAGGTAAGCCTTCATGCAGCTTACATACATAAAGAAGTCAACACATGAGTAAACCCAAAGCAAATTAAGAAACACGTTCTAAGCCTAGAATGAAGACTATGAAATAAACAAGCAGCAAAAAGTAGTAACTGGATTTGGAGGTATGGGTAGGTTAGGCTTAAATAGGCTGTTCAGATAGAGTTTCTTTGAGGAGGTGATGTGTAAGACAAGGTGAGACCCTTAAGAAAATTCCAGGCAGGAGGGAACCCTGGGGTGACTGAAAACTTCAGAGACATTGATTTGACTAGAGAATGATGAGTGAGGGGCATGGGAATATGAGATTGGAGAGAGAGAGAAGGGACTACTCCCTACTCTCTTATAGGATTTAGAATCTTTTATAGAGTTTAGAAAGGACTTTGGAGCTTATCCTAAATTTAATGAGAAAGAGTATTATTTCTATAGTGTTATATTCTCTTTTTCTCTCCCAATAATAAACTATTGATATGGTTCTTTTATCTTTTCATTTTCTTTCAACCAGTGATTACTGAACATTTACTCTACACTACACCAAATCCTACCTTCCTAAAGTTTAATGTTTCAGGTAATAAGATAGACATCAATCTAATGGCATACAAACTAGAGTTCATATGAACTGAAACTTATCCCGTAACACACAAACTCGGAATTGTGGAACGAGTTATAACATAGTTGACTTTGATGCTTGATCCAGTGTTCATTCTCCAGTCTCAATGTACAGTTCTTAATGTATTGGGGTAAACCTCATTAAGAAGTTGAAAAGATGACAGGTGCACTGGCTTATGCCTGTAATCCCAACAATTTGGGAGGCCAAGGTGGGAGAATCACCTGAGGTCGGGTGTTCAGGACCAGCCTGACCAACATGGAGAAACCCCATCTCTACTAAAAACACAAAAAACACAAAAAATTAGCTGGGTTTGGTGACACATGCCTGTAATCCCAGCTACTTGAGAGGCTGAGGCAGGAGAATCACTTGAACCCAGGAGGTGGGGTTCTGGTGAGCTGAGATCACTCCATTGTACTCAAGACTGGACAGCAAGAGTGAAATTCCATCTCAAAGAAAAAAAAAGAAAGAAATTGAAAGGCAATTTCAACTTAATGAAGTTTAATAGTTCAGTAATTTTTTCAACTACTTAATGATTGGGGAAGAAAAAAATAATAATATACTGTAGAAATAAAATGATTTCTCATTAAATTGAGGATAAGCTCTAAAATCCTTCCTAAACCTTATAAGGAACTGAACAATCCCTAACTCCCTCTCCAATCTCATTATTTGGAACTCTCAGTTCAGTCCATTGTATTCCATATCCCTTTCACTGTGTTTCTTTCTGTCTTCTGTGACAGTAGAGAGGAACTGAAAAGTAATGTTTTTCCACAAACTTCACTCTAACATGATCACATTTTATATGATTGAACGGTAAACCTTATTTATTGCATAATGATGGACTTGACTGTATTACAAGGATAAGTATGTTGCATAGGAAGTGATCACAGGGGAATCTGATCTTGATGTAGAGCTTGGGGAAGGATCCCTTAAAGAGGTGACAGTTGAGCCAAGGCCTGAAGGATGGTTAGGATTAGCTAGGCCCATATCGGAGGCAGGAATGTTCTCTCTTGGAGGAATAGGGAATGAAATTAGAAGAGGATAGCTGGAGCTGAAGGAATGATGGGTAGCATGGAATCATTCCTGCTTTATAGAGGTAGTCAGATACGGCAGAAAACCACCCAAAGGGTGTATGACTCTTGCGCAAGTGTTCATATATTCTGAAGAAAAAAGGCATTAAAGTGATAGAATTGCCAACTTTGCTTGAAATTCTATTTTTTTAAATTACAGGAAGAGATTTTTGGAGCAGGAAGGGACCACAGAGAGAGTAATTTAACCTCCCATTTAATGAACAAAAAACTTTTGCACAAGAATTAAATTGGTTGACCTAAAGTCACATACTGTTAATCCAATGTTTCTTTTTTTGCCAGTACTCCAGCTGTATACCAGATATAACTTGAACCAGGTCTTTAAAAATTATTTTGTTATTATTTTTTTTTTCTATAATAAACTTGCTTCCTTATTTCCACTATGAGTATGAAGTTGGGGGGTGAACATTTATAACCTGTTATTATTGTCTACTAAGGCAAGCTTTACTCTAAAGAGCAAATGCTTGCTTTATACACATGGAAAAAAATTATTTAAAAACCCGCTTATGACAAGGGTGAGGATTAGGGAAACAAACACATACACACTACTGATTGCAGTGTAATTTATTGAATTCCTTTAAAAGGCAGTTGACGTCATAAAGCTGAAGAGAAACATTCCCCATAAAGTTCATTTCTAAATAAAAATCCTGCAGTTATTTTTACAATTGTGCATAGGACACATAAATAAGGAAGTTCAAATAGTACTTGTCCTCGCCTGTTTTCTGTTTCTGTAACAGAATACCTAAAGCTGGCTAATTTGTAGGGATAAAACGTTTATATTGGCTTGTAGTTCTGGAGGCTAGAAAGTCCAAAAACATGCTGGCAGCTTCTGGTGAGGGCTTTCGTACTGCATCATAACCTGGTGGAAAAGCAGAAGAGCAAGCTAGTTGTGTGTGAAAGAAACCACTCATGAGGGGCGGCCTTGCTTTATAGCAAACCCCTCTTTTCAGCAACTAATTCAGTCCTGCAAGAGCAAGAACTCATTCACTTAACTGCCATGAGGATTAACCCAGTCCCTCAAGAGTGGCATTAATTCCTCTTAATGACCTAATCACCTCTCAGCGACCCACCAGCCAACATTGCCACTTCAGGAGCCACATTTCCAACACATGAATTCTGGGGGACACACTCAAAGTGTAGCAGTACTGTGTATCATAATGAGAATTGAGAAATACTTTAGCGCCCACCCTTAGGAGAGTAAACAAAGGAATTGTGATATACTAAAACACTGAGAGAAACTAAAGCTTCATGTATTAAAGTGGATGTATCTTAAAAATATTACAGTGAGCTCTAAAAGCAACTTTGAGAAGGTTACATAAAAATATGCCTTTTATGTAAAATGTAACATATTCTAAATGACAGTTTTGTTTTGGATGCATAACTTATTGATATATGTAAAAAGATGTACACAGGCTTGGTAAATATCACATTCAGATGTTATCAGGGAAGAATATGCAGATGGCTTTTATAGTGTGTGTGAAGATTTTTCTTTCATATGTTGGGCAGTAGATATATGCATGGATTAGCACAGGTTTTGCCTGTTTCAGAAAATGTTTTCTACACAAGGCCAGAGTATTTATGTGTCCTGGGACCACTGTAATAAATCATCCTAAACTTGGTGGCTTCTAATAGAAGTTTATTCTCTCACAGTTTTGGAAGCCAAAAGTCCAAAATTAAGATGTCAGCATGGGCTCTGAAGGGTAAGGATCCTCCCCAACAGGCTGTGGGGGACAACCCTTCCTCGCCTCTTCCAGAGCCTGGTGGCTGCCAACATGTCTTGCCATTCATTGGCTTGTGGCCACATCACTTCAATCTCTGCCTCTGTCTTCATGTTAGGTTTTCTTCCTCTGACTGTGTCTAATCTCCCTCTACCTCTCTTATCTAAGGACACTTTTGCTGTCATTTAGGGCTCATGCAGGTATACCAGAATGGCCTCACTTCAAGATCCTTAACTTATTATTCCTGCAAAGACTCTTTTCCCAAATAAGGGAACATTCACAAGTTAGGACATAGCAATATGTTTGGGAGTCATTATCAGATTACCACAGCTAGGTAGTAAATATTTTAGGATTTGTAAGTCCTATGTTTTCTGCCGCTCAACTTTGCCACCATAGCCTGAAACACTCATAGTTGAATGAAACAAATGAATGTAGCTGTGTTTCAATACTACTTTACTTGGAAAAGAGATGAGGGCCTGGATTTGACTGGGAGTGAGCAGCTGCGGAAGTTTGCAGTCCTGTGGTCTATGCAAATATGTATTACATGTGGCAAGTCAGTGGGATCTATTGTGACATTACTGATGGCTCACTACTAACATCACACTCTAATGCCCATGGGGTGAGTCTGATGCAGTGAATTATCTGATCCAAGATAATTCACACTCTAATGCCCATGGGGTGAGTCTGATGCAGGCAACTTATATATACGTGTAAGTTTTGTTTTATAATAAGCTTCTAACTTTCTGAGAAAGTCAAGAAACTGCTAACTCCATCCTAAATTGTGAAGTTACTTATTTGTGACACCTTCACTTTTGAAGCATACACAGAAGATGTGCACATATGCCGATCACATGGTAGATTTGGCAGAAGGCTTTTTGGAAGAAAGGAGAGCCTGAAAGAAGGAGTAGTTGAGTCAAAGCTGCATCAGCCCTGCATGGAGCCCAAACTGGCATGAACTCAGTGCAGAGTTGAGTTATTCCCATTGCTCAGTCTGCTTCCAGAGCAGCATGATATAACCTTGCTTTAAAAGACACAGCATGGCCCCATAGGAAAGACAGGATGGTCCCTAGAAGGAGGTCAGGCAAACCGAGATGCCAGCATCACCTTATACCCAAGGTCCAAATTGATATTTGTGCAAAAGGAATTGTATCTAATCATTTCATTTTTGGGTGACTTCTGGCTCCTGTTTGAGCAGTTTCTTTACTGTCACCAATGCTTGTGTACAATATTGATGAGATAAGATAATCAGAAATGCAGTCCTAAATTTTATCTGGGTAAAAATTAATAACTATTTATTGAAAATTATTGTGTTCTAGGTACTGTGTTAAGTAATTTTCAAGTTACTTTATTTATTCTAATCCAGTAGTTCTCAATGGGGACTTAGTTTGTTCCCCAGAAGAAACTGGGCAATGTCTGGAGACTTTTTTGGTTGTTATGACTTGGGATGGAACTACTTATGCCATCTATTGGATAAAGGCTGGTCTTGCTGCTAAATATCCTAGAATTATGAAGACCACCCACTGCAATGAAAAATGATCTCGTCCAAAATGTTTATAATTCTGAGGCTGAGAAATTCTGCTTTCACCCAGCAAAACAGTCTGTGTTACTGTCCATCTTACTGACAAGGAAATAGGCTTAGAAAGTTTATATCTTCTATCCAAGATAATTCAGTATGACTCCACGGTTTTGACCCTACACTTAAACAGAATATTTCTAGAATTTGAAAAGATATTTAGTTAGACACAGGGTCAATCAGCCAGATTTTGAAAATGTATGCCAAATGACTTTTAAGGAAAGCAAAATGAATATTTATGGAACAGCTAATGTGTGCTAAGTACTGTATTAGATCCTGTTACATACACTGTAAGTGGTTTCTGTGGGGTATCTTTGTGTCTGTCTTCCAGAGTAGAAAGCTGAGGCCCAAAAGTGTTTTAATAACTTATGTATTCAAGTGTATAATTATGGATTAACAAGAATTTGAATCCAGGTATGTCTGACTCTAGAACCTATTTCTTCTTAGGTCATGAGTCTGTTCCCTTGGTAAGAGGTGAAACTAGAGAGGTGACTGAAGAATTTTTTTTTCTGTTTATTTTTAATGCAAAGTCCTTATGGCAGGATTATATCAAAGAATATACGAGATGTCTGAAATGTTGAACTACCCATGTCCTTTTCTATTTCCAGTCTTAAAAATTGTAATTCCTAAAGCTGCAAGATAGCAATGAAATAAAGCAAAATCATGTGAATTCATTATCTATGTTGTTCATCACTAGGCAAGACCCACTTATTTTTAACAGACTGCAGAATATATTTTGAAGATATGAGACTATAAAATTGTTTAATTGTTAAAAATAAAAATAAAATGCCTTTGAAATACATTGTGAAAGAATGAGACTTCTGAAATTTATGATAATGAATAAAACTATTGGGGCATAGACTTTAGGGTGATATGGAATTTATATTACTCGAAGGGAAAATGTTTACATAACTTCCTAATGGGTTTGCCATTTATGATTCAATAGTTCTTTTCCCATTTAAAAAATTAATGCATATTTCATTATAGACCATTATCTTTCCTTCTGTTGATTTTGTAAGGTTTCTATAATTTACATTAAAAAAAGAATAATAAATGAGTTTAATAATGTTCTTAATCTCTTTGCACTAATTTTTTTCTCTTTTCATGGCACTATTTTAAAAAATCAGTGCCTGTAGTTGTCCTCAAGTGATTTAAAATAGCCATTTCTGTTTAAGCTTTGAAAGACCAATTAATGTTGAAGTGGCGTCATTCAGTCTTTCCTGCGCTAATCTAATTGGTAGCAGAATTAGTGTAGCAATTAAAGTGTTATTTCCATATGGTTAATAATATTTTATTATATCATCAGATTTTCCTTTTGGCTTGAGATTGACTTGAATTTAGTTATTTATTATTTATCATTCCTAGACTTGGTCTATTCAAAGAAAAAAGAAGGGTTTCTTCTGTGACCTGCATTATCCATATTAAGAAAAATCTCAAATTGAGTGGAAGATGGCTTCAGAAGGAATAAGAAATAAACTATCATTCTATACTTCTATCAAACTTAAACATACTGTGCCTGTTGCAGATTAGAGACACTGAATTTCATTTTGTAAGCAGTTTGCACCAGTGGGTATGTGAAAAAGTAGGACAGGAATGACGAGTGATCACTCTGGTTAACTTGGTAGCCATACCTGTGTTGTTTAGTCATTAGACATTATGGGCAGGCCGATCATTTGATACCCTCTCCTTCCAATTCTTGCTACCTGGGACTTATGAAGATGCACAGCAACAGTGACATTTATGAATTCCCTATTAACTCACCTTTCTGGGTCCCTTTCTTCCAAGGGAAAATATGGTGGATTCCTATATGTACTGAAGTCACAGCAGTCCTACTTCTATGAAGTCCCTTCCATTATAACCTTTCCCAAATCCCTCCAAGCCTCAACCATGTATTTCTGTCTACTGGTCTCTAGTTATCTCTCTATTTGGTAACTTAATTTCTGCCCACCTTGCCAACTTCATTCTCACATCATTCTCCCACTTGATCACTTCCTTTTAGCCAAATGGTCTCTCAGAGTTTCTTATGTTACCAGTCCTGAGTCATAGCCTCTCACTTGCCATTTTCTTGACCGGAAATTTTGTCCTTTCACTGTATAATGTCTGGCACTTTTTTCCTCTGGGATTCAGCTGGAATGTCTCTTTCCCAGAAGGTCTTGCTGTGAATATCTCATCTTTACTAAGGGCTCCTTATCTTTCTCTCTCAGACCACAGTGTGTTTTTATATCATAACAAATTTGAAAACAGGGATTTATTTACTTTGTTTTCTTATTTTATTAGACTTGGTAAATTGTAAGAGCCATGAGGACAAAACTTTGAATATTTAAATCACTTCTATATGCCCAGTATAACTTTATGTTTATATCTTACCTAAATGAATTAAAAATATTTGTAATATGAATAAATGGATGATGATGACCTCTGTATGATGAAGGAAGTGCCCTGACTTCATGAAGCCTCAACTCCCAGATCTTATATGACACCACCAGAACAGGCATCACTTCTGTTAATTCCTTCCCTCTTGGCATAAATTTCTCTGCGAATTTTCCCATCCCTTTTCCCCAGGTTTCTAACAAAGCACATGTTCTTCAACCATTTCAAAAATTTAAAGTACTATACCTGATGACTTAGCAATGACTTAGACACAGTTTGTAACACCCTCAAATCATCTTTGTAATTGTGGTTCTATTAAATTTATAAAGTATCTGTAGTGGTATCTGATGCATTCTGTGACACTTTTTGAGGGTGTGTCTTTGGGCAGACCAGTGGAGTCAGGAGAGGGAATAGGAGGGCCTATTTTGAACATGGAAAATTCCCCAGATTTGTCAACCTACATTCATCAATTTGCATTTTTTTTATGTTGTCTCTCTTTAGGCCTTTCAAATGACCCCTTGTAAAAAAAACAAAGGATTGTGGAGGGAGTAATGAATCCAGTTTGCAAGATTAAAGAATGAGTAGTAATATATTTTATTATAGCAGTTTTAACTTCTAGTAATTAATGCATTTACTATTATTCTAAAAATAAAAGTAATTTCTTCACTTTTACAAAAGGTAGGCACTGCCAGTATGTAGAAGAGATTATAAAATTGCCCATAATTCTAGCCCCACTTTGCCTCTTGAGAGCATGAACTTTGTCTTATTTAACATCCTGTCTTTAGCACCTCATGTGGTGTGGGCACATAAAGCATACACAATAAACATTGTTGAATAAATAACCTACACATTGCTTGTGTCAACAACTTGATATATGGCTCTTAATTTATGTATATAAATTTATGTAATTAAAAGCAGTGGCCATCTCAGGTGTAAGCACAAGGGGCTGCATTGTTTGAAGGGAATTTAATAGCAATAGTAAAATCAACTAACAGCGGGTCTCCTTTTAGTTTTCACCATGCTTGGGCAATTCTAGACAATGGCAGTGATAAAATAGTTCTCCAGCCAGACCACTCCCACCCCCTCACTTTGTACTTCACAGGTTAAGTGCACATTATGTGTTAAACTTTATCCTCAGCTTTTAAAATAACATATTATCATAAGTAGTTTCCAGCTGAAAACTTTTACAACTTCTGGTGAAAGCACTTGGCAGCGTATCTCAATAACTGAAAGTATTCATGATCTTTGAATCTTTCTGCTGGGATTCTACCTTAAAAGTAGCATAAAATGCAGATGAAGATTTATGGAAAATGATATTCATCGAAGCAGTATTATAACAAAAGTGTAGAAGTAGGCTGAATGCTGAACACTGAAGATATGAGCTATTTATTAATGGTACATTCATAAGATGAACTATTATCATCATTAAAGTGACATTGATGCACAGAAAACTCAGTATATTTTGAAGTGGATCTGAATCGGAAGCATGTACTTACTCTTCAGAAGTACATGTAATGGAGAGCACATAAAATAGAAATATGGCAGGAAAAAAGTAGATGATTGCTAGAGTAACAATGTTTATACTATTCCTAGGGACTGGACATGCAATCAGAAATCAAAAACTTAAGATGCAAATTTTTGCAAGTGTAGTATATTCAAAATATAGTTGTAGAAAAGTTTGAAAAATGACATATCTAGTAAAATGTAGTTAATCCATTAAATATGCAAAATTCTGGTTCTGAGTCTTTTGATAGCCTATGGGACACCTTCCAATAGCTATGGCAATATTTATGCAAAGGGCTAAGTCCATTGCAGCTTTCTGGCTTGGCAATGCTTTCTCATTTTAAGTAGCCAGGCAAGAAGGACCTTCCACTTGGCCAAAGTAAAGGCAAGCAAAGATGAGGATTACTCATCCAGGAAATGCATAGGACAACCTGTGCATTTCTCCACTAATGGAGAAGCTCTATTATTTTTAATAGGCTTCTATCGGTCTTATTAGGTAGGACACGCTGGTTTTCTATTTACATAATATTTTTTCTGTTAAATTGAAGTGCCTACAGATTTTCTAATTACTTTTAAGTGGGACTTATTTTAGTCAACCATCTGCAAATTCTCTTAGTGGTTCATTTTGTGAACCCAGATTTACAAAAACAATAAAATTTTTTGATATGTTTTCACATTTGAGATGTAAATTGAGACTTTTCTATCATTTGAAAAAACTATTGTTATTAGAAATGTGATCAAAGAATCAAAAATAAAATATCCCATTGATCTATGTGTCTGTTTTTATGCTAGTACAATGCTGTTTTTGTTACTGTATCTGTGTAGTTTAATTCGAAGTCAGACTGTAATCTCTCCAGTTTTGTTTTTTAATTTTTATTTGTATTCAGGATAGCTTTGGTATTTGTGGTTCTATATTATTGTGGTGAAGAATTTCATTGACATTTTAATAGAGATTACAGTGAATATGTAGATTGCTTATGTAATATGGACATTTTAACAATATTGATTCTTCCAATCCATGAACATGGAATATCTTTCCATTTTTATATGTCCTCTTTAATTTATTACATCAATGATTTGTAGTTTTTATCGTAGAGTTTCTTTCTTTAGTTAAGCTTGCATCTAAGTACTTTGTTTTATTTATAGCTGTTGCAAATGGGATTACTTTGTTTATTCCTTTTTCAGATCATTCACTGTTGGCATACAGAAATGCTAGTGATTTTTCTGTGTTAATTTTATATCCTGCAACTTTACTAAATTTTTTTTATTAGTTCTAAATTTTGTTTTTTAGATAGAGTCCTTAGGTTTTTCCAACTCTAAGATTATATTATCGTCAAACAAGGATAATTTGACTTCTTCCTTCTCAGTTTTGATACCCTTTACTTTTTTCTCTTGTCTGATTGCTCTAGCTAGGACTTCTATTACTATGTTGAATAACAGTGATGAAAGTGGGCATCCCTGTCTTACTCCAGACATTACAGGAAAAGCTTTCAATTTTTCCCCATTCAGCATGATACCATCTGGGGATTTGTTCTTCATTTGGCTTTTATGTGTTGAGACATAGTCCTTTTATACCCAGTTTTTTGAGTGTTTTATCATGAAGGGATGTTGATTTTATCAAATGCTTTTTTGAGATCTGTTGAAATAATCATTTGGATTTTTCTCTTCATTCTTTTGACATGATGTATTACATTGACTGATTTGTGTGTGTTGAACTATCCTTGTATCCCTAGGATAAATCCCACTTAGTCATGATGAAATTTACTTGTTGTTCTATTCTACTGTGGCTAAGCTGACACAAATCACAATACAAAATTGTTCCCACTTTTTTCTCCCCTTTCCACATGCAGAAGTGCCTCTCCCTATGACCACAACCAACATCAGCTCATGGTGGGGTTCTGCCAGGCCAGCACCAGTGTTCACCTAAAGCCCAATGGCTCTTCAGTAAGATTGTGGTGAATGTTCCCAGGCCTGGGACTCACCATTCAGAGCACTGGGCTTCCCTCTGGCCCAGGGTGGGTCTAGAAATGCTATCCAAGAGCCTAGGCTTACACTTGGGAACCACAAGAGTGTGCTTGTTGCTGTACTCCACTGTGGCTGAGCTGGTACCAAAGCTATAAGATAAAGTCCCTTTTACTTTTCTTTCCTTTCTTCAAACAGAAGTCTCTTCCCATAATCACCCCAGGTGGGATTATTCTGAGTCACATCTGAAGTTAGCACAGCTCTGAGTCTCACGCAAGGCTCTCTATAGCAAGCTTCGTTGAAAACACAGAACCTTTTACTTGGAGATCCCCATGGGCTACCAACTATATGTTTACATATACTTTGTCCTTCTTTGGTCTCTAAAACCAGGTCTTCATATAATATGAACTGATAGTACCTTGTGTAGCTCCTTTAGGTGTGTATAACAATTTTAAGTATGTAATTTTATTAGTAGGGTGAAATGTCTTTTCTCTACGAGAATACATTCTAAGAGAGTAGTGACTATATATATTTGGATGATTTTTATCTGAACTTTAAGTGCCTGGAAAATAGTGAACTGTCATATATAAGATGGAGAAAATGATGAACTCTGTTGCATAGAATTGCTGTAAGGAGGAAGTGAGACTAGGTATGGAAAGGTCTTAGAAAAGATTAGAGCAAACATACTTTTAGTAAAATACCTGAAGCCCTGGATTAGTGATGCAGTTGGCAAAGCCTCATCAGTACAGACCAAACAGCTTTCCACCAACCCTTCATTTATTCTTTAGGGATGTCTGAATGGTTCAGGCACCCTAGAATCATCCTAGAATTTAGCTTACTTAGCAATATTAAGGCACCTTGATAGAAAAAGACAGGTATAAATCAATCAATCTGAGTTTTATTGGTTGTTGTTAGATGGCCACCAATTGGAAAAGCACAGAAGGGTCTTTTCCCATTCCCAATCTGAGGACAGATGCATAGGCCACTTTCTAATTAGCTCCTTTTTTATTCATGAAAAGTATAGTGTCGTCACTTTCCTGTTGTGATTCTCACTATCCAGACTATAGATACTTACCTTACTTTTACTGGCCTAATGAAACTCCAAATATATTAAAATAATTTAATATTTGAACATTTATGATCCGTCAGCCCTTATTCTAGGTGCCTTAAATGTATGGACTTATTAAATTCTTCCAATGATCCTACAAAATAGAATTTATTATCATTCCTAATATTGACATAGAGAAATTCCCCTGGTTTCACAGCTAGTAAGTGGTAGAGCTAGTATTTGAATGTAGATAATATGACTCTTAGTAGCTCATGCTTTCAACTATGGTATTGTGTGGATGAAATGGTTTTAAAGGCAACTTGTTGTTCACACCACCCTTAAATCTGTATTTCAACTATCATTTAAGAGAGTTTTAGCTTTTGTCCTTATCACGTACCTAGAGAAAAAGAAATGTTGAAATCAGTTGTCTGTCTCATTTTGACCAAAAGTAAACTCATCTTTCCAGACCTTTGATCAATCAAGTTTATCTTATCACCAAAACAAAGGAGGAAACAAAACAAAACAAACAAACAAAACCCCTGGGCCCCATCAAGGTTTAGCAAGACATCTGTATCAAAGATATCCCACAAAATTGTCCAACTGATTCATCCTCCGATTGAGAAATGTAAGGCAGTAGTCCCACTGTGGATGGAAAGACCCCCAACTCACCTGGAAAATGAGGGAAGAAAGTCAGGGGAAGAAGAGAGAAGACATACAAGAACATGGATTAGAGGGACAGAGACAGTGAGAGACAGCTGCAGAAATAAGCCATGTAAGACTGGGTCAGCTCTACAGGAATGATAGTTGATCTTCAGATGGCTTCAAGAAGCAACAGAAAGGAAAGAGACAGAGTACTAAGGTATCAAGACATTTAACTCAGCATATTCTCTGAACTAAGTGGTAGAATGATTTTATCCCTCACTCTGTAAAGGATTAAAGTTTAGATTTTCTTTGAAGATTAACAAATCTCAACTTTTGTTGGAGAGTTCATACCTTAGCAATGTCAAATAACAGAACACTATGAAACTTTTATTTAAATTATTTATAAGTGATAAAATAACACTAATCAGAATGTAAATTTTTAATGTTTGCTGTTGAATATTCTATAATTCTCTGCATTGTCTTTGATGACATGATTTGTTGAAAATGAAAAATGACATATTATTTCTATATTACTACTCAGTTTTCTTTTTTGTAATTTGTTTTTCCTCAGATAGTCAGAAATGATGTATCCATTATTTTTGTAGTGCCTTTTAGGTAGGGATTAATGAATTATACCTAATTAATTATAAGCAAGTTTCTAAGAAAAAAACTGATGAGAGATTGCATTAAAAAGTGACTTTTCATTGTTTTATTTATTTATTTGAGACAGGGTCTCATTTTGTCACCCAGGCTGAAGTGCAGTGGCACAATCTCAGCTCATTTCAGCCTCTGCCTCCAGGTTCAAGTGATCCTCCTGCCTCAGCTTTCCAAGTGTCTTGGGCTACAGGCACGTGTCACCATATATGGTATCCTATTTTTGTATTTTTAGTAGAGACATGGTTTTACCTTGTTTCCCAGGCTGGTCTTAAACTCCTGAGCTCTAGCTATCCATCTGCCTTGGCCTCCCAAAGTGCTAAGATTACAGGTATGAGCCACCGTACCTGGCCTCATTGTTTTATGTAAAAAAAAAAAAAAAATCAGAATGTGATCTAGGTGACAGATTATTCCATACATAAAGATGATAAAAGTGTAGAATGTTACTAGACTAGATTATTTTCTAGGTTATAAATAATGCAGGGTCCTAAAACAGGAAGTAAAGAAAGCATTTAATATAAACACAGCAGCCCTAAAAATTCAATTCAGATGTAATCCACTACAAAACTATATGTTGGCCAATAAAAATCTCATGCAACTACAGCTTCATGTATTTGAGGAAGAGTTGGTTTTAACTGCATTTCAACAACTAGGCTACATAAAATTTAGTATTTTATCTTTGGCTATAGGAAATGATCTAGTTTCAAAATGACTAATCTGTTAAATTCAACCATTATTCAGTATCTACTGTTGGGGCAACATGTACACAAGTAAATTGCAAATGTTGGATTGCTTTGCTCTGAACTCTTTCTTGTGTGTAATGAATTTGTCTAAGGAGAAAATTAGGGGGAGATGAATTATGCAATTTGAATCTCATAGGGATGCAAAGAAAAACTCCAAACTATTCTGATTTTATGCATTTTACTCATTGATGGAAATCGATACACTTCTTGAAGTCTAGCGGTTTTATAAGTCTAACAAGCCTTATTGTTGGAACAACATACAATTACAAACATGAAAACGTTATCAAAAGAAATGTTATAGAAAACCGTTTTGACATCTGGTGCTCATTTCGTGAGTGGAGGGAAAACAAAACCAAAGCATAAATTGGATCATGATTTTTGGCGTAGATGACAATGGCAGGTACCAGGCTTTGCATATTACTAGGAAGGTGTTCTGCCCTTATAATTTATTTGTGAGTTTTTCACAAATACACACACACACACACACACACACAACTTTTGCTTCTGGATGCCTAGTTTAATATGAGATATCTTTTTGCTCATTAAGGCTCTTGCTTACTGGTCAGATATTTGTTACTCTAAATGCATTAGACTTCCTGAAATTTCATTGTGTCTGTAACTTGTGATTGGCAAAATGTAGAAGAGTTATGCAGATCTCAGAAACAAAACCAAAATGGGGTATTAACTTTTGAAATAAGAAAATATTTTCTGAATCCATGGTTGAAGCTATGGCTATATCACTTGTGGAAGTGCTGAAAATAGAGATGCACTGGCTTTTTTCCAGACCCAGGAAAGAAAAATCTGTAGGGTAGTGGGAATAACGTACCTATGTAGATGCCCCTGTTAATCTCCTTAAGTGAATCTTATTCACAGCAAGAGTTGCAAACCACTGGTTTAAGTAATTAACAGTTGTACAGAACTTTATAATTTAAGAAGTATATTATGATTTATAATCTATTTTAATCCGTTGTGATAGGCATCTATTTTATAGTCAAAGAACTTAAGACTTACAGATGTTGATCACCTAAGATTGTATAAACCTATTAAATACCTAATTTTTAAGGTAGACTTCTGATACAAAATCAGTTGTTTGTTTTCTTCTTTTTTGGCTTTTGCTGCTGCTTCTTTTTTTTTTAAGTCATAATATACATACCGAAAATGGCCATGACATTAATGTAGAGTCCCAGAAATTTTCACAAACTGAACATACACACTCGAGCACCACAAAACCTTCCTTGTTGCCCCACACCAGTCACAACTGCCCTGCCCTGTGTCAGCACTTACAATCCTGACTTCTAGCAGCATAGCTTAGATTAACCTTTTTGGTTTTGTTTGTATTTGGATAAATCAAATCCCCTAATATGAACTCCTTTGTATAGTCCTTTTGTGCTGATCATGACATCTGACATTTGTCAGATTCATCCATGTTGTTTTATGTAACAATAGTTAGTTAATTTACCCTTGGTTCTTATAATGTTCCTTTGCATGAATATACAATTATTTTATTCTAGTATTGGTGGAAAATTTGGTACTTTCAATTTTTGTGCTATTGATAACAGTACTCTGTCAACAGTCTGGAACATACCTTTGGTAAGCATGTGCATATTTCTGTTAGGGATATACCTAGGTAAATCCAGGGATTTTCACAATGTAATTTTTAAACTGTAAGTTGACGGAAATCACCTCTAGCCTTTCCCTTCCAAACTTTCCCTTTCTTTATTAATTATAATTCTTACCACAACTCTCAACTTAATTAATCAAAGCTGTTCTGAGAAAGAAACAAAAGCAAATTAATTTTCTCTAAGTTATACCATGCCTAGTAATTCCTAATTTATTTCTAAGGATAGTGCTTTGATTTAAAGAGACAGCTTTCTGATTGTAGAATTTCAGAAATCAGTGAGCTAGGCATAAAAGAATTATTGGTAGAATTCAGCAAATGTTTTTTTCTTATTTTGATACAAATTTTTGCTTTAAATTCCTTTGGGGAAAATGTTATGAGAAAAACACAAAATGATTAATGAATTAATTGGTTACTCATTGAGGTTAACTGATCATTGTTTGACCCTGTGCACTTAAGTCATCCATTCCCCTCCAAGTCCTGGCATCACTCTACACAATACACTGGTCAAAATCTGTCACCCTGTTCACAAAATGCGTGCCCATATGTACTTCAGATTCATCACCAGTGTCTATCCTTCAGGTGTTTCTTTGTCCCTGACTCCTTTCTTAGGGATCCAAAGAATGCTATGGAACTTTCCTATGGAATTCTCACCCATAGACCCTGGATCCTTAGCTTTAAAGCTCACTGATATATTAAGCAATATTTAAATATTTCCCAGTGTCTTTATCCGAGGAGCAAGTGGAGGAGCGGGGGTGAGATTCATAATGGCAAGTTGTAATGGCGGATGTACCTGACAGTGGTAACTTAACTTTAGCATACCCTGAATTCTATTCTTAGACCCTATGGTCTAGGAAGAATGTGAGTTTGGAGTTCTGGGCTAAGGAATCCAAGAGTGGCCAACCCAGAGATTCATTCGTATCTGTGAAGAACATCTGAACTTCCAGCCCATCCTTTGGAACACAGGCCAGACAGACTATCTAGGCTATTTGTTTTGGATAAAATGAAGATTGCCAGGTAGAGGTTGCTGGAGGAGAAAACTAAGTAAAAATGCCATGTAAACTACGTGCTTTTTACAAGTGCTCGCAGTTCTACTGTCCACCCTGTCACCGCTGAACTGCCGTGTATGGAAGTCTCCTCAATAAATTCTGTGTTGCATTCTATGGCTCTGGGTTTCTTCTTCAGCTTCTTGAACATTATACCATCACTATTGAAATCAATAAGGGTCTGGCTGACATAATTGTGTGGTTTTCCCAAGAGGAAAGGCAGTTCTCTAGGCCTCAGTTTCCTCAAGAATAAGATTGGAATGGTAACATTTTCATTAGCTTAAATAATATAATAGACATGATATGCTTAATACAAGTATGTGGTGCTGAATAATTGGTATTGTTAGATAGATACTAAAGATCAGGGATGTGTCTTCCTCATGCCTATGGTAGTGTCTGGTATGATGGTGCCTGTACATTTTTAAGGGGACTTGTGATTTACAACATTCTCATGAAAGAGTGTATTTTCTAGTCCCTTTCCTCATCTGGATGAATACCAATAGAAATGTAAAATTGATCTTTAGACTTTTCAAATCTGTTATTTCTATGAGAACATTCTCAGATGACATCATAGTTAAGGGATTCAAGTAGGGTCAGACTGTATTTACACAAGAGTTAGAATATATTCCAGAAGTACAGAAAGAATTAGGATGGGTATGTAGCCATTAAGGAATATAAATTATTTAGATTCAGCTTTTCAAAATTCTCAAGTCTGCCTCTGGTCACACATGTTAATAAAACCAGGTGAATCATTTTAATTGCTTTTCATCTTCTCATCTAGGCTTCAGCGTTAACTGTCATGTGCCTCTGAATATGATTATAACATATGGCACATTAATACAGGTCTTCATTTAGGAAGTGATCATCAATAGACATTCACTGTGTTTCTACTCTAGTGAATAGTAGGTTCCCCTACCACAATGCCTCTAGCAGTATGACCAGCAATCCCATCAGAATTCCGTCACCAATACCACCACCAATTCATCAGCAATGCCACCAGCAGTTCCAAAACCAATATTCAAACTAACGCTAAGCATGAGCAAATATGCTAGACTCTGGGAGCCCACATGAATAAAACATGGAAACACGGTCCGTGGCATTACTGGGTGCATCGTTGAGTGGAGGAAGTATATCGTGAAGCCAGCATTATTCTGTCGTCCCTGGCCTGCATGGTGTCTTCTTGGGCCACTCTGCTACTCTGCCCCTCACTAGTTTTTCTCTAGCTACATTAGCTTATTAGTTCTGGGGTTTTTCCTACTTGAAAACCTTTGTATGTTCTGAACCATCTGCCTAGGGTTGTAGTTTCTAGTATTCAGTCGTTGAAACTCTTTTAATACTTAAGCTATTAACTCAAATGTCACTCCCCAAGAGAAACCTTCTCTGGCCTCCCTTTATATTAGGATCCTAGGAATGATAGCTCTTGCCTTGCGTGGTTGATCTACATTTGTGGTAAACAAATGCTGAGTACTTAGTGCAATGCCTGCAGGTGGCTATTAGTAGTACAGGTTCAGTATCTTTTATCCAAAATGCTTGAGATCAGAAGTATGTCAGTTTCAGATTTCTTTTTCAGATTTTGAGATATTTGCATATACATAATTAATGAGATATATTGGAAATGGGACCCAAATCTAAACATGAGATCCATTTATGATTTATATATGCATTATACACATAGCCCACGGGTGATTTTATACAGTATTTTAAATATTTGTATATAAAAGAAAGTTGGCATACATTGACCCATGAAAAAGCAAAAGTGTCACTGTCTCAGCCACCCGCATGGATAACCTGTGGTTGTTTGGCATCACCATCACTCCTGACTCTAAATTTATATTGTACACATAAGCAATTATTTTCTTATACTCATTCACAAGTAAATACTTAGCCATAAAATATGACATGCCATTAATATAGTAAAAAAATAGTGTGTTCAGGCTAACTTGTCATGCTGTCATGTCAATGCTCAAAAAGTTTTGAATTTTGGAGCATTTCAAGTTTTAGGTTTTCAGATTCAGTGTGCTCAACCGGTAATAGTAAAAGTAAAACTTGACAGGTGATCCATGTGGCTGTATTAAAAGAGCCATACTGGATATGAAGCCAAAGACTAAAAAGGCTCAGCGAAATAGAAGTTTCATATTGGAGATGAGGAAGCAAAGCGTTGAGCAGTTATCTGAATCATGAAGAGAGTAGCTGTAGGCCAGCTCTGAGCAGGAACAGAAGCCTTTCAGAAGGTGTGAATAGTTATGATAGCATGGTGAATGCAATGAAACAGAGCATATAAAATATGGAAGTAGGAGAGAGGAGGGTATGGAATTAACTGCTTCTGCCATGATTGCATCTAGGGCCAAAGGAAAACGGTTGAAGAGAGTGGCTCTAATCAACATTATGTGTCATGGTCTTTTTGAAAATCTTATTGTTTCTAGTTTCCTTTTGTCTTCTTGTGTTCACGAGGCTGTGGGTACAATGTTATTATGGAAATACAGATGTGAAGTTTTTAAAAAATTTACTTATTATACTTCAATTTCTGGGGCACATGTGTAGAACATGCAGATTTGTTACATACATATACATGTGCCATGGTGGTGTGCTGCATCCATCACCCCATCATCTACATTACGTATTTCTCCTAATGTTATCTCTCCCCAGTTCTCCCACCCCTTGCTATCCGTCCCCTAGCCCCCCACTCCCCAACAGGCCCAGTGTGTGATGTTCCTCTCCCTGTGTCCATGTGTTTTCATTGTTTAGCACCCACTTATGAGTAAGAACATGCGGTGTTTGGTTTTCTGTTCTTGTGTCAGTTTGCTGAGAATGATGGCTTGCAGCTTCATCCATGTCCTCTTTGACTGCATCTAAATCCTATGAGTCTAGGCACAGAGAGAATTTAGTCACCAGTTCTACTTTTATTGTTAAAAGATAAACATTATCCAACACATTTTGCATAGTGTTCCACAGAGGACCTTCATAAGTTATTCTTGTGGCCTGCACCGGTTTTCCCTCACTCTTCTTTAAGTTATTCTGTGTATGAGTCAGAGTGTTAAACTTGTCTTATTTATCCTTATTCAGAATTGGAATCGTTTAGTGAGTTTAAGAGCAAAGACTAAATCCCAGCTCTGTGAGACCTTGGGGAAAGTCACTGAACTTCTCTCTGCCTTAACTTTATTCTCTGTAAAGTGGTGATAATAATCATCCCTGTTAATACATAAGTCGTAAAGTTGTGACAATAAAATGAAATAATGAACAAGAATCAGAACAGTACCTGGCACATAGTGTTACATAAATATGAACTATCATAGTTGAACAACTAATGATAAAACACAGGTAGAAATTTTTACCAGGAGTTTTTTTTTTTCAATTGTTCTAAGTTTACATTTGAAATTCAAGAGGTAATTGCAAAGCCTCTTTATGATCAGCAAATACTCTGCAAAATCAGCTGGTTTCAATCATCAGCAATATTTTCTTTATGAGTTAGAATATATCAAGGATGGTTACAGCCTCTTTTAAGCTTTTCAATTATATAACACTCATCTATAATAATAACTGTGTTAGTTAAGGAAATCGTTCAGAAGGCTGAATCATCTCCATGCAAATGAGTTCAGCATAATTTCCTTAAGCATGACAATGACTAAAGAGAAAATATTCATTTTCTTTCATAAGGCTCTGTGTCTCTAACAATTTAGCGAGGTAAATGGGGAAAGAGTGAAATTCATCCTTCAAAAGATCTTTGGAGCATTCTGTCCCCAGGTGATATAGACAGAATGTTTGTGTTCCTCCAAAATTCATACATTGAAATCTAATCCAGAATGTGATGGTATTTTGAAGTAATGTGTTTCAGAGGTGAGTAGGTCTTGGGGGTGGAACACTTGTGAATGAGATTAGTGTCCTTGTAAGAAGAGACCAGAGAGTTAACTCTTTCTGCTCCCCTCCACATGAAGATACAACCAGAATGTGGCCAACTACAATCCCAGCAGAGTCCTCAACAAAACCTGACCATGCTGGAACCCTGATCTCAGACTCCCAGGCTGCAGCACTATGACAAATACACTTCTGTTGTTTAAGCCACCTCATCTATGGTACTTTTGTTATAGAAGCACAAACTGACTAAGGTACCAAGCAATCATCATCTACTCTTAAAGACCGCATTTTCTATGTATTTTGTTTCTGGAGTCTATATTTTATACAAGAAAGTCAGTTTTCTCTTAAAAAAAAAAAAAAGCTGTATTTTGGCTGGGCACGGTGGCTAATGCCTAATGCCTATATAATCCCAGCACTTTGGGAGGTCTAGGAAGGCGGATCATGCCGTTAGGAGTTAAGACCATTCTGACCAACATGGTGTATGTAACCTGACCTCTACTAAAAAAAATGCAAAAATTAGCTGGGCATGGTGGTGTGCACCTATAATTCCAGCCAATCAGGAGGCTGAGGCAGGAGAATTGCTTGAACCCAGGAGCGGAGGTTGCAGTGAGCTGAGATGGTGCCACTGCACTCCAGCCTGGGTGAACGAGAGACAGACTCTGTCTGAAAAAAAAAAACCACTGTACTTTATCTTTGTCCTGAAGCTGACAATGGCGTCAATAGCTCACTACTTAGTACAACTTTAATTAAGACCAGGGCTTTTAGCATGTATTCCTGACTGATTTCATCCAGTTTTTTCAGTGGTCTTCAAAGTTTTGTGATTGTGCATCCTCAAGCTGTAATCATTTTTGAGCGCTCACACCTGATAGAGCAAAAGCGTTTATTATATATGGCTTTGTTTCCTAATAGAACGAACACTTTAAAATGAAGAAAAAAGAAAAATAAAAGGAAGAAGAGCTTTTGTGTCTGCCCTCATTGATTACCACAGATATTGGGCACATTTACCTCACTGAGAATATCACTCATCTTGAAGTCAGTCTTTGGAGATATTTAAAGTTCTCTTGGTAAGACACAAAGATCATGATAACACTTTTCAATATGTAAAACCTTTACATTCACGGATTTGGGATTTACAGTTGTGATGGAAGCTTTAGGTAGACTCTGTCTCTCACCCCTGTGGGAACTGCTTATAGCTCCCTGGTGCTGGCAGAAACCCATCGCTTACTCCCTTTGTAGAAATACATTAGGGTTAAGTGTTGAAGAAGGACAGTACATTTTAGTAACTGAGAAGCCTTCTCTGATGTAATTAGAGAAATGGAATGACATTCAGCCTTGGAGAGAAGATAGGATGTAGTGTGAAAATGCTTGTGTTGGGCAAAAAAATCTCCAAAGATCTGCTTTCTATTTGTTTTCTGGCATCTTGAAAGCTTTTGGCACCTTTGGAGCTTGATTTCACCCCCAATGAATTGGAAAATCATGCTCTATAAATCAGTTTATAACATAACTTTTCAGTCACTATGATCAGATTCTAAACATTAAACTTGAAAAATCATAATATGTTTTAGTAAAATTTCTAAAACTGCATGAATCTCATTCATTCTAAACAATACAGAATTTCTTGTTCTAAAAAACTGCTTACTTATATAAGAAATATGACATGTTATATAATAGTAAGAAAAAATAATCCACAAGCCTCATCCACATGAAAAAGGGATTATAGATTGTTGTGAGAATGAGTAATGATATTTGAAAACTGCAGGCATAATAGAAGACACAAGCTGATAGATCTGCCTTTTAAGAGTGGGTATCTGTCCTTTGCATTTTAGGGCAAATATTCTCATCTTCCTGGCAATCATGACAAAGAAGCAAGCTTCATGTGATTATCAGGATGCCCATTAGTAGCATATGGAAAAAAAACATAATATTCTTAGTACTTTGCACAAACTAGCAATCTATTTCATTGGAAGGAAGTGTCTCCTCCCCCTTAATTATTCCGTCTGAAAATCTAGTCCTGACATTTAAAGCAAAGCGTGTTCAAATTTCCTTTGAAATTTAAAGTTTGTGCTAAATTAGGGTTGTTTGGTGGGAAGTGAGTTTTGCATTTCTTAAGGAGATTTGGTTATAAAAGGTTGATTGACTTAAGATGCTTAAGTGGGTGACTAGAACCCCTGGCAAGAAAACAAGAAATGGAAGTTGATGGGAAAGTGATTCATTTCTATTTCCTGCAGTTTTTAGTCTACAAGACAAAGAAAAGAGTTTTAGATCAGGGGTCAAGAAATGAAGATGTGGCTGCATGTTTTAGGATTTTGCAATAACAACGAAGCAAAATGCTACCCATTCACTAAATATGGCATCTGTATTTTTCTTTTTTTATTGTACTTTAGGTTCTCAGGTACATGTGCAGATCATGCTGGATTGTTGCATAGGTACACACATGGCAATGTGGTTTGCTGCCTCCATCCTTCCATCACCTACATCTGGCATTTCTCCCCATGTTATCCCTCTCTGACCTCCCCACCCCCTTGCTGTCCCTCCCTTGGCTCCCCCCAACAACAGACCCCAGTGTGTGATGCTCCCCTCCCTGTGTCCATGTGTTCTCATTGTTCATCACCCACCTATGAGTGAGAACATGCAGTGTTTGGTTTTTTGTTCTTGTGTCAGTTTGCTGAGAATTATGGTTTCCAGATTCATCCATGTCCCTACAAAGGACACAAACTCATCATTATTTATGGCTGCATAGTATTCCATGGTCTATATGTGCCACATTTTCCTTGTCCAGTTTGTCGTCAATGGGCATTTGGGTTGGTTCCAGGTCTTTGCTATTGTAAACAATACCACAATGAACATATGTGTGCATGTGGCTTTATAATAGAATGATTTGTAATACTTTGGGTATATACCCAGTAATGGGATTGCTGGGTCAAATGAAATTTCTATTTCTAGGTCCTTGAGGAAGAGCCACACTGTCTTCCACAATGGTTGAAGTAGTTTACACTCCCACCAACAGTGTAAAAGTGTTCCTATTTCTCCACATCCTCTGCAGCATCTGTTGTCTCCAGATTTTTTAATTATCACCATTCTAACTAGTGTTAGGTGGTATCTCAATGTGGTTTTGATTTGCACTTCTCTAATAAGTTATGATGAGCATTTTTTCTTTTTTTAATAATTTATTTATTTTACTTTAGGTGCATACTATATCTGGCATTTCTCCCCATGTTATCCCTCCCCATTATTGCCTTCCTCCCCACCCCCCATTGGCTCTCCCCTGCCCCCTCAACTGCCCCCTGTGTGTGATGCTCCTCTCCCTGAGTTCACATGTTCTCATTGTTCAATACCCACCTATGAGTGAGAACATACAGTGCTTGACTTTCTGTTCTTGGGTCAGTTTGCTGAAAATGATGGTTTCCAGATTCATCCAAGTCCCTAAAAAGGACACGAACTTATCGTGTTTTATGGCTGTGTTGTATTCCATGGTGTATATGTACCACATTTTCTTTGTTCAGTCTATCATTAATGGGCATTTGGGTTGGTTCCAGGTCTTTGCTATTGTACACAGGGCTGCAATGAACATACATGTGCATGTGTCTTTATAGTAGAAGGTATATACCCAATTTCTTTGGGTATATACCCAATAGTGGGATTGCTGGGTCAAATAGAATTTCTATTTCTAGATCCTTGAGAAATCGCCACACTGTCTTCCACAATGGTGGAACTAATTTACACTCCCACCAACTGTGTAAGAGTGTTCCTATTTCTCCACATCCTCTTCAGCATCTGTTGTCTCCCAATTTTTTAATGATCACTATTCTAACTGGCATGAGATGATATCTCAGTGTGGTTTTGATTTACATTTCTCTAATTACCAGTGATGGTGAACATTTTTTCATATGTTTGTTGGCCTCATGTGTGTCCTCTTTTGAAAAGTATCTGTTCATATCTTTTTCCCACTTTTGAATGGGGTTGTTTTTTTCTTGTATATCTGTTTTAGTTCTTTGTAGATTCTGGATATTAGCCCTTTGTCAGATGGGTAGATTGCAAAAACTTTTTCCCATTCTGTTGGTTGCCGATTCACTCTAATGATGGTATCTTTTGCTGTACAGAAGCTCTGGAGTTTAATTAGATCCCATTTGTTTATCCTGGCTTTTATTGCCATTGCTTTGTATTTTTTCATATGTTTGTTGGCCTCATACCTGTCTTCTTTTGAAAAGTGTCTCTTCATATTCTTCACCCACTTTTGGATGGATTTATTTGTTTTTTTTTTTCTTTCTTGTAAATCTGTTTTAGTTCTTTGTAGATTCTGGATATTAGCACTTTGTCAGATGGGTAGACTGCAAAAATTTTTTCCCGTTCTGTTGGTTGCCAGTTCACTCTAATGATTGTTCCTTTAGCTGTACAGAAACTCTGGAGTTTAATTAAGTCCCATTTGTCTATTTTGGCTATTGTTGCCAATGCTTTTGGTGTTTTAATCATGAAGTCCTTGTCTATGCCTATGTCCTGAGTGGTTTTGCCTAGGTTTTCTTCTAGAGTTTTTATGGTATTAGGTCTTACGTTAAAGTCTTTAATCCATCTGGAGTTAATTTTAGTATAAGGTGTCAAGAAGGGGTCCAGTTTCTGCTTTCTGCACACTGCTTGCCAGTTTTCCCAACACCATTTATCAAACAGTGAATCCTTTCCCTGTTGCTTGTTTTTATGAGGTGTGTCAAAGATCAGATGGCTGTAGATCTGTGGTGTTGCCTCCAGAGCCTCTGTTCTGTTCCATTGGTCTATATCTCTGTTTTGGTTACCAAGCTTTTTGGTACCAAGCTGTTTTGATTACTGTAGCCTTGTAGTATAGTTTGAAATCAGGTAGCCTGATGCCTCTGGCTTTGTTCTTTTTGCTTAGGATTGTCTTGGCTATGCAGGCTCTCTTTTGGTTCCATATGTAGTTTAAGGTGGTTTTTTCCATTTCTATGAAGAAGGTCATTGGTAGCTTGATGGGGATAGCATTGAATCTATAAATTACTTTGGACAGTATGGCCATTTTCATGATATTGATTCTTCCTAACCATGAGCATGGAATGTTTCTCCACCTGTTTGTGTCCTCTCTTGTTTCCTTGAGCAGTGATTTGTAGTTCTCCTTGAAGAGGTCCTTTACATCTTTTGTTAGTTGTATTCCTACGTATTTTATTCTCTTTGTAGCAATCATGAATGAGAGGTTGCTCATGATTTGGCTCTCTGTTAGTCTGTTATTGGTGTATAAAAATGCTTGTGATTTTTGCACATTGATTTTGTATCCTGAGACTTTGCCAAAGTTGCTTATCAGTTTCCAGAAATTTGGGCTAAGATGATAGGGTCTACTGAATATACAACTATGTTGTCTTCAAATAGAGACAAATTGACTTCTTCTCTTCCTGATTGAATATCCTTTATTTTTTTTTTCTTGCCTAACTGCTCTGGCTAGAACTTCCAACACTATATTGAATAGGAGTGGTGAGAGAGGGCATCCTTGTCTAGTGCCTGATTTCAAAGGGAATGCTTCCAATTTTTGCCTATTCGGTATGATATTGGCTGTAGGTTTGTCACAAATAGCTTATTTTTTTTTAAGAGATCTTCCTTCGATACCTACTTTGTTGAGAGCTTTTAGCATAAAAGGCTGTTGAATTTTGTCATAGGCCTTCTCTGCAACTATTGAGCTAATCATGTGGTTTTTGTCTTTGGTTCTGTTTAAACATACAAATTGTGACAAGTGCCATGAGGGATCCAAGAGAAGAGTTAAATTTGGAAATAACAGTAGTGGAGGGGAGGCTACTATACTTTGGTTGGCAGAGAATCACTGAGATGTATTTCTGAGCAGTGAGCTGGAGCCAGGAGCCATTGAAGACCTGGTGGTAGAGAGTTTCAGGAATAGGGAAGGCAGTGACTGTGGCAGTGACATCATCACCTTTCAGAATCTGTAAGAGAGACAGAAAGACTAGAAAATAGTGAGAGAGGGGACAGTAGCAAGAGATGATGTTGGCATTTCTTCTCTTCCGGTTGGCCCTAGCTACATGTCCTGAAGATACATTATCTAAGCCTTTATCACAGACCACCTGCTGGGTGGCTTCTCTCCACCCTTCCTTTCTTTCTTTCCTTTTTACTCTCTTTCTTTCTGCTTATTTGATGATTATAAGTAACAATATTTAGAGCCCTCAATGGTAACTCCATTCGGGAATTAATAAAAAATAAGTCCCATTTGTCCCCTTTAGAATTTTGTAACGCTAATGAGCTCCATCCATCTGGCCATCTTGAGAAACTACTGCGTGGATACCAGGCCTCTAAGTGCAGGCTAGACAAGGAGGGCATTTCTTCTCATGAGAACAGCTTCATTATACTTTCTTGTCTGGAAGAGCTCCTCCCATGGTTAATGGACATTGTAGCACTCAGAACTGAGTCCCCTCTGAGTACAACCTTCCTTCATGCGACATTCCCCATCTTCTTCCTTTGAAATGAAGTGTTATGTTGCATAGTAGCCTGTCATTAAGAACTGGCCATTTGGCCACAAGCAAATGGAAAATACTTGTGCTTTGGAACAAATGTACGTTACTGTCTTCAGGCTTCTTGTCATCCTAAAATATATCTTCCTGCAACCCCCTTGGATAGGTTACCTTCTTTATGCTATTAATAGTAAGTAGGATGAAGGGCTCTCAGTTTGGAGGAAGCCTATAAAGCAATTTTAGTCTATTAATTACCTTACGTTTGAGTTCCTTCTACTATACTCCCAGCAATTGGTGATGTGACCTGCTCCTGAATATTTCTAACAACAGAAATATGTAATGTGTGTGTGGCTTCTTCCAAAAAAGAAGTCTCTGTGTCATTCATTTTGTCACCCCATCCATTTTCCACTCACTTCATTCATTCATCACTTGATTGGAAGGTTGTTTCATCAATAAGCTATTGAGTGCTTACTGTGGGCCAGGAATTTGTTAGTCACAAATGTAAAGACAAACACCATGGGAAGAACTCCACCCTATTTGCAATAAGCATATAGTCTAAAAAAGATACAGAATGTTGACAGTCAATGGCACTATGGAATGACATTTGCTAAAATGGAAATATGTTCAAAGTTAACTGGGATTATTTGTCTGCCAAAATAGTGGTCACAAAGAAAGTAAGTTATTTGCTTTTAGATCAAACAGAATAAAGGAGCAATGGTCCATCACACATGACTGTGTATCTAAGGTTATTTTAAAAATAAAATTATGTCTGTCTATCTATCTATCTATCTATCTATCTATCTATCTATCTATCTATCTATCTATCTTTGGCAGTCTAATCTAACTCTCCTCAACTTTAAAAATGTTTTGGGCCAGACACTGTGGCTCATGCCTGAAATCAAAACACTTTGGGAGACCAAGGTGAAAGGATCATTTGAAGCCAAGGGTTTGAGACCAGCTTGGGCAACTAGTGAGCCCTCATTTCTAAAAACCTTTTTTAAAAAATTAGTTGGGCATGATAGTGCTTGCCTATAGTTCTAGCTACTTGGGAGGCTGATACAGGAGTCAAGACTGCAGGGAGCTATGATTGCCACTGCATTCCAGCCTGAGTGACAGAGGTAGACCTTGTCTTAAAAAAAAAAAAAAAAACCCATAAACAAACTTTCAGTTTGTCCGCTTAGTAAAGGTTATTTGCCTTTCTTTGACATGTATCTATTCGTGTTAGAACATTATTTCTTGGGAATAGAGAGCATAGAATAGAAGGTCTATGCAGGGTACATTTAAATTTTATTTTCAGATTCTCAATAACTACTAGAATTTAAGTGAATTTTAGGGGAAAAATTAGGTATTAAAAGGTTCTGTTGAGCTCTTTCATATTTGTTTATACTGCTTATAGCACCTCAGAAGCTCACATGGCAACATCTCTTTATTCTGGGTAAGAAGTTCTCGAGACCCTCCTTAGGAAAAACCACTCATGGATGAGGCGTCCATTTCATTTTTGCTGATGAGTTCTCTTTGCATTTAAATAAAAGCCCAAGCTTCCTAAAGTCCACTCTAGTTTAAACTCCCTCTGCTCTTTCCCTATAGAAGTCAGGGACTCAGCCATTTGAAAGGCTATTCTAGGTGACTTTTGGTGTAACCTCTCAGATACTATTTTGATTCTGTCTAGTCTCCTACATGCTTCCGTTTCTTCTCTGAAAGATGTTCCTCTGCCCGTCTACTTATATCTCCATGTCCCAACTCCAAAATTCCTCTCCTTTTCTTCTCTGTGAAATGCATGTTTTTCTTAACTTCAAACTTTGCCTCAGAGACATTAAAGATCAAGTAAGTCTCAAAACACAAAATTGGAAAGACTCTTCTTGTTTTGTAAAATGTCTTTTTTTCACTGTCTTCTGCTTCTTTGTATCTTCTTTAGTGGCTGTTCAAGCCCTTGCATACTAGATTTGAAGGCTGTGTGACCTTGAGCAAATTAACCACTTTGAGGCTCATTTTTGCACTCACAATGGTAAGACAGGAATACTCACTTTATGAGTCAATTGAGCATTGAATAAGCCACTGTTAAATGTCATAGCACAGTTCTTCCCTTCTTATGACTCTTACCCTTTGATGTCTGTTAAACTATGCAATAATTCCAGAAAGAGGAGGTAACATCTCACATATATTCTATACTTAATTGTGCTCACTTTCATATGGAGAAAGACACAACTATAAATGTAGTAGATATAATTTCTGCTTGACAAATATTAGTAGATCCAAATTTTCTTTGATTGGAACCAGCTTTGATCCTGCCCAGTTTGTGTGGAAATAATCTTTTTCATGATTAGTATCTTTTCCCACCTTAGAATGTTCATGAGATATGGGTCTACAGTAAATGAGAGTGACAGGTTCTGAGATTTATGTGAGTATCTTGTAACAGTTGTTTTATATGAAGCATCAGAAAAACATTGAACTAAGTTTGGGTCAAGGCTAAGATACCTCAAAGATTTAAAAATTGATATTTTGGGAAACTGTCATTAACAGTGGGCTACCTGCAACTCACCCAAAAACATATTTGAAAACTTATTAATACATGAATGACCTTTACATTGTTAGTTTTGGTTACCAGGCAATTTCCACAAACACAGATATAGCACTGCTTTTTAACTCTGCTTACTACTGGGTTTATATCAACATGTACAACTTAACAATTACTATATAGTCATGATCAAGGAAATTTAGTCTATTCATCAGAATCATTAGATTAGGTCAAAAGCCCTTGAAAATTCATAATGATCTAGTTAGAGTAGGATATTTTCCTGAATGGATTTGAAATTAAGGTTTTAAATACTCATTATAATTTTATAGATTCAAATAATATTTACTGTTTTTGCCTAGGGTACTATTTTTCTTCGCCGCCTTCACACTTAGCTTCTAAACCCTACATATAATCCAACATGTTAAAATTAGGAAGAGAAGCTGGCTTTCCTGTATTTACCCAATTATGACAGCTCTTTTAGTCATCTGCATTATTTTGATATGAAGAGTTGATTTCTCTTTGAATAATGTCTTTAGTGAAAAACAAATGACAACCATATTTGCAAGAAAAATATTAGTCAAGAGAGAACAGCAAAATTTCCCTAGAGTGAAATAAAGGAATTTCTTTTAGAATACAGCCAGGAAATTAAGAACTTGGAGACTTTTAAAAGTATTATAATTTACTATAAGGATTCAAAGTAAAGTATATTCTAACAACAATTACAACTTAACAATTTAATATCACAAATTTCTTCCCAAAGAAGCAGGTATTCTTGGGAAAGGAAGAATGGAAAACTACCAATTATTAAGGGTTTTATATTTATTTTTTCAACTTCTGCTTTACTTTTACCCTTGATAAATTTACATAAGGAGTAAGAGGCTAAAACTATAGAGTCATTGTTCACTTGCACACATTGACAGCATTCCTGGAAATGCAGCAGATTGTGAAGCTCAATGTTTGCAAGACAGACACACCTGGGTTTGGATTCTAGCATTTTCATTTACTGGGAAACCTAAGTGGTTATCCACCAGAATAATTATGAGAGCTACTACAAGATTGGATTAAAGTTATATACATGCCATACAGTAAATTATCAGTTAATATCATTTTATTGCTTTCTTCTTCCTTTAGAAATAAACAGAATAACAAAACATTATGTTGGAAAAACTTAAGTCAATCATATAATGACCAAGGCAGAGATGTGACTTAAAAAGATCAAATATGTTCAATCTCAGTAGGTCTTAACAATGAAAATATAAAAATAACTAGCTGCTGGCTTTTCAATTTTCATATTAAGTATGGTTAAGAATAGGTACCAATATGGGAGATACAGACATTCTTACACTGATGGTGAGAGTATAAATTTGGGAAACTAATATACATTGACTACAGGGAATGTCATAAAATTTCACACCTTTCAACACAATGATTCTGCTAATTTGCTTATCATGATAATTATGTTTTCTTCCAAAGATATATAAACAAAGATTTCCATTAGGTTATTTTTAAATAATAATAAATATTATATGTTGAAACATTTTTGGTCAATAAATGCAGTTATTTCAGAGAATGCTTAATAGCATGACAAAAGTCTCCCCATGCTGTATCTCCTTAAAAAGCAAGACAGTCAACTATACATAGATGCATTAGTATGTTCTCATGCTGCTAATAAAGACACATCTGAGACTGGGTAATTTATAAAGAAAAGAGGTTTAATTGACTCACAGTTCCGCAGAGCTGGGGAGGCCTCAAGAAACTTAAAATCATGGTGGAAGGGGAAGCAAACACATCCTTCTTCCCATGATGGCAGGAAGAAGTGCAGAGTGAAAGTGGGTAAAAGCCCCTTATAAAACCATCAGATCTCATGAGAACTTACTCACTATCATGAGAATAGCGTGGAGGTAACAGCCCCCATGATTCAATTACCTCCCACCAGGTCTTTCTCATGACATGTGGGGATTATGAGAACTATAATTCAAGATGAGATTTGGGCGGGGACACAGCCAAACCATATCAATAGATTACTATTCATATTATAGAAAAATTAAAAATAATAAATGTATTATCAAAGGCAAGAAAATAATACAAGGAAAAATTGGTTGCCTTTCATGGTGGGTTATTGATTAGTTTCATTTTCTTTCTTGATACTTTCTTGTGTTTTCTAAATCTTTACAATATGCAAGACATGATTTTATGTTCAGAAAAACAGAACAAAATGATAAATTCAATCTATCGAGTTGAAATGTGGACAAGAAGCCTGAAAAAACAGGAGTCCAGGGAATTCTTCAGCTAACAGTCAGGCTTGCCTGAAGGGGGCAGCCATGCTGCTCAGATTGGCCTCTGATTTGAGAGGAGTGACTCACAGGTTTGTGGCCTCTGACAAAGAGAGGATGCTGACCGATAGGGGTGAGTAGCACTGCCAAAGCATTTCCAATTCATGAAGTTTGCTTGGTTTCAATATGATACCTCTGAGCTTCCAAGCCAGCTAATAAAAGTTTCAATTATGCTCAGAAACTTTTTGCCTTATGACAAGAATAGAAGGTTTTCATACTTCTCTAAGTTCCTTAAGGGTATGCATTTTTTTTTAAAGTGGACTGTGATGGCATGGCATATGTTCATATTTTCATTTTGCAATATAAAGGACCCGAAGGGTACCATCTATAATCATATTCATTTTTTAAAAGAAAGAGCTCTACCCCAAAAGGTAGGCAGCACATGATAATCTAAGAATAAAAAACAATATTTCAGTTGGATAAATTATGTCTTCTGAAAAACTCATTGCATTTGTCTTTGAATTTCATCGTAAGTACATGACAGTCTTGCCACGGACCTACAAGGGTCTAGGAACTCCCAGTTAAGGAGCCACTCACTGGTACTCAGCTTGATTCTTATGTTCATCTCACTTCATTCTAAAAACACCCACTGTCCTTTTGTAGACATGAGAACACTGAGGCCCACAAGGTGTAGGAAGTACACATATCTTGCTTGTCTGACCGTATTTCATTGTATTTTCTATGAGGTTTTATGTATTCATGTTGTCCAGAATAAAAAGAAAAGAAAATTGATTTAAATATAGAAATTGCCTTAAAAGTGACCTAAGCTTTAAAGTAGTAAATTTGTTAAATTGTTGAAAGCATTGCTGTTTGTCATCTTGGGCATTGCAAAGTTTAACTAGAAGTGACCAGGAACATTAATTTACAGAGAAGTATATACTTCTTAAAAGGGTGATGGTAGTAGGTAAAAGGATGCAGAACAATAGCAGAAAACAATATGAACTTAATTAATATAGGCAGAAGGTGCAAAATCTATTCTGTATGCAGAAAGCTTTGATAAGAGGACACAGTGTTCTTCAAAACAAAAGGGCAAAGCTGGGTGCAGTGGCTCATGCCTATAATCCCTGCACTTTGGTAGGGCGAGAGGTGAGTGCATCACTTGAGGTCAGGAGTTCAAGACCAGCCTGGCCAACATGGTGAAACTCTGTCTCTTCTAAAAATGCAAAAATTAGCCATGCATGGTGGCACGCATCTGTAATCCCAGTTACTTGGGAGGCTGAAGCAAGAGAATTGCTTGTAACCAGAATGCGGAGGCTGTAGTGAGCCAAGGCCATATCACCAGTTATAGTGAGCTGAGACTGCACCACTGCACTTCAGCCTGGGCAACAGAGAGAGACTGCATCTCAACACACACACACACACACACACACACACACACACACACAGGCTCTGGCTCTTTGTCCACAACCCCAGAATATTCCTTAGTATCTACTAAGAGATTGTATGACATGGACAGAAAAGTCCTTCTATGTTTTTGCTGGAGTAAGATTTAATAACTAAGAGATATTATTTTAAAAGGAGAAGAGTTAGAAACAGAAACATTCTCTAGTCTGGTAGTCCAGGAAGAATGGAGGCATCTGCAGGGAGATGACTCATCTGTGTTAAAATGGCACAAAGTTCTTCGGGTCAGAGTATGCAGTGGTTAAAAGTCAGATAGGCGGCAGGGCAGTAATTGTTAGAGAACAAAGGAGAGTGGTAGGAAAAACCAAGGACTCCAAAATTCAGTGTGGCCATTGAAAAGAGGGAAATTAGGAGAAGAGACTTAAGATAATAGAGTAACTTGATGCTTACTATGGTGACCACTTGGTCCTATTAAGTCATACCTACTATATTCCCTCCAAATTCCTGATGGATTCTAGGGTGACGCTATAAAATCAATTTTGGTACTATGTTATACATTTAATGAGAATGGTAATTCAGTATTTGGTTTTATGTATGTGTGTGTGTGTGTGTGTGTGTGTGTGTGTGTGTGTGTATAATTTATTTTTAAGACAGAGTTTCACTCTTGTTGCCCATGCTGGAATGCAATAGTGTGATCTCAGATTACTACAAACTTCACCTCCCTGGTTCAAGCAATTCTCCTGCCTCAGCCTCCCAAGTAGTGATGATTACAGGCACCCGTCAACACACCCAGCTAATTTTTGCTTATTTTTAGTAGAGATGTGATTTCATCATGTTGGTCAGGCTGGTCTTGAACTCCTTACTTCAGATGATCCACCCACTTCGGCTTCCCAAAGTGCTGGGATTAGAGGCCTGAGCCACGGTACCCGGCCCAGTATTTGGTTTTAATGGACCTATTTTTAAATCTGCTGATACTGATCTTAGTCAATGTATTTTTGCTGATCTTTAATCCTTTCTTTTATTCTAATTCAGGCAATTGAGTGGTGCCTGTCTAAGACTGTCTGGCCACTAACAGATGGGCCTGCTTTCACATGGCCTGTTATTACTACAAATCCGAGAGCATGTTAACATAAATAATCCAGATCCAAGTCTCCTGTTGACAAAACATATTTGCTTTTATCATGTTTATAAAATAAACGTAAAGTCCTACTGTTTTCTTCCTTTGAACTTTCACTCACTTTTTATGATAAAATATACATTAGAAATTTTAAAGACACTTTATCCTGTCAGTCACTTCAAAATTCAGTACATTCTGTTTCAAAGACTTTCATGAGGCAGTCTGCTTGAAATCTGTTTTAACTTATTTTTTGAAATAGCATTTTATTTTCTTTTGTGGAGCAAGAGTATATTTGACTCTAAAATTAATTCCACTTGAACAGTTCCAGTTTTCTCTGCACTTAGTCTGGGAGAAAGGGAATCTTTTCTTCCCCAACTTTCTGATTATTGTATTTCCTCATTTAATACTCCACTTAATAATCCTGCTTCTGTTTCCTAACCTGGGATCCA
Organism: Callithrix jacchus; assembly: GCF_049354715.1. Lineage (NCBI taxonomy): Eukaryota > Metazoa > Chordata > Mammalia > Primates > Cebidae > Callithrix > Callithrix jacchus. Next base: position 172,011,533 of record NC_133504.1, read on the forward strand.
CCAGTAGAATTTAAGCGTTCAGTGAACTTACATAGGAATAAAAATTTCATCTTTACTAACTTCTTCTAGCTAAGTTAAGGTCCTTAAATTATAGGTGTGTAAGCAACAGAGCACAGAAATTATGTGCAACTTTGCTTCTAATAAAATCATAGCTATAACTGTAATCATAGCCATAATATCACATTGCAGTGGTTACAGATATAGTTAAAAATTACAGTAGTCATTTGACCCACTTCTACATATTGATAGTTAATATGTTTATAGTGAAGTGTGTCACTATATCACAAAATTACCTTTGTAGTATTTTGATAGCTTTTATCAATATAACTAATGTTCTTTATAGACCTATGTATTCTCTTTTATTCATTGGAATGCATTGTTTTGAGAAGAAGGCCATAGGCTTCACAAAACTATGAAAGGGATCCATGGTTCAAAAATGGTTAAAAACTTAAACTGATTTTTCTGAAGTCTCCTTTTTCTAAGTATACCATAATTTGAATGTATTTTACTTGTCCTGAAATGCCTCTAAGTCAATAAACTTGTATTATCTTCTGAAAGTCTATGATCTGAAATGTTTTCCTATGGTATGTGATATGAAAGTATTTCTAGTGCCAATTAGAAAAAAAATGCATCTGACATTAAATTAGCATTTACTATAATGAAATCAGACCTGTGTGATTAATACTGTTCAATTATACTCATCTGAAAATTTGCTATATTTCATTTTTCCACATCAAATAATCAAAAATCTTATTTGTCCACAAAGGATAAAATGTTCTTCTCTAAGTGCTGAATGCAGGCATTGATTTCCTGTGACAAGAAGGCGTCTATAACAACTTAATTGATTCTAATATTTATTAAGTGCTTACAACATACTAGACATTGTGCCAAGAAATCACTTTTACTGGTATAGAAATTCCTAATGCAACTCACAGATATGGAGTACTAAGTGCAACATGCCCCAATTACCATAGACTATTTCAAAGTGGAAAAGCCTGTTATGAGTTATAGATGAAAAAATAGACCACAGAAGTACTTATTTCTGTAAATTTCTGTGTCTGAATTTAATTCTAGAATTAATCAAACCCTGTCTCTGTTGGCTCCTGGTGACTCTGTGTCTGATGAACAATCAGCTCCATTTGCACCAGTTGGCTAATTGGAGTAATAGTCATGGTGTCCATTATGAGTGATGATCTCAAATAGTGAGAAAGGGCATGAACTCCAGAATCAGACAGACCCAAGTCTGCACCATGGCTCTTCTACTGACCAGCTCTGGGACTTTGTTTAAGTTACATTTGTGCCTCGGATTCCCTATCTTAAGAAATGACAATTAGTTATAACTTACAAGGTAGCTATAGAAAACACAACACTTATAGGGAAAATGTGTGTCACAGTAGCCTGGCAGATAGTGAGTTCTCAACAAATTTTAGTTGTCGCTGTTTATTGTCAGAACTCTGCTCAAATATGCCCCAGTCCCAGCAGTAAGAGTTCAAGAACCACATTAATTCCTATGCTCTAATTAAATATTATCATGAGCCCAGAGGATATGGCACACTCTTTGTCTCAGAGAAATATGATCAAGTTAGATATTACAAATTTATACAGTAATCAGGTGGGAAATACTGAAAGGTAGTAAAAAAATGCTAAATATTTTGATATATATTAATACAAATTAGAATCCTGGCATGAAATAGGGTGATTGAAGAGAGGTTAAGTGAAAGAACGATTTACCAATATGTGGGTAAAAAACAGAATCAAAACAGAATGGTGCAGCACCCAAGGAGTAGCAAACATTGGGAGCCATTACTACCCCATGGAACTGGGAAGAGAAGAAGCCTTTTCCAGAATCCAGAGAAAGCTGTGGCTATCACTGTAAGGGAACACATCCTAATAGGAGTTATAGCCTTATCTAACGAGCACAGCCACTCTCTCTCCCTCTGTGGGTCAGATCCACAGAACATACACTCTAATCTCTGTCTCCAACAACCCCCAAACCAACTGAAAACCAGAGAGCTTGGGAACCCAAGTAAAACAGTCTGGATAGATGCCCTCATACAGCAAGATGGAGAAGCACAGAGAGTGAAAATGAAGAGGCCAACCAAGATTAGTCAGCAAAATATTATAAGATGCATTTAGCAATTTAGAGAAGGAGGGAGTGATAAGGATTCAGTCTTAGGAAGCTGCTCTAGCAATGAAAGCTGGTCCTGTAAATAATTCCTGCTTTAGACTTAACATGTGTGTACATTGTAATCGAATGTGACATAACCATTCTGCTCTAACAATTCCACACAGTGATATGGTTAGGTGCCCCCTTCAAATAACACTGCTACTTCTTGTTGTGGCTATGCTTATCAGTCACAGTGAATGTGATACAGCTTGGCCAGAGCCCAGGATTTTTGCCTTGCAAATCTTCAGGAAATGTAGAGAGAGCAAGCAAATTATTTTGTGTTAGCAAAGTGAACAAAATGCACTGGGAGGTAGAATTTCAGCTAAGCTGACCATAAGTCTCAGACTTGTTCATCTCCCTGCCCTCAAATGGCCAAGGAATCTGTTCAAAGATAAATGTTCTCTGTTGTCTAGAGCCTGCTGAATCTTTCACCCAGATACCATTGATTACTCATACACGACCTATTTATTTGAAACTTCCTATTGATCTGTTTACAGAATTCACTTCAGGACTTATTTTGTAACTGGGATGCTTTCAGCTAGGGATTCCTTTGGGTCTTATTTATAATTTGTTGTGGTTGGCAAGGCTGTTTGTATGTTCAAATAGATTGTCCAACTGTTTGGTCTTTTGATTTTGTGCAATAGTATTAATTCCGTTTTTCAACAGTCAATTCAGTGCATCATTCATTGACCGAACATTTTCTCAGTGACTTTTGTACCAGGCGCTGTGGTAGGAATGTATTAGCTAACTCTAAAAGACCAATTTTTTTCATTTCTTTTAATTCTGATGGACTGATATTACTGTCTTTGTTTTTTCAGGTTAGATAGATTTTCAGGTCTATCTAGGGCTCAGCAGAAACCAGTTATGTAATTAATGGGCATGGCTGTGAGGCAGTAAGTACTTTCAACTGTGGGTCAGCTGAGTGGATGGTTTGCATAATGCATTCTGTCCTTAAGGTTTAGTAAAACTTCTTTTCTGTGAGAGGAAACCTTTTTACTATAAGCTCATTTCAAGTGTATATTACCTTGTTTCTGGAAGGCTCTCTAAATCTTTGTTGAATGAATTAATTAATTGCATTTTATTTGGACATGTGGTTCTCCTACTTCTGGCGTACTTTGAAAAGTGACAGAGAAAATGCACACAGAAAATGGTGGATACTTTTCTGTGGTTCACATTTCTAAATGTTTTTACTAATTATATCATTGAATCTACATATGAATGTTGAAGCTAATGGACCATGTTAGAAATCACGAATGATTAGGTTTTAAGCTCCAGACCACTTCGAAGTGGAATCCAAGAAACAATTGTAAGGTGAAATTTACATTTTCTCTCTGTGACAGTTAAATGGATGTGTTCTATACTGGCTTCACAGAAAAAGTTGATGTTATATTTGCCCCTTGGTTAGAAATAATGAAGCTTTACTCAGGACAATTTTAACGATTCTTGAAAAACATTTGCCAGTACATCTCTTCAGGCGTACTCACCTTGCTGAAATGAAAGAAATCATTAGATATTAAGGTTGTATGCCTATTCTTTGAGAAACAGAAAGAGTGAAATACATTCATGGTAATTAAATCTATTATCTGTTCCTTCTTAAGATCACTTCTATCATGCGGTCTTTGCATCTTCTTTCTCTGTGTCCCTCCTTTCTTCATGTATTCTAAGGCATTATAAAAATCTCATTTTTGAATCACTAGCCTTTGGGTCATGATTCTGTACTTCAACCTGCAATGAAACAAGAGTCTGTTCATACCTACAATGGTCAAAACACCTGCTGCTTCTCTTTAGCCTGTGGATCGCTTCTGACTTTAGAGGGGATTATCAAAATATTCATCACTCTGAAGGACAAATGTAGCAACCTGTTAGAATAAATGCTGGCCGGTAGCACTGGAGTAGGGATTCAGAAGCCCTGAGTGTGAATGATGAATGCCAGGTGTTCACAGTTCTCAGGGGGCCTGTGGGAAAGAATAAGGTAGGTGGGTCAGAGAGGGTTTTATTCTTAGGGAATAGGACGGTGGCTATGAAGTAGTTCAGAAATATCAACCCTTTGTAGTCAGGATCAACTGGGTCCTTCTAGCTCTCCCCTTCTCTGAAGGCTGTAGAGATTCCCAGGTCAGGGAATTGCAGCTGATAGGACACTTAAGCTCTCTGTTCTACTAAGGAAAAAGACATCATCATTTCTCATTGCTTTTTCTCTTTCTCCTTGTTAAAGAAATATTATTCAGACACTTGTTAAAATGGTAAGGCAGACATTGTTCAGGACTAATCCTATAGTCCTTCAGAGGGGCTTTGCAGCAAGGGGGAAAGACGGGGCTCAACCCTGAATAAAATAAGAAACAATGGGAAATCAATGACAAGATGAAGAGTGGAGGAGAGGGGATCAGTGAACAGAAAATTACCAAGAGGAAATCTCAGGGGAAAGGAGGGGATCTAGCTAAATTGGCCTAACAGGATTCTTGCTGAAGACAAGCCCGGGTGATCAAATTCACCAGGAGATGATGGAGGATGAGAACTTGGATCAGATATTGAGGGTGATAAGATATTGATGGATTCTGGCTAAAGCGACTTGAGAGGAATCTTGCTGAAACTAGGCTCTTGAAGGACATGCCGAGAATGGGGCTTAATCGGGCTCAGAAGATCCTGATTAAAATTTGGTCAAGGAGAGAGACTTTTGGTCGCCCACGTGTTTTGCTGTCTGTTCTTTTTTTCCTTTCCTTGTATTTGCTATTTTTCCTTTTCTGATTTGAATTTGGTTAGATGTTACTTATTTTTACTCTTACTCTAATCCATGTAGTATGTTAATTGCTTTACGTGCCTCATCTCACTTAATCCTGCCAACAAATTTGAAGTGTGGCTTCCTCTATCATAAATGAGCAAATAAGTTTCAGAAAGGTTTCCAAGATCTTACCTTGTCCAAGGATATGTCACTGGTGGGCTGGTTCAGGTTCTTGACTTTGGCACACATAAGAATTTAAGAGCGAGTCCAAAGTCAGAGTAAGCAAAGAAGCTTATTGCAAAACGAAACTATACTCTGAGAGGTGAAGCAAGCTTCTCAAAGGGAGAGATGACAACTAGTGCCTTAAGAGGAGTTCTTTTTATGGGAGCTGTTCATACATACTCATAAAATACTGATGAGATCAAGTATGCAAAGGCAGACCTGCAGCTGGAGCATGTGCTCAGTATCTACATGCTCTAATATGCATCACCTGTATCAGTAGCTTATAAAAGCTCCACCTAGGGGTATGGTTTTTACTCTTCTGACATAAAGGTTACTATAAGCTAGACCTTGAGCCTTGCTGTGCATATGGGACCCCAGAGAAATCCCTAGCCCCCACAAGGCAGAAATTTATAGCTAATAGTTTCCTGGGCTTTCAGTGCTGTTTGGTTGGAGATTGGGGAATGTACATCACAAGTAAGAGAATTTTGTTCTCTTTCTTAGGCCTTTCTAGGTATTGAGAACATGTAACCATCTGGCAGTCTGCTGCCATATAGGAATACCTACCTTGCAAAAGAGTTAGATGCTGACACACTAAGGTGCAAGGGACCTAGAGTCCGCTGAGCTTCATACACGGAGAAGTCAGTATGGCCTCCTAATCTTACTTATCCTGCCGCAGATACACAGCTGGTATGAGGAAGTCCTGGGATGTGACTCAGCCAGATTTTGCTGACTGAAAAGCCCACTTATTTACTATGACAGAAAATGCAGGCATTTCATGTATTAAATTTAAATGCATTTAAACCAGCTGGTTGTCTCTCAAATATTCCTCATTGCTTTAAGCCAGGCATCAGGCTTGTATGTGTGTTGTATGTGTGTATATGTGTGTATGTGATATACCCATCTATAAATATCTTTCTATCTCCTTATCTCTCTATCCAGGGGTGGGGGAGGGAGGAAGGGAGAGAGAGCGAGAGAGAGAGAGAGAGAGAGAGAGAGAGAGAGAGAGAGAGAGAGAGAGAGAGAAATTAAAGGTAAGCAACAAAGGAAACAAAAATTCTCTAAAAGTAAAAACATACAAGAGAAAGAACAGAATTGTTTTGCATAATACAGGAACAGGGAATTTAGGTTGACCCTGGCAGTTCAACAAAGTCTGGGGCCCTGGAATTTGGAAGGAAATAGGGGACTTGAAAATTTTTTAGAAGGATCATGGCCCAGGTTGAGACCTAGGTAGAGAATGAGTAGTAAGAAAGAAAACTTTGAAGACAGGAAGGCCCAGAAACTTAAATGTGTCAAATAATAAGATTTAGATTTTTCTTTTATTTGGAATGTACCTCAAGTGTCATTCCCAATCATCTAGGAGCCCACTGTGTGGAGGATTTTCTCTGGAGAATAAAGGGAAAGGAGTTCTCCGTACTCCACACAGGGGCTGAGTCAAGGAACTATGAGAGGCACACAGGATGGTGTACAGGCTAATGAGGATCTAGCTGGGAGGAGAAAATTGGGGTAGAAATGACAAGAAAATCTAGGCTTCCTCCCTCAGGAATGCTCAGAAATAATAGCAGCAGTGCAGGACTTACCCCAAGCAAATAGGATAGAGAATGGGGTCAGTTAGCTTGGATATTAAAGAAACCCATGACCCTGTAAGAGTGGAATAGATAGGGTCAAGTTAGGTTACAGGATTTTCAGTGTTTTGAGAAAGTGATGAGTTGCTTCTCCTCAGGCTTATTTTGGAACTTCTACTCGTTCTCCAGTGAGAACATTTTAACAAATAATCTTTGGGCATCAGCCTGTTTTATAAACACCTTTTGTTGTCAACCTGTCATGTAAATATCTGGGCAAAGGAAGATCAGTTCCGATGGGTTTTAACATTTTTCTTTATGGCACTATGTTCTGGAGGCATGGTATGATGTCACCCCATGCTCTATACAACCTGCCTTTGTAAATATTTTCTAAATTGTATTCCCTGGAATGTGTTTCAGAATGGTTTCTCATTATCTCTAAATTGACAGTCAATTACCAGTCTTTAAGGATCTCAGCGCATCTGTGTTTCCTTGAGGAAATAGAATTAGATTCAGTAATAACTGGGTGCCTATGAGCCAGACACTGTTTTAAGTATCTTAGTGTTAACTATGAAATAGTAGAGGTTGCTACTATTCTTACTTCCATTTTACTGATAATGGAAGGCCGGGTATGGTGGTGCATACATGTAATCCCAGCACTTTGGGAGGCTAAGGTAGGTGGATCTTGAGGTCAGGGGTTTGAGACCAGCCTGGCCAATATGGTGAAACTCCATCTCTACTAAAAATACAAAAACTAGCCAGGTGTGGTGGCGTGCACCTATAGTCCCAGCTACTCGGGAGGCTGAGGCAGAAGAATAACTCAAACCCAGGAGTTAGAGGTTGCAGTGAGCCGAGATCACGCCACTGCACTCCAGCCTGGGCGACAGAACAAGACTCTGTCTCAAAAACAAAACAAAAAACCAAGAGGGGTCGAAGTTAGAGTAGAAGAAAAGTGTCATAGCAGTGATCAGTATCAGACTTGGGCATAAATTTAGGCTCTCAGGTTCCACTCTAAGCCTATACAACTTCTTTTCAAAATTTTAGTTCTTAGTCATTGATAAATAACAGTTGTACATATTTATGGAGTACAGGTATACACAAGAGGTGCATAAGGTATACATCCTCTTGACAAAATAACTGGGTTATGGGAAATAGTACAGTTCTTGATAATCCCATTTTATTGTTCTCAGTCTCTAAACTTTCAATAAAGCATCTATGCTGTTTTGTCAATGATGGTCAGAAATGAATGTGTTCAGATGTTGGCCTTTGTGAGTTTAAGTTACTGAATACACATGAAAATGCTTTCCATAGGAATTCAGAGACTGAAAAGAGTAATTATCCCTTCCCCTCTGACTATACTACGAGCAATTCAAGCAAGCCGTCTAGGTTGGAAAATATTTTTGGCTAGATACGGAATTCTTATTTTCTGTTACAGTGAAGGATGATTTTAAAACCAAGGTAACTGACAAAAATATAGAATGAACTAACTAGGGAGAATGACCCGAAAGGATTCTTGAAGATGATTTGGACATCTTAAAAAAAGACTCTCTCTGTAAATTAGGAGGTACAAATGCTTTTCTTTTATTGCCTCACTGTGATGAAAATATGGCTCTATAAAGATTAAGAAGATTGATTTTGATGAAAAGACTCGTTTAGAATATGTTATTACATTTGAGGTATTCCTGTAACTGTTGTTTCTATGGTTTAAGGGATTCTCATTTGCTCCATTGATTTGGTGAGAACTGTTTTTCCATGTAGAGGTTTTGGCTTTATGGGATGCTCCAGCATCTCTACTTTCTGTCTTGAGAAAATTAAGTGACCAGTTTCATCAGTGATCCTTTGTCCTGTGTAGGTCAATCCTGTCCTAATCTGTGGTGTTATCCCTTGTGAAGAATTAGAAGAACACTCCTGGTCTGCTGTAGAGGCTATCTGCCAGTATTGTGAACATTTCTGGATTCTAGAGACAAAGAATGTAGTAGTAGAGAACTTGCAATTTAACTCTGAGTCTAGTAATTCATATCAAGACTATGAGTGGGAAGTTGGTACAGTTTCTCTCCATAGCCCCACCCCTGGTAAATTTTTTTATGAACGGTGAGACTCATTTCTACTTCTACAGTGGGTGATTTACTTAAACCAACCCTTCCTTCAAACTGTTGCACTGAATTCACTACATTTAATTTAACAATATTGCACCTGGGGCACCTGTCTAGTATTTGCAATATGTTATTGCAAGGAGACAGACCTTGGTTTAGAGTATAATTTTTAGTAAAATTTAGCAGGAAAGACACATATAAATTTAATTCTGATACAAATTATCATTAAAGTTTGAGCATTAAAATTCCTGGCTGAGCTATGGAATTCACTTTGAATAGGTGTGGAATTAGATTGAGAGTTTTACATTTTTCTGAAACAGAAATACAGTTTGATCAGTATGGACCAAGTACTTTGTTGTCATTGTTGATGCTCATGGATAAGGACAGCTTACTTTATATCTGCTTTTCTTCCTCTTCTAGTATCTTTTATGCATCTTTTTTTTTTTTTTTTTTTTTTTTTGAGACAAAGTCTCACTCTGTTGCCCAGGATGGATGCAGTGTCATGATCTCGGCTCACTGCATGCAACCTCTGCTGCCCAGGTTCAAGTGACTTTCCTGCCTCAGCCTCCTGAGTAGCTGGGATTATAGGTGCCTACCACCACGCCCAGCTAATTTTTGTATTTTTAGTGGAGATGGGGTTTTGCTATCTTGGCCAGGCTGGTCTTGAACTCCTGACCTTGTGATCCATCTGCCATGGCCTTGCAAGACCATTCCTACTCTTTAAGTGTAGGTTCCTAAAAAATAGAGGAGACTGTCTTTCCTAATTCCGTCTACATTTCATGGCCAGATTACACCTCATTTGGGGCGCCTGTTCTATGAACAGGAGCAGCAGCTCCCCACAGATAGTATGACATAAGACAACAGGTTTATTTATGGCAGTAGAGCTGCTTTATGCTTTTTCCTCTGAATAAACAAACAGACCTTGACCCTGATCCCCCTCAGAGAAGTGGAGAAGGCAGTTTTACATAACAAATTTCAATTAGTTGTGCAAATGGAGAAAACTTGCTGTGATTTGCCTGAACCTAGGGAATATGTGCAAAGACTCAGTTTATGGTATTTATAACACTTTCAATTTAAGCTGCTGATTATCTGTATTTGTTTTATTTTTTTGAATGGAGTCTTGTTGCCTAGGCTGGAGTGCAGTGGCGCGATCTCAGCTTACTGCAACCCCCGCCTCCAAGGTTCAAGTGATTCCACTGTCTCAGCCTCCAGAGTAGCTGGGATTACAGGTGTCTGCCACCATGCCTGGCTAATTTTTTTTAGTAGAGATGTGGTTTCACCATGTTGGCCAGGCTCGTCTTGAATCCCTGACCTCAGGTGATCCGCCTGCCTCAGCCTCCCAAAGTGCTGGGATTACAAGCTTGAGCCACCACACCTGGCCTGTATGTTTTTATAATAATTAGAAAAAAACAAATTATTTCAATTACCAAGCATTAGGAATGCAAATCTGCAAGCTTTATTTAAATCCACAGTGCAGCTGTGGCAATCATTTATAAAACAACTCTCCTAGTCTCATTGTATTTATTTTTGCATTGAGATTTATTTTTTATTGTTTGTCAAAGTCACTTCATATATAGATGCTTTATATATACAACATATATATATGAAGCACTTCATAGATACTATATATATATATGTATATATTTGGTAAGTATATGATTGAAACCTTTCTAGTTGTTTTAAAAGAGTCTCATTTGTTGGCCAGATGCAGTGGCTCACACTGTAATCCCAGGACTTCAGAGGCCAAGGTGGGCGGATCACCTGAGGTCAGATGTTCGAGAACAGCCTGGCCAACATGGTAAAACCCTGTCTCTACTAAAAACAAAAAATTAGTTAGGCATTGTGGCAGAAGCCTGTAATCGCAGCTAAAACTCAGGAGACTGAGGCAGGAGAATCGGTTGAACCAGGGAGGCAGAGGTTGCAGTGAGCTGAGATCGCAACACTGCATTCCAGTCTGGGCAACAAGAGCAAAACTCTGTCTCAAAAAAAAAAAAAAAAAAAAGAAAGAAAAAGAAAAGTCTCATTTGTCATATTTTGATATGAATCCAGAAATCAGTACAGCATTACGAGTGAAGTTGATTTCATTTTCCTCGTACTTTTCCTTTCCTTTCCTTTTCTCTCCTGCCCTATCCTGTCCTGTTTTATCCTTTCCTTTCCCCTTCCTCCTTTCCTTTCTTCTTCCCTTCCCCATGCAGTTACTTTTGTTTGTTTGTTTGTGCTTATTTTTGTTGATGATGGAAGTGATCAAGAATGGTGAGTGAACCAATGAATCATCTATTGCTTCCTATAGGGATCTGTCTTTCATCAGATAAATTATCATCTTGAAAAGAAATTCATTTGTTATTTAAGATTTTTTTTCTTTCTTCTCATGAACGAGTTTTTTTTTTTAATTTGACTTAAATTCTTCAAGTATGAAACAGCAGAAAAAGAGAGGCAATGTTCTCTTATAGCTTCTTGCGCTAACGCATGGAGTTCCATCACTAAGCGGTGATATTTCTTTTTAACTGTTTCATCATCTAGTTTATTTCAGCATCATCTTGTCAATGTCCAGGTCATCAGCATGTGGCATGTGCTGAACTGAGTTGCTTGCTGCTTCTGCATATGTCTGGTAGGAAACCCAATTTTCTGCATTTATGCCTATTACCCAGCATTCTTTCTCTCTTTGCTTTCACTAGAAGGTAATTAAAATTGCTTTTGTTATCTGGTCTTCATGGGACTTTAGATTTTTGTATAAGGATTTGGTGTTCAGTCTGAGGGATTCTGGGAGCTCTTTCTTTTTGATGAATCTAAATTCTAGCCCTGGCACCCTTTTCTCAATACCAGACACGTGGATAAAAGTAGATGTATAAGAAAGGAAAGGAACTATTACTTATTCCTCAACAACTGAAAAATATATAGCTTGTTCTAATCCTTTTATTTTCTGGAATCCCTGGGATTAGCATGTGTGACAGATATAACTGGAGGAATTCTGAGAGTTTCAATCTGGCAGTTTTGATATCAGTCACACAAATAAACATCTTCTCATAGCTTTTTCATATAGGGCATTATCATGTCCAACCGAGTTTTTTGAAGCACACAACCAAAAATGAAATGGTCCTAAAAACCTGCTTGTTATGGAGAAGCATGTTTGCAACATTATGACACAAAATGTAGTGATCTTGTGATATCCTTGATGATAAATAAAATAATTCTCTATTACACGTTGAATATGTCTTGCTTATAAATGTTTGAGGGTATTTTGGGTTTATACAGAATATAATGCAGTATGATCCATGGAAATTAAGAAGCAGAAAAAATGGAATTTAAGCCGTTTAACCATCTCATAGTGAGAAAGTGTGCTCAAAACTGTAACCCATCTTTGGATTATAATATTATGACAGTGAGTTTATGGGAATTTGGAAATATTAATCTGATGCTAATCATGTAACAAAGTCACTATTTGTCAGAGTTTCATAAAATTATTACATTTCTAGATATGGAAAAAATTACTTCAGGTTTTCATTAATATATTATGGGAAAATCAAGGACCATTTTTGCAATAAAGTAAATTATAATTGCAGTTTGCTTAAGATTTGCATTTGCCAATCAAAACCGAGATGACTTCACCTCTCAACATGTAGTAAATAATCCTTTATTTTGTAAATGTGCTCATAGGCCAGCTGTAATCACAAAACTCAGAGATCGATTTTAACTTTCACAGCTAATCACAGGAAATGGATCTGTGGGTATAGTTGCAGGTATGGTTGGATCTAGGAACTCAAGCAAAATCATGAGGGTTCTTTTTCTCTTTTTTCCCCGCTCTACTTTTTGTTTCTCCATTTCTTTCTCCTGCTGTAATCCCTGTGTGTCACTGCTTCGCTTCGGGACTGGCCTCATTCATTCATGTGCTGGGTAAGATGAATTCTGACACTGTCCTGTTTGTTGCAGTCCTCTCTTCCTTCTTCATAGAAAAGAGAAGCAATGATCTCACCCTCCCCATTTATACAGCAGAAATAGCAGCAGGGCATTGCTTGTCCTTACTCAGTTAAAGCCCACTGATTGTCCTTACTCAGTTAAAGGTGCCATCCCCTTACCACAAATTGAGAGGGGATAGTGCATATTTGATGGTTCAGGTTTATATGACATACTCACTCCCACAGAAAGGAAGTGGAATGCTGCTGCTGTCTACTGCATCCAGGAATATTTAGAATAGTTTTTTCATCTATTTCTATCTGCCGACCTCCCTCTAAATAGACCATCTGTAAAAAACAAACAAACAGACAAAGAAAAGATTCAATTCGTGTGATTTATTAGCCATATATGGATAACATACTTACCCAAAGCTGCTTAGGAATTACCTGGAATAGTTCTGCGTTACTTTTTTTTTTTTTTTTTTTTTTGAGACACAGTCTCATTCTGTATCCAGGCTGGAGTTCAGTGGCATGATCTCAGCTCACTGCAACATCAGCACAAACAGCAGTATAAACACTTAATTTTTGGACCTTATTATTGGCGATGATGATGAAATTGGTGGTACTAACAGTACCAAAGTGAAGAAAAAATCACTTATGATGAATGTTTGATAATTCAACCTCAATTCTGTTTACATATTCATTTAACAAATATTTATTGAACACCTACCATCCAGCTGGGAATCATCAGTGATCAAGACAAATACAGCCCTTCCTCTACTTAAATGTCACTTTCTCAATGAAGCTTTCTGTGTCTGCTATATTGAAAACTACCACCCCTCTGCTCTGCTTTTACCTATCAGCACTCACTGTTCTCCTTTCCTGCCTTTATATTTTTGTGGCAATTACCACCATTTGATTGTTTTTTACTTATTTATTCTTATCTCTTTTGATGAGAACTTAAGCTCCCTTAGAGCAGAGAATTACATTTTATTATTTTTTATATTGTCAGCATCTAGGACCATGCCTGGCAGAAAGAAACAACTCAAATAATGATATCTGTTAAATGAATTGATGAAGTCTTTCCCATAGTCGCTCTCTGTTTCTGTTGCCTATGGAGAGCACTAAGCATGCTACTTATATAGATGCTGACCTTCTTCTAAAGAGCAAAGTAAAGCCGCCTAAATTAACAGAGCATGATGGCAAAGGGACTAATTTGGATTAGGTGGTCAGTGAGGCATTGCTGATGAGGTGATATCAGGTCCTGAATGATGTGAGGGTATGGTACAGGCTGCTTCTTGGGCAGGAGACTTCACAGCAGAGGGAAGAACAGATGAAAAGAGCTCAGAGGTGGAATCGTGCCTGGCTGTAGTCAAGGAGCAGCAAGATGTTTAAGGAGGATTGGACAGGGGTGGGAAGCAGTGAAAGGAAAAGAGAGAAGAGAGACTAGGGGCCAGATTAAGCATGCATGTATGTTTATTGCAGCACTGTTGACAATAGCAAAGACTTGGAACCAACCCAAATGTCCATCAATGATAGACTGGATAAAGAAAATGTGGCATATACACCATGGAACATTATGCAGTCATAAAAAAGGATGAGTTCATGTCCTTTGCAGGGACATGGATAAAGCTGGAAACCATCCTTCTAAGCAAACTGATACAAGAAGAGAAAAACAAAAACCGCATGTTCTCACTCATAAGTGGGAGTTGAACAATGAGAACACATGGACACAGGGAGGGGAACGTCACATACTGGGGCCTGTTGGGGGATGGGGGACTAGGGGAGGGATAGCAGGGGGTAGGGGGCTAGGGAAAAGATAGCATTAGGAGAAATGCTTAATGTAGATGATGGGGTGATGGATGCAGCAAACCACCATGGCATGTGTATACCTATGTAACAAACCTGCACGTTCTGCACATGTACCCCAGAACTTAAAGTGTTATAAAAAAAAGATGAGGTTTTACACTGAGTGAGTTAAGTTATAAAGAGTTATTGAGTAGGAAAGTGACATGACCTGACCTGTATTTGCTGGGGCTATTGGTTGTCAATCAAGAGTGGAAGAAAGAACAATAGTTTGTGGCCACTCTATGAGTCCAGGTGAGAGACAGAGGTTTTTGACTCAATAATAGTGGTGCCAGCAGTGAAGCAGATTCTGGGAATATTTTTAAAGCTTGAGCTGAAGAAATCTCCTAATAGATTGAATGCAAAGTGATAAAGAGAGCAGTCAACGATGATTCCAAGGTTTAATTTGACTTTTTGACTTGATTTATTATATGAATTTACAAAAAATTTCATCTCCCTTGAAACCAGTGAGTTCTGTTAACTTCCATTGTGTGATTATACTTGAAAAACATATTTAAGGAAATAAGTTATGCTTTGTAATACTTGAAATATGAAAAGCCTTGCTAGAATGAGCATATGAAATTGTTGAAGAGATAAGTTAAGTTCTAGGGTTTTATAACTTGAATAATTGATGATAAAATACTCTTTAATATCTATGTGCATCTGACACTGCCCCATTTTTTATTTTCTTGAACGTTTTGTTGTGCTCTGGAAAACATAGTTGCCATTTGTAGCACTGAGAGTTGTAGAATGAAGTGGCTGTTGGCTTGTGGGGAGAAACAGGCAGCTTTGGGGGTAAGAAAAGTATCAGAATTTTCTATAAGGGAATAAAGTAATCCGTTTCAAGATTTAGCAAAATAAAAGAATGAATATTTGTAGACTGACACTAGCATGTTATTGGAGCCATCGCTATGTCACATGAATATCTGTACATCTACATAGGTTATGTGTATAACTTCAGTTGTGTATACAAGCATTCATGTTGAGATATGGGGTCTAAATGTCCTTTAAAAACAAAATATTGTATCTGATTTTTTTTTATTGTCAGTAGAAATCTGAGTACATTTGGTAAGCCAATTATCTTAGAAGTATTTTAAGAAATCTCAGAAATCAAATTCCACTGTTCAAGTATCAAACTTCTTGGTAAGCATATTTAGGTGAGATAAAATAATTATATTCTTTTAGCAAAAATAGGGGAAAAGTCATTACATTTAAAATTATAGTCATCTCAAATATGAAACATTTTAAACTCTTCTAAATTCTTGGCAAATTTGGCCAGGCACAGTGGCTCATGCCTGTAATGTCAGCACTTTGGGAGGCTGAGGCAGGCAGATCATTTAAGGTCAGGAGTTTGAGACCAACCTGGCCAACATGGTGAAACCTTGTCTCTACTAAAAATACAAAAATCAGCCAGGCTGGTGGTACATGCCTATAATCCTAGCTACTTGGGAGGCTGAGGCACAAGAATCACTTGAACCCAGGAGGCAGAGGTTGCAGTAAGCCAAGATCATGCCACTGCACTTCAGCCTGGGTGACAGAGTGAGGCTCCATCTCAGAAAAACAAAACAAAAGTTCTTGGCAAATCTTCTCCTTTATCACAAATATATGCATTTCAAAATTGTGTTTAATTCAATACCAGTTTGAATCAGTTGGTTTTTTTAGATAGCATCTCTCTCACTTTTCCAGACTGGAGTGCAGTGGCACCATCACAGCTCGTTGCAGCCTAGACCTGCAGGGCTCAAGCAATCCTCCCACCTCAGCCTCCCAAGTAGTGAGTAGCTGGGTCTATAGTCATGCACCAGCATGACCAGCTAATTTTTGTAATTGTTATTATTTGTAGAGATAAGTCTCACTCTGTTGCCTGGCTGGTCTCCAACTCCTGGGCTCAAGCGATCTTCTCACCTCAGCTCCCCAAAGTGCTGGGATTACAGGCATGAGCTGCCACCCCCATCTGAATCAATTTTTTAAACTCCCTTCAGATACAAATTCATAGCTCTACTCTCTAGTTGCAGAAGTAAACCTTTTGACATGATTTTTTAGGTAAATGAGAGCACTATTCTTAAGAAGTGGTTAGTCTAACAATACTTTACAGGCCAATTAAGCCAGGTGCAATGGTCCTCAAAGGGACAGCAGGCCAGAGGTGAAGGGGAGTCAAATGTCTGTCTCTTTTGACCATTCTGCCTGCTTACACACAAAAAATCTGGAAATGTCGTGCCCTTTGCCATGTGTGCATAGGGATGACTAGTCAGCAGTTTGTGGCAAGTTGCCGGAAGATTGTTTATGTTTGGCTGAAGTTTGTTACTCACAGTTACTCTTTCTGGTCTTATATCCTATGTCTGATAAAATTCCCTTATCAAAGAGCAGTGATTTTGAGAATCTTCCTTGTGTCTGATTTTGCTTTGAGGGTTGGATAATCCTATGCATTCCAGTCTGTCCTCTGTGACTCCCATGGTTTTATTATAACATGGTGGGTTTTTATCCTAAATTTTCTATTTTCTAAATTTTGGGCCTAAGAACTATAAACAATTAATACTTTATATGAGTATGACTTAGAATACTGTGGTTTCAACTAATAGCCACAGTAACTAGGAAAATAAGTTTTGTTAAAACTGTAATCAATAGGATTTTCTAAATACTGTTAAAGAAGCAAATTAATTGATTTGATTTATGAGAAAATTTTGAAGCTGTATTAAAATTTTATTTAAAAAGCACACACAGTAATGATAGCAAGTTAGTTTGCTTTGAGCTTTAGTTTAGTGGTAACTTATTATAAACCAAATATATTAAAAATGCCAATGTGCTGTTAGAAGTATTTATATATTAAAAATACCAATGTGCTGTTAGAAGTATTTTTTATTATAATATTACAGTGAAAGTTTTGAATTGAATTCTTCATTGTATAACCATCATTTCTACTTAAACTCCATGGAGAGTTAGGGAATGGAATGAGGCAGAAATTGGGCCACTATAGTTTTAAGTTAAATTTCATTTCAGAAAAAGCCAGGGCACTTTCATTTTTTTTTTCCTTATGTTAGTAATCAATCCAGAAAATGACAAGAAAAGTGCTTCTTAGAATCATCAAGAAATTAAACTTTTCGTAGCCACTTTTTTCTTTGTTCTCTTGGATGCTGAGAGTATTCATTTATAGAAATGACCATGATAAAACCTGATAATGTTATGACATCCTTGGGGTGTCACTTAACTAGAAACCTGTGTGGACAGTGGCGCCTTTGCTTGAGTTCTGCTCTTGCCCGCTGGGCCCACTTGGCCTGGCAGGCTGAGCTCAGCTAGCTCTACTAGCCTGGATCCCATGGCTGCCAAGGGTGAGTGAAGTGGCAAGGGTTATGTGAGTGAGTGAGCATGCGGTCCAGCCACTGTGAGCAGCCAAGCATGCTAACATGGTGGGGTGGGCAGCTCTAGGCACAGTCACGGGTGCTGCCTCCCTGTGAGCAAGCAGAGTCCACAGCTGGCACTAGGGAATGTGGTGGCACTCAGAAGTTTGTAGACACCAGGAACCACAGAACCCCAGAGAGGGTGTCACAGCCCTGGCTTGTGGAGCTACTAAGTCTGGGCTCCCTGAAGGGCCACAGCTCTTCTCTCCTTGTTGCCTGCAATGTGGCAAGCAAGGAGCATGTTCAGTCCTGTTTGTGTTATAGCTCTTTCAGCCTCACAATTCAGCAAGACCCGAGTTGTCCTGCAGCCAGGAAGGATGAAGTGTGAGAACAAGTAGAGGGTGAGAAAGAGAAAGAGGAGCTTTATTGAACAATGGAACAGCTCAGAGGAGACTCACAGTGGGTATCTCTTCTCTTCAGACAGGGTGCCCTGACGAGTGTTCAGAGCTCTCAGCAGAGAGGAGACCCTGGAGTGGGTAGCTCCTCTCCACAGGTAGATTTTCCCGTTGTCTTCTCAGCTCTCGGGAGAGAGAAAACTCTCATGTGGTTAGCTCCTCTCCACAGCTGGTCATTCTGTCATCTTCTCAGCTCTAAGCATAGTGGAGACCCTGTTGTGGGTAGCTCCTTTCCACAGCTGGTCATCTTATGATCTCTTTTTAGCTCTCAGCAGAGAGGAAAGCCTGGGGTGGGTAGCTCTTCTCTAGCTGGTCATCATGTCATCTCCTTTTGAATCTGGCTGAATGTGGGGGTTTTATGGACTTCAAAGCAGAGGAAGTGTGTGCTGATTGGTGCATGTGAGGCTGTGGGCAGAACCAGGAAAAGCATTATAAGTTCCTACTCTGCAGGACTGGTAGACATGCCCCCAGGCTTCAGGCCTTTCCCTGCTTACAGGTGGGGCTTCACCAGGGACCTGTGTCTTTCCACCCAGGAGCCTGTCTGCTTCCTGCCACTGTTCATGGTGCCCAGGCTGTTCATGTTGAGGGCACCTGCAGGCCATCTCTGAGCTGCTGTCAGTCTCCTTTGGCCTCCCTGCTATGCTCCTTGGTGCCCAGAGTCTGAAGGAAGCCAAGGCAGCAGGGGCTGGTGTGTCAGTACTGCCCCAAGAGAGTACATACCTGGTCAGGTTGTGACAGCACCCAGGCTCTGCCTCTACTTTGGTCTGAGATTGGAGTGGGCACCTGGAGCCAGGAGAGGCCAGGCAGGGGGAGCAGACATCTCTGAGCCTGCAGTAGGAGGGAGGCTTCCAGGGCCTCTGGGATTGTGGAGATTCTCAGATTTACAGCCATAGCTTGGGCAGCTGCAGGTGTGCCTGGGGGGGCAGGGCTCCCACCTACTCCCAGCCCCCAAGAGCACAGGGATGCCCAGGTCTGCAGCCACAGCTGGAGCTCCAGCTGTGGCTGGGGAGTACAAGACTCCTGCCTGGCCAACTCAGGAGTGGGTGGAGTTTCCACCTGTTCCTGGCTCTCCCGGCCAGGCCTCTCTCATTGCATCTCACATTGTGGCAGCAGCCACTCCAGATGGGCTACCACTGCCATCAATAAGATGTTAACTAAAATGTCTGTAAAGAGAGCCACTAACAACTTTATATTCATCTATAAGAACCCTGAGAAAAATTCAATCCCCATTTGGAATTATCCTTCAAATGTAGCTCTGAGTACTTATTAGTTATTATTCTGGCATCCCTCTGTCTAATAAGAGTGGAGTGGACACAGTCTCCAGGAACCAGCCAGCCTGTAAATGAGTGAGGTCTTTTAGTGATATATCAGTGCTGTGATAAATGGCCCTACCCAAGGTAATGTCAAAATATTAACAATAGTGAGTGGGACAGACCATGGCAATGGGAACAGCTTCTGTCCTTTCCTTGTGGGGCAGCTACTAGTCAGCTCCTGCCAATTGTGTTCATATGGGAATGGTGGCCTAGAATTGCCAGAACTGTTAAGTAAGAAATCTCTTTTTAATGGAAATATTCTGGTTTTTCAATGTTGCTAAATGACCTAAGTTTTAAAATGAATTTATTTGGGCTAAGAGGTTTCATTGACAATGTTTGAAAGGAAAGCCCAACTAGATACTCTTGTGGTCATTCTAGTAAGTATGTGAGAGACGAAGGGAAGAGGGGCAAGAATGGAAAAAGGGAGATAGTTTCAGAATGACTGTCCAGATGGATTATAATAGTGGCGAGGACTGGAGCATTGGAAAGCATTCTGGAGAAAGAATAAAGGAAGAAAAAAGATTGGGCTAGTGACTTTCAGGAGATAGAAGACGTAGGACGCAGAAGCCAATTGTGTGTGGATAAGAGCTTATAGAAAGAAGAATAGAAGTTTCAAGTTTCTCTAGGGTCCCAGAAAAAGAAACTGCTAGGGCTCAGGTGGAATGTGCACATTTTTATCAGTCATCTGAAATCCAATTATCTGTCTTCCCCAAGTGCAGACACCAGTCCTGCACACACAGAATAATTATACTGTGTATGGGCTCACTTTTTGTTTCAGTCAGAGGATGCGCTGGTACCATCGCTACATTTGCTTGAAAGGTCACAGCTTCAGTGGTTTAGACACTGAAAAACAAAGATGAAAATAGAATGCCAGAGTGATTTTGTAAAACAGATGGAAGAAAAGCTAACGAAGGTCAGACTGCAGTCACTGGCAGGAGAGAAGAGTGGGAAAGTCATAAACTAAAAACTCTTATGCAGACTGTGATGCTAGAAAAAATGGGAAAGCGGGGATACAGGGGTGATTCTTTCCTTTCTGAGTTAGCTCGATACTGAAAATTGAAGAACGGATGGCTCTCCATTGAACTCCCTGTAGGGGGAAGATTCTGTGTATTGCTTAAAAAAGATGTTTGAATGACCTTTAAAATCCTGTGGGTATCTATCATCTCTATTTGAAGACAAGAATAAGAAGAGTTAGCAGGAGCAAATGATAGAATAGGGAATGAAAAGCAACAGCCATTTCCTTCAATAGTATTCATTGGAAACTGTCAGATACAAGAAAAGCCCTAATGATCCATCACTGATTAAAACACAGTCCAAACTCTCGAGGCAGATACACATTTTAAATAGCTAATTGCAATAAAATAGGACAAATATTATATTAGCCCTCTCAGTGACGGTGAGCTTCAGAGTCCAAGGAAGAAATAGAGATATCCAAGTGGCCATGTCCAATTGTTGAAAAGAATGGCCTGGTTTCCAAAAGAGATGTCATGGCTCAACACAATTGCTTAGAATATGACTTAGGAATCAATTCCAGCAAACATTAGCAGTGACTGCTAACTCTCAAAGAGAAAATGTAGAGCACAAGAATGGTGTACCAAGGGTCGATAAACTTTCAAAGTCTGGTAGACAGGGATTTACTAGATTCACACAGGATAGGCAATGCCTTTGTCATTTTTCACCTGTACATTGAGTGGAATTTAAGCTATTAGGGTCATAAACACTCAAAAAAGGAGGAAACCAGTGTAGATTTGGGGATGATTAAGTTAAACATAACATTGGTGGCAAAAGAAGTATAAACTCTGCAATTAATATGTGGGATGACCTGAGAAGCACCTTGACACTTAACATAATTGTATATGTTGTTCAGAATCCTCTCCATTTAGCTGTCTCATCTTCTGGGTTTAAAATCTGTCCCATCTCCTTCATGAAGCCTTAGATAATCCAGAAAACAGATGGTTAATTCTTACACTGCTGAGCGCAGGAGCAGTTATGTCTGTCCCTTTCTTGACACTTGCTGTTTTGTCATCTTGCCTTATCAACTTGTGTGTATATGCCTGATTACTAGGGTGATGGTTACATGTGGGCATTCAAAGCGGAATACTTTGGAGAATGAAACTCGGAAAGAGAGACTGCTATTGGAGCTATGACTAGTTTCTGAGGAACAACAAGCATACATAGACACTGCCCTGAGCAACCTAGGCTGTGTGATCACTGAACTTATTACCATAACTGGGTCATATGGTTCTTCTATGGTCTCAAGGCCTTGCACAGAGCAGCACTTAATGACAACATTAGATGCTATTAAAAGGATTATGGATGTCTCATGACCCCACACTCTTTATTTGATAGATGAATAAACCGAGGTCCAGGGAAGTTAAGTGACTTGCCTGTGGCTGCACAGCTGTTTCTTACCTTGAAGGTTCGTTATCTTCATGATTAACCTTGTTTCTTTTTCAAATTTTTTTATTTTTGTTTGTTTTTTGAGATAGAGTCTCGTTCTGTTGCCAGGCTGGAGTGTAATGGCATGATCTTGTCTCACTGAAACCTCCTCCTCCTGGGTTCAAGTGATTCTCCTGCCTCAGCCTCCCAAGTAGCTGGGACTACAGTTGAGCACCACAACACCAGGCTAATTTTTGTATTTTTAGTAGAGACAGGGTAGCCAGGATGGTCTTGATCTCTTGACCTCATGATCCGCCCCTCTGAGCCTCCCAAAGTGTTGGGAGAGGAAGTGTAAGCCACTGCGCCTGGCCTTAACCTTGTTTTCTTACTGATACCCTAGACAAATAGCTTTTCTCAGATATTCTCCTATGCTCACTGCCTGGTAGATTAATAATGCTTTCTTGACTCTGGTCAGATTCTGATGTGTAATTTTTTCATGATCTGAATGTTTCTGTGGCATCCTTCAAATTCATGTGTTAAGCCCTAATAAGCAATATGATAGTATTAGGAAGTGGGGTTTTAGGAAGTGATTGGGTCATGAGGGTGCTCAGAACATGTTAATTGAATTAACAAATGATCATGGAAACACTGATTCCTATAAATGAAAAGGTACTTAAAATCATATAGTCAGGTTCTCTAATAAGTAGGAAGAAACACACTCAGAAAATATATGACTTAAGGCCAATCAGCCAGTGATAAATCCAAATGAAAAACGTAGTTCTCCTAGTTCTTTTCTTTCTTTCTTTTTTTTATGAAAGAAAGGAAAAAAGAGAAAGAGAAAGGGGGAGAGAGAACAGGAGTCTTGCTCTATTTCCCAGGCTGGAATGCAATCTAAAATGGGTATTAAAAACCTCTTTTATGCCGATAATTGTGCTTAACAACAGAGACAGGAAGGAATAAGGGAAGAAAATAACAAGCAAACAGCCAACCAATATTTCATTTAAGTCTGTGAAATGCTATGCAAATGCTGAAGAGTGATTTACTTTTAATTATGTGGTAACTTTCAAAATTGGTGTAATGTGATACTGAGAAAAATCTATGTTCTGTGGACCTAGGGTGAAGAATTCTATAATATTCACTGAGTTTACTTGTTCAGGTCTGAGTTCAAATCATAGATGTCTCTGTTAATTTTCTATCCCGTTGATCCATCGAATATTAACAATGTAGTGTCAAAATCTCCTACTATTATTGTGTGGGAGTCCAAGTCTCTTTATAAGTCATTAAGAACTTGTCTTATATATTTGGGTGTTCCTATATTGGGTGCATGTATATTTATGATCATTGACTCCTGTTGTTGCATTGATCCTTTTACCATTATGTAATGTCGTTCTTTGTTTCTTTTAGTCTTTGTTACTATTAAAGTCTATTTTGTCAGAGATGAAAGTTACAACTCCTGTTTTTTCTTTCTTTCTTTCTTTTTTTTTGCTCTCCATTTGATTAGTAAGTCTTCCACCAAGCTTTGTTTTGAGTCTGTGTGTTGCTGCTTATGAGATGGATCTGGATACAGTGTACCGATGGGTTTTGACTTTTTATTCAATTTGCCTGTCTGTGTCTTTGAATGGGGCATTTAATCCATTTAAATTTAGGATTAATATTAGTATTTGTGAGTTTAATATTGTCATTTAATGCTAGCTGGCCATTTTGCCCATTAGTTGTTATAGATTCTTTATTATGGAGATACTCTTTACCTTTTGGTAAGTTTTTGGGATGACTGATACCGGTTGTTCCTTTCTGTGTGTAGTGCTTTTTTCAGAAGCTCTTGTAAAGCAGGCCTGGTGGTGATGAAATCTCTGAGTGCTTGCTTGTTCATGAAAAATTTTATTTTTCCTTCATTTATGAAGCCTAATTTGGCTGGATATGATATTCTGGGTTGAAATTTCTTTTCTTTGAGGATATTAAATATTGACCCCCACTCTCTTCTAGTTTGTAGGGTTTCTGCTGAGAGATCTGCTGTGAGTCTGATAGGCCTCCCTTTATGGGTGACCTGATCTTTCTCTCTAGCTGCCCTTAGAATTTTCTCCTTTGTTTCAACCCTGGTGAATCTGATGATTATGTGTCTTGGGGTTGCTCTACTAGAGGAATATCTTCTTGGCTCCTGCTTCTTTTCTTTCCAAGACCAGTGTTTTGCCGACTGTGTCCCACTGCTTTGAAAGTGATTAACAGTAAAATATTAGAGCCCTATATTTTAAAATGACTTCATAATAATTTTTATTTTTTCTTATAATTTTCCAAATGCTGCCTTATGTTACTGGACTCCCCACTACAAACCTGTGAGTCTGGCAGGAAGCTGAACAGTTTTACAAATTAGGCAATCAAGACTCAGGATTTAAGTGACTTGGGCTGAAGTGGCTCAATTTCTTCAAATATAGACAGTGGAAAGAAACCTGGTCAATCTTACTGCCGTCCTTGAAAAAATGTTTTTTCCTAATTCAGCAAGGCAAAACTCTGTTATAAAAAATGTTCTTCAAGGAAGGATTTGTGATTGTATGTCAAAAAGCTTTGTCTAAGGTACTTATCACTTAGGTAACAATGACCTGATTCACTTTCTTGTGAGGAATTTTAACAGTAAGAAAATCATGGTTCTTCATTGTTTTAGCGAGATAGGTAAATTTTGGAATTGTGTACCAGCTGAGCTAAGGAAAAGGTCCACAGTAAAAATTTTAGAATTCTAATTAAACATACAAATAGAAAATGCAGAAAGATAAGTAAATTAAAATAAATCTACAGATTAGTTGCATGTAGAGTGAGCTTGAATGCGTTATGCATCATCATACATGACACACTGCTGAGTTACTGATGTGACTTGGAGCATTCAGAGTGCTGGGCTCACACCACAGAATTTGGTATTCTCTGCTGGCCTCATACTGTCTCTAATGAGGGAACATTTAAGCTTATGTTTATTGTGTTAGAGAACATTGACTTAAATCTACCCTATTAACAAATAGTTTCCCAGGCTTTGTTGCTTTGCTCAGTCGAAGTTCTATTTAGACTATTTCTAATGAAATTAAATGTGAATGAGAGAAGACCGTTAGAAGAGGTAAACATTTTCAGTTCTTCTAGAATCCTTCCTAAAAAATAGCTGAACTGCCCTTTCTCTGGTGTACAGCAGAGATTGTGAGTTGCCTCATGGAAGGCAGGGGCCATGCTTTGTTGACAATATTTATTTCCAGAACCTCAATGAGGGCAAAGCTTGTAAAAAGCACTCAGTACACACTGGCTGAATAAACCCATAAGCTGGAGTCTGGAGGCCTTCCCGGGATAGACTCTCTGACTTTGGTAAGGTGGGGAGCTTCCTTGGAGGTCCCCACACACTTATCTTGACAGCGACCTTATTAGTTTGTAATGAATTGTTGATGTTTCTTTCCCACTAGTAAGTTATCTCCTAGAAGTTATTTTTTGTCACTTATGAATCTTTATGATCTGTGAAAACATACACACACACACACGCACACGTTTAGTACATTAATTGAATTGTAGAGGTTTTTTATGTCTAGGCTTTTTATACTAAATGGGCACCATAGACAGCATATAGGCATGAAGTGATTAACTCAAAAGCAAAAATATGATGAAGACAGAACTGAGACGAGAGTTCTGGGATCTTGATAGTCTCCCCTTGTCAGTGTTTCTTGTCTCCTTCGCCTATGCACCCATCTCACAATTTAAGAAAATGAAGCTTGGAGATTTATGTTGGCAATTTTTTATTATAAGTGTATATGATATATATAGTTTTTTCAAAATTTGTTTGGAGATATGTTTTGCTAGCTTCCCAGAAACTAGCAGCCTTCACCAAAGTGGGGGCTGTCTTAAGGTACCCTCTTACCTTGGGGTAAAGCTATGGGCTATGGAATCACAGAAGCCTGTGTTTGTATTCTTTTTTTATTTTAATTTTTAAACACTTGTATAAAATCAAGGGGTCTGAGTGCAGTTTGGTTTTATGGCTATATTGCTTTAGGGACGAAGTCTGGGCTTTTAGTGTAACCATCACCTGAATAATGTACATTGTACCCATTAAGTAATGTCTCATCCCTCAAACCTCCTGCCCTCCCACCCTTCTGCGTCTCCAGTATGATTGCTCCACACTCTACATCCACGTGTACATGTTATTTAGCTCCCACTTATAAATGAGAACATGTGGTATTGGATTTTCAGAAAGCCTTTCTGAGCCTTCGTTATCTCGTCTGTGATTTGAATGCCTTCCTGCGTGACTCTCAACCCTGGCTTAACCCGTCTCCCCTCCTCCCTTCCTGCACTAATGGCTGTAGCTCTCTTCTGTCTGCGAGCACAGGATCAAAAGTTAAAAATATCAGTATATTTCAAGCTTATTTAGGTTTCCTTGATGTTGTTTGTGAAACTTGGGTGTTATTCCTCCATCCACCACAGCTAGATTATCGTGTTCTTTCACAGTGCTTTTAGTGTTGTTGTTTTTTTCTATGTCATTATGTTCTGTGTTGGTCTGCCCTGCAAGACTGTAAGCTTTATGATGATTAAGGACTTTGTCTACTTTATTCAAGCATACCTAACAATCCGTTTTGAATCTTGCACAAATGTTGAGTGCAGGGTTAATGAGGGAACATGTAGTGTTTGGGTTAAAAGGCATGAGCTCCACAGCAAGCCTGAGTGTGGAGTCAGTGAGCTGGGGTGAATGGGACCATCTCCAGTTTCAAGAGGATTTTATCAGGATCAAACTGATGTAAACAATCTTATTTTGTATTATAATAAAAGTTTAAAACTGAAAAAAAAAATCATAGAATTGAAATTAAATGAGCTTAGTCTGTTTTCTGTGGCTTATAACAAAATTCTTGCAAGTGGGTAATTTATAAAGAGAAGGAATTATTTCTTACAGTTATGGAGGCTGAAAAGTCCAAGGTTGAAGGGTCTTCTTGCTGATGGGAACTCTGTAGAGTCCCGAGGTGACACAGGGCATTACTCGGTGAGGGGACTGAGCATGTTGACTTAGGTCTCTCTTCCTCTTCTTATGAAGCCACTGGTCCGTGCCATTACAATCCATTAAAACATTAATCCATGAGTTAAGTTTCAACATGAGCTTTGGAGGGGACAATATTCAAACCATAGCATGAGCCCTATGACACAGCCACTATATCACCCAGGTTAGTAACCAGTAACACACACATTTTTCAGTAGTGTCTCTTAGTTGCTGAAGTATGCAGCCCCTGCCTGAGAGCTTTTGTCTGTATTACTGTTGGTTGGGATGAAATTATTTTATACGTCCTAAACAGCACCAAATATCTCTATAATGCTCTTAATTTTTTAAATTTAACTTTTGAAGTTATTTGAGGTTTGTAGATTTTGCTATCTCACAAATTAACTCTGTTTCAGTTACTATGTCTTGAACTTACTGTTTTCACCAGTTGAGATTTGCCATTATAGTCACATTTCAAGTGCTTATACCCTCTAGGGCTAAGTCTTATTTGTGTAGTGAACAGGAACACACACACACACACACACACACACACACCAGACACACATTTATCATAAATTTGATAATATATTATTAATTTAGTACTGCCAACCTGGGAATTACTGAACTCTCTTGCTGTGCATAAAGGTTATTGAAGAGCAGCATCTACTCCCGTGGAATTTTAACATCTAGTATTCTTTCTTTATATTGTTAAAATAATTTTAATATTGCTCTAAATTGGATATAAATTCAGGTAATTATTGCCATCATTTTGTATAAGTACTGTCATATCGGATAACAGTTGTCTCTGACAGCAAAATAAAACATGATGATCAATATTTCTGATTGATTTTTTTCTGCTAGGATGGTGTGAGCATGCATTGATCAGACCTGATTTTTGCTGCTGATCAGTCTCTATGAGGCAAAGTTTCAGTAACTGTTTTGTTTTTAGGTGACTTTCTTCTCTGGTGTCCAGACTGCTTTGCAGATTGCAAAGATGCACTCTTATAACAGAAATAGATGCCATTAGATTAGAAAAAAAAGCCACAGATGGCAGAAATTCTGTGCTAACACAGTGGTTCACCTTAATGTTCTCTTTATAATGCCCCCTTTCAAGATGTGCATAATTGATATTGTCATAAGTACTCTCATATTCTTTTTGCATAACTAAAAGAATAGAGTGAATTTGAATACAGAATAATGTATCAGGATTGTGCAACAGAATTAATCCTGTTCTATATCATAAAAATTGCATTCATTAGAAATGAATATTTTCATTGCAAATGAACTGAGACAGGTGGGTAGACTGAGTGATTCCTTTATTTTTGTTTCTCTTAGAAGGAATGATTTCAACAGCTGGTAAAAGTACAAAGGTTTGGCATGTACCAATCAGCCATTTCATATTTTTTTTAGAGGAAAACATGTATATATCAACAAGGTAACCCCTTTCTCTTGTGGCATTATCTCCTTAGGCCCGTTCATTTTAAGAACCCACATGTATACTTATCACCCTGTGATACTTGCTGCCTGAGTGAAAATATTTTCCCAGCCACAACCTTATTGAATGTTCTGGATTATACTCATGTTCTTCAGAAATAATTTAAGGATTAAGGGTAGTCCCGAGGTGGGTGCCATCTGAAATCAACACATAATATTGACCTGCAGTGATGCTCAAGAACTTTTGTTGAAAGAATTGGGCCCTTATGGATATTTTAGAGCAATGTTTAGATTTTTTAAATAACAAAATGAGAATGAGAATGATGATAGAGTCAGCTTGTTGAGTGCTTTTTGTCTTCATAAATTTCCATGAGAGAGTTCTTAATATGTCCATTTTATGAATTAGTAATCTGACCCTCGGAACACATAAATAACTTGCTGGACGTCACACAACTGGTGAGTGATGGAGTCAGAATTTGACCTCAGCACTGCCTGATTATGAAGCTGTGTGTTCTGTCGTTCTGTCTGCTTTCAGCTACTACCTCTTATTTCCAGTTCCAAGGTCAGTCTAAAACAGCCCTCCCAAACACCCACATATGTTGAATCCTTGTGCTGAATGAAGGCAAGGTGGTACCATGGGCTTTTCAGGGTGAGTGCTTTATTTTCCAAGAAGCACAGAGAATTAATTCATTAAGTGGAACTTGAGAGGCTACTCAAATATCTGAGCTGCTGAGAAATTCAACCTTTTTAATTACGTGGAGTGAGACTACCCACAATGTGAAACCTTCAGAATCGTGCCAGACTCAGAAGTTCCTCTGTGGTGATTCGGAATTGATGGAATAGAGTCAAATAGTCGAGATGAAGTCAAGATCTGACCATTCCAACCAGCGTGTTGCAGTGCTTCTGCCACACATGAAAAAGGAAAGGTGGACTTCTGTAAAGGGATAATGACCAATTAAAGAAATAAAACTAAGCAAAGAGAGACAAAGAAGGAAATGAGACAGGGAGGATAGAATGTAAAGATGAGTGTAACAAATAGCAGAGAAAGTGAGTAAATGGTAGTGTCAGAAAAGATAAAATAAGGTGAAATATTTTGTGTAAGGGATGACAGCAGAGTGTCAAGTGACAGCTGTTCTAAGACCAGAAAAGAAATATGAGACTAAAGAAAGAAATCATTTTTTGTGATTAGGAGAAGGATTAGGAAACAAAAAAAAAAACCCCACAATTTAATTATTACATATAATATTGCTAATGATTTTCATTAGATGTATGAAGTACTTTCACATGTGATATTTCATTTAATCCCCTCACAGTATTCATGTGCAATTGGTTAAGTGGATGTTTCAGACTTTCTTTTAGAAATATGGAAACTTGCTGTCTGATTTGTCTAGTTTCTAAAATAAGTGGTAGAGTTGAAACAAGAAAATGTGTGGGTTTTATTTTCATTGTGTGCTGCTAGATCCATTGTGTGATGTTAAAAGTACATCTACCATAACATAGCTGTACCACATATGCTTGGGGCATTTAATTACTGGGCTAGTCTGGTCTTCATCTGAAATACCCCTAGGGGATAGCAATATGTAAAAGGTACAGCACGGAATGTGTTTAAACTATTGCATTTTACTAACCTTACACTGTCAGGTTGCTTTTGTTATAAAATGGAGATCAAGTATGGCAAAAAGGTATTACTTCTGTTATGACCGGTGGTTATAGAAGGTGATGAACTGAAACGTCGGGACCTGTGGATTTTGCAGTAGACACAAGGCCAAACTGACTCACCAGCAGAATAAACAAAGTGTGATGTCTACAGAGAGAATTGTGAATAACAGTGATCATCTGTTGTTCCTATCTATCCAGGCTCTCTTTCTTTATCGTCTTGGTTGTGAATGCATTAGGTAAGGTTGACCCACCTCCCCTTTTCTATCCAACATAGATTGGCATATGCTTTGCACTGGGCAAGTGTTCTCCTTGGCTTCTTTCTGCCAGAGTGCATGAAAGAAAAAACAAGTATTGCTCAGTTGGATATGGGTCTGGGGTTGTCAGTTACCATTTTATCCATGTCATGGTGGGAGCCTGATGAAAAACCCAGGACAGCCAGAACCTTGGCCCCACTGATTGAGCCTACAGATAATAAAATCACATGAATCCTTGGATTTGCCATTTGGGGTAACAAATAAATCCTCAAGCTAGTATAAGTTGAGATTTGGTCACTGTAAATCAGTCAAATACAAATGCAAGGAGCTGGTGCATAATAATAATAACCAACACTTATTGAATGTATACTGTGCTAGTAAGCATTCTTCTTTAATCATTTCATTCTGACAGCAGTCCTATAACATGCATGACATTACTATCTCAATTTTACAGAGAAGAAACTGAGACACAGAGTAGTTAAATGACTTGCTCAAAATTAGAGTTAGGAAGAAGCAGAGGTGGGATTTGAACTCAGGAAGGCTAGCTGTATTCTGTGAACTCTATTCATTCTCTATCTCTCTTTGTGTATATCCCCTTTCCATATATGTGTGAATGACTTTATCTTTCTATATCCGTATCTATATCTGTCTGCATGTTATCTCTCTGAAATATGCAAATTCTTAAAGAATGAAATTTCTGATATAAATTAGAATATTAATGTTGGTCCTGTGCACGGAAATTAGTATCTTAAATTTTATCCCAGTGTCATGGAAAAGAATAGAAATTGCCATTAGAGCTTAAAAAGAAACTGTAGATCTATAAGTGTTTTGCAAAGAGTATAAATAGGAAAATTAAAATAAGTATAATATTGAAGCATCCATATTATATGACATTAAGTCTCAGTAAGAGACTGAGTTGGTTAGCTGATCAAACGTTTTAGCAGTAAAAACAAAACAAAACAGACAAAAAACAGACAATTATGTATAGGCACTAGGTTATCTTTAATATGACTGTTATTGAGGAGAAGATTGCAGCAGGGAAGAACCTCTGAACAGATACTTACTAAAAACTATTTTGAGTCAGAACATTTAACCAATGCAGGTACGAAAACATTTCAAAGTCAGATGAGTTATCATAATGCTAGAAGACAAAAAACATTGTACTGGGGCAGCTGTCCAATTTAGTTAATCCAGTTTACTAACTTAGAAGGTTAGTGAATCTGGCGCCAAGATACATGTGGCATGGAAAGGGTTAACTTTTCCACCCTGCATCACTGATATAAGGTGCTCTGAAAAAGAAATTTTATTCCTAACAAGTGTCAAGGTCCTATGTAACTTCGACTTGCATTATGCAAAGAAATGGAAGAATAATAAGTAAATACTTAAAAGCATCTGCTCTTATGCTTTTGGAAAAAAGAATTGTCTAAGAATCACAGTTGTGATTTAAGACGGGGGTGGGCAAATGAGCCAGATCTAGCCCACCACCTGTTCTTGTAAGGCCTGTATACTTGAAATGGCTTTTATGTTTATAAATGGTTGACAAAAGTCACAAGAAGAATAATATTGTTACTTGTGAAATTTATATGAAATTTAAATTTTAATGTCCATACATAAGTTTTATTGGACTATATCCACACTAATTTCCATATTGTCTATGACCACTTTTGTGCTATGCCGGCAGAGTTGAGTAATTGTGATAAAGATTATATAACCCACAAAGCCTAAAAAATGTACTGCTCCTCTACAGAAGCAATTTGCCAACTTTCTATTTGGATAATCGAGCAATGATATTGGGAGGTACTGGAAATGTTCATCCAAGGGAAGCAGACAAACAAAGCAACAAATAAATACGTATATGTGTGTAGGTTTTAAACATCTTTCCCATTGTCTTGATATTGCTTCCAGAATTAAAACCATAGACCAAAATTGCATCAAAATATGCAGTGCAATTTTAGAACTTCTTTTTTGAGATAAGTTTACACAACCTTCTTTGGGAGGTCGTGTAGTGGGTTGTCAATTTCAGTATAACACAGAGCACATGTATTTAATAATAGAATGACTTCATGAATACTGTGTCCTGTTGAAATACGTAGTCTCATAAAGATAAAGCAGAGACACATTTGGACTTTGGAATGAGGTTTTCTTCAAATATCTATGTTAATTCTGAAAATGTAGCCACTCTTGGACTTCATTCACCTCATCAGTGGATTTGGAAAGGGAAGCAAGATTTTAAAAAATGCAGGTCACCTAGCGGAAAGATTATGAACCCTGTTCTCCACTGTACTGTAATCTAGAAATTGCAGTTAGAATGATGTGGACAGAGGAGAGGCAAAGAAAAGAGTACTTAAAAAGGGCCAAGTAATTCCATATTTCGGAGTTTACTGTCAGAATTGTTGTGCTTATGCTGCTTGTTTATAATTACCAACCAGCTTTCTTTTCTTATTTCTACATTTATAAATTCTGCCCATTTATTATATTTATTTTAAAACATTTGAAACATATATACAAAATGTATATCTCACTGTGCAGGCTGAAGAATGATAGTAAATTTCTCTGTGTTCCCATCTTTATTCTCTCAAACACTGTTTTCTCTATGTTCTTAGGAAATGCTTTCTCTATTTTCTATTCTAATTGCTTAAGTACACGTGTTCAAAATTATTCTGAAATACTGTGAGTTTCTTCAATGCATAGTGCTTGACTCATTCATGTTTGCTTTCTAGTACCTCCAACATGTAAGGATTTAAATAAACATGTGTAGAGTGAATGAGTGAATGCATTGCAAGCTCTCTGTGGTGAAATATTGTTTGTTTGTTTGTTTATTTTGAGATGAAGTTTTGCCCTTCTTGCCTAGGCTGCAGTGCAATGGTGCGATCTCCACTCACTGCAACCTCTGCCTCCCGGGTTCAAGCGATTCTCATACCTCAGCCTCCCCAGTAGCTAGGATTACAGGCATGTGCCACCATGCCTGGCTAATTTTTTGTGTTTTTAATAGAGGCGGGGTTTCTTCATGTTGATCAGGCTGATCTTAAACTCCCAATTGCTTGGCCTCCCTAACTGCTGGGATTATAGGCGTGAGCCACTGTGCCCGGCAAGAAATGGTTTATTATCTGACTATTTCTTGCAGTTACTATGCTTAAGGGCAATTAGCAAATGTTGAAATTGAATGCATTGAAAAGTCCTGTTAGTCTGTCTAGGGACCTCTTGAATGTTTGTACACAGGCAATGTGCTGTGTTATGTGTTGTTCATGAAAGTACTAAATAAAATATAAAACTTATTGAGGTGTTTGAGGCTACCCTGTCTGTTCATCAAAGACCTCATATTGTCATATTAATTGCAATTGTAATTGTCATATTCTTTCTTTCTCTTTCCAACTATTTCTGGTGGCCATGTCAAGTTGAGCTTATTTGCTAGGTTTGATGAAGAGGTGGGGAGCCATGGAGTGTGATCGGAAAAATGGGGTGTGATCTAATGGTAACAAACTGGGGAGAACTTAGCAAGGCCAGATTCTCTTCTGTATCCTCTTTCTTCAGAGACAGGATTTTCCTTTCTTCTGGGACTATGAAAGGCACCTCTGGAATGACCTAATGTCTTATGACCTACTTCAAGGGAAAAGCAGTAGGTCATAAGACATTAGGTTATTCCAGAGGTGGTCAGAAAAATCCTTCCTGGATTTTATGACCAAATTTGAGGGGAAGGTGAGAATGACCTTCCTGCTTTTGCTGTAGTCTCCAGTGTCAGGTTGCCATATTTTGGGATTACATGTCTTAAACCCCATCCTGCTGCATTATCTAACCTTTGATTTCCTCATCTGCAAAATGGAAATGAAAACATCAGTTGTATAGTGCTAATGGAAAGATTAATCAAGATAAAATATAAAATCCTTGACAAAGTTCCAGTAATATAGAAGGTGTTCAAGAAGTGGAAGCTATTGTTAGTAGCTGAGTTTTATTTTATTTTATTTTTGAGACGTCTCACTCTGTTGCCCAGGAGCCTCCCAGGTTCAAGTGATTCTTCTGCTTCAGCCTCCCTCCCAAATATCTGGGACTACAGGCACATACCACCATGCCCAGCTAAGTTTTGTATTTTTAGTAGAGATGGGTTTCACCATGTTGACCAGGATGGTCTCGATCTCTTAACCTTGTGATCCACCAGCCTTGGCCTCCCAAAGTGCTGGGATTATAGGCATAGCTGCATTTTATTTTTTACATTCTCCCAATAAGTAACAATAGATTTTCATAAGTATTAGTTTAGTTTTCCAAAGGTGCTAATTTACAGGATGAGTCACATATTTTGTACAAATTTGGGGCTTTTACTCTCCTTTAAGAGGATTTGAGTATCATCTACTTTAAAATAATATAAAGCAAAACATTTATTTTCTGATAAAAAGTTTTAATTCTGAAATATGGTTACAAAACACTAATTTCTACTGAGCACTTATTATTTGCCAGATACTGTTCTAAGTACTTTGCAAGGAATTGACTCTAAATATTCACAACTTCCTAGTGAGGATGGTGGAATGGCTATCTTTACAGATGAGGAAATTAAGGTAGAGAAAGGAACAGAAATAGCAGAGCCTAGAGGAAAACCTAAGCTGTTTTACTCTTAGCCCTACACTAATAATTGTTGTATAATGTTATTTTAATATGAAAGGAAGTAGTATTTGAAATAATAACTACTATTCAGAGACAATTTAGAAGACTATTACATTTTAAAAATCTATATTAGGTGAAAACCTGTCAGAGCGAAATGGCAACATACAATATTTAGAAAAAGCAAAAGTATCTCCACAGAGCTCTAAAAATTGAGTGTAAAAATATTTGTACATAAAAAGCATTTGTATATCATTGCATGCTGTTATATAAGAGAGTAATATTTGAAGTAATGACTTCTATTCAGAGGCAAATATTACTTGTTAGGAATTTGTATTAGGTGAAAATCTGTGCCAATTTTAAATGGCAACATAGACTGTTTAGAAAAAGCAAAAGCATCTCATTGAAGCTCTAAAAATCTAATGTAAAAGTATTTTTATACAAAATGTAGATCAAATTAGTAATAAGGTCTGAGGAGCCTCTTGTCAGAGTCATACATGGTAGACATTTAAAAAAATCTTATTGAATGCTGAATCAAATTTCTGCATATTATGGTTACTATGAAAATTATCAAGACATGAATAATTATTTTGGGGTATGAAATAGCAAATAAAATATTTTATTGATGAATAATAAATCCTAGAAAATGTTCAAAGTATTTTATTTTTCAGCACTTACAGATTCTGCCAAAGTATGTGATTTCTTGTGATTGCCATCAATTACTGAGAGAAGGGTTCCTAGAAGGGAGCGTTTTCACTGGTCTTCAGCATAGACTTTGCTGCTAAAGGAAGTCATCTCTAGCCTGCTGCTGCATAAAAGAAGTAACTTGTTTTTGACAGTCTGATGTTATAACTTGCTTTCAGATAATCTTCAGTGGGCTGACTTTTTTTTTTTTTTTTTTTTTTTTGAGACACAATCCCACTCTGTCGTCTGGGCTGGAGTGCAGTGGTGTAATCTTGGCTCACTGCAACTTCTGCCTCCTGAGTTCAAGCCATTCTCTTGCCTCAGCCTTCCAAGTAGCTGTGATTAGAGACACCCATCTTCACACCCAGCTAATTTTTTGTATTTTTAGTAGAGGTGGGGTTTCATCATGTTGGCCAGGCTGGTCTCGAATGCCTGACCTCGTGATCTGCCCGCCTCAGAGTCCCAAAGTGCTGGGAGTACAGGTGTGAGCCACTGTGCCTGGCTGGACTCTTGAGAAATGATTGTTTTAAGGGAACCACTATAATATTTTATAAACAACAAAGCCTTACTTGTTGTTTATTTCAGAGCTTATTTTTTAAAAATATAATTTAGGATTTTGACACCCTTTATCTCTAATCACTTTAAGAACTCTTCAGAAAACTTCAAAACAACTATTTTGACCTATAGATTTCATATGGTTCAATTATATGCTTGAAATACTTTTAGGAGAACAGGGATATGTACCATGAAATTGGACAGCTATCTTAAAGTATTTGAAGGGTAGCCAGATGCATGTGATCACTTATGCAGAAATAAAATTTATAGGCAGAAGTTTCTGGATACACGTGAAGAGGAAAAGAGGAACTGGGAGAAATAATAAAGTTGGAAATCACATTTTTGTTCAACACAAGGGAGAACATTGTCATGATAAATTCTTATTGTAACAGGTTGGTCAAATAAACTAATAGTTTCCTGCTAACACGTGTTTAAAAAGAGACCAGTTAACCATCTGTTGGGTATATTATAGGAAGAATTCCTTCTGAGCTGCTGAATTTGGATTAAATGACCTGTATGGACCTTTTCAAATGCAATGAGCTGAGAAAGTAAAATGGAAGAATGTTCTAATGTTAAGAATGCTGGTGATCTCTGTCTTAGTTTGTAATAAGCATTATGAGAATTATAAGAAAGAAAATGCCCTAGAGTTCTTCCTGAAAGTTTCCAAGGATAGCTTCAACAGGAAAAACATTTTTTATAGTTATTTAAAAAATAAATTTTATGAAACAAACAGTAGAAAGGCACATAAAAAGCAGTTTATGATGGTTCCTTTCACATACTCGGTAGCAACAATTAATTTCAAAGCATATGGAGCTCTGTTAGAAAAATATCCCCATGATATAAGTTAGTTTAATTTGGTTGTCAGCAATGGAAACTGGTGGTGCATGACATAAGCAATAAAGAAATTTATTGATGAGACAGGATAGCTCACAGCACTGAAGAAAATTCTGAGACATTGGCTTTAAAGTAAACCAGAGCCTTTATGCAGATCTGGCTATTACAAATTAATACATAGTATCTTCAGGATGCCATGAGGGTGATGGATTCCGGGCATTTTATGTGTTCGTTTCACACTGTTCAAAATTCAAATTCTGGTGAGAAGTTATTAAGAGAATATAGTTTCAAGACCTTGCTCATTTCTTGGCTTGGGAAAGAAAAACAACCCTACCAACATATTATTCAAGGGGTGGGAATAGCTTCTCAAAACAAAATTGGGGTGCCATTATTGGAAAAAGAGAGATGTAGGCTGGTCAGGGGAAAATAGACGTGCACCATATTGAGCCACTTTGGTTTGAAACATGATTTTTCCACCTCTCTTAGCTTTCTTCAACATTGCCTCTTCCCCAAATGCATATTTAATAAGAGCAGGGTACAGCAGAAGAGAAACAGCTGTTCTGTACATAAAATGAAAGGCATTTGTAAACTCAGAGAGCAGCTCATGAAAAGTTGTCCACAGTGGAAAGAAGAAGTAGAGGAGACTCACTAATGTGGTAGAATGTATAGGCTCTATGGAGGGCCATCACCAGAATGAAATTTCTCATGCTGGGGAGAGTTGGTGGAGTTTCAGCACAATTGTATCTAATATCCTATTTCAAGTTATTACCTGTGTTTGCCATGCCTTAACCCCTCTCCAGTATTCCAAATGTGGCCTACACATCTGCTGTGCATAATGAACTTACCTTTACTCTACTTTGTAATGGTAAAGAACCATTGTGCAGTGAGGAATAGTCATAACAGAAAAAGGCCTTACAAAAGCCACGGAGTGTTTTTGGTAAGCATGCTCTTGATTAGGAAGCTACCAGCTGTCCTGGAACTCATGAGAGTGGTAAGATGTAGGGAGGGATAGTTTCCACCTTATATGAGATGGAGATCCAAGGCATCTTACTTGCGTAGTAACCCATCCACCAGCATTTTGTCCTATAGCTTTTCTTCTTGTCACAAACTTGATTCCATGCTCAGGTTCACATTCTTTAAAAAAAAGAATGTACTTACAGAAAAGCATACTATTTCTTTTCTCTTGTTATAGAAAAGATGGGGAATTGTGTCACCTGATACATATTACAAAATATTTTTCAAATACTTGGCATTGTTTTAAAGTTCCTCTGGAAGACTTAGAGACATCTAACTTCAGATTTCTATAAGCTGACTTATGTTTGGATCACATGAACTTTAGTACAAATAAGTCATTGTTAAATTAAATAATACCTTGTAAATTCTAATGGAATATAATACTATTTACTAAAAGTTTAATTTGGATTTATTGCTTATTCAATTACGTTTTATTTGTGAATATAGATAATAGGATTTTTGTCCCCTTATATATGGTGAAAAACCTTTAAATTTAATAAAATTCAGTGCTGAGAGAATATAAATTTCAATGAAATGAGCATTTTGTCTTTATCTTGATCACACTTGCTAGAGTTATATTTTCTTCTAAATGATTATTTTAATATAATTCAGAAAACACAGTTATACCCTCAAAAATAACTTTTTTTCCTTGCTTACTATATTTTAAGTAACTGAACTATTTGAGTGAAGGACATTCATAGAAAATCATATACAACAGTAAATATTGTGACTATTATGAGTAATAGGGAAATGAGGTATTCAAGAGAAAAAAGTTTAGTTCATTACTTTCATTGATCAAATATAATATGGACAGAAAATTTTGTAGACCAGTGAGAAAGTACAGAAGTGTTTTTTTGTTTTTTTCTAATGATCCAGAGCCACAAAATCTTTGTATCTCCCTATAGATATAAATGTATACTTTTTTACACTGGTGAAAGAGAAATGGTGGGAAATGCCGCACAGAACATAATGCTGATGGCTATACTGTCTTGTAAGTGATATCACTGTTAATATACATCCCAATACTAATTCATAAAAGTGTTGTGTGTTCATAGCATTAATGTATTCGTAGATATAGAATGATGGTAGATCAGCAGGTAACTAGAATACAGAGAAGAAATTCACTAAGGAAGTTATTTCATTCTTTCATGGCTGGGGTAGAAAGGTTCTCCATGAGACCACGCCCTCTCATTATTGTCCCAGTGGGGGAGTAATGAAGCCCCAGGTGAACTACCAGTTCATGAAGAACATTAGGAATTGCCCATTGGAATAGTCCCACTTGTACAGCACAAGAATAAGAGTGATTTTTCAATACCATGAGAATAATTTGTTTAGCAGAAGTTCCGGAACTCTGGTCTCCTGACTTTTTTTCATGTCACTTTCAAGGAGTTCCTGTTAGTTATTGCTAGTCCAGGGAGTTTGAAGATTAAAAGGAGTTTTCACTCTTCCTTCTGCCCTTTGGAGCTTGAATGGAAATAATCAAATGAACTATTTTCTTTTACACAATATAACAGAAGATGCAGGCCTTATTATCTGGTGTAAAGAATGTGAATTAGAAATTACTTCTTTGTCCTTACATTTTATATTTAATATTTTATAGCTTTTAAGTGTGTAATAAATTATTTTTGTAATAATTCATTATTTATGGAATATTTTTAAACACAGTTTAATGTAATTCCACAAAATGACAGGCATAGGGAGAAAAATGTGCCTGGAGATAATTGGCCCAGTGTTACCCAAAATAGTTTAAGACATTATTTTAGTAGAAATATTGATGGAATTTCTAAGAAAAGCCTTTTCACTAGCAATGGCAGATAATCAGCTTGGATTATTCAGGATCTAAAACTCCAATTTATAAAATTTTCTTTCTGTCTTTGAGCCACCTTAATTAAATGAATTAAAATTTTGAAAGCTAACTCATTTTGAACAACTTCCATGGACTTAAAATAATGAAATTATTTAATCATCTCTGAGAGGTATGGGGAAGAAAGAGACAGCCTATGGAAACCCTAAAAATGAGCAGTTATCCACTTCTTTTTCTATTCCATTTATCTTATTTGCCTCTTTCTTTTCTTTCTTTCTTTCTTCTTCTTTTTTTTTTTTTTGTGAAGAGAGTTTTGCTCTTTATGTCCAGGCTGGAGTGTAATGGCACAATTTCGGCTCACTGCAACCTCTGCCTCCTGGGTACAAGTGATTCTCCTGCCTC
Source organism: Callithrix jacchus (assembly GCF_049354715.1). Classification (NCBI taxonomy): domain Eukaryota; kingdom Metazoa; phylum Chordata; class Mammalia; order Primates; family Cebidae; genus Callithrix; species Callithrix jacchus. The sequence goes on from NC_133504.1 coordinate 172,051,715, forward strand.
AGCCTCCCAAGTAGCTGGGATTACCAGTGTCTGCCACCACACCCAGCTAATTTTTTTGTATTTTTAGTAGAGATGGGGTTTCATTATGTTGGCCAGGCTGGTCTTGAACTCGTGACCTCAGGTGCTCTACTCACCTTGGCTTCCCAAAGTGCTGAGATTACAGGTATGAGCCACCAAGCATGGCAGTGGCTCTTTCTTTTGAAAGTTTTATCCCAGCTTGTTTGACCTTCCACAGCTTCACCAACATATTAATACCACTGCACTTTGGGGAAGACAAATCCATCCAGCTCTGAGATTAAGCCCTTTGGTATATCCCAGTTATCAGACCACAATCCTGGTTTCAGGGCCCTGGAACTAGTTGAAATCCAGGAGACATTTGCTGGGCTTTTCTGGGAAGAAGCTCCTTTGATTTTAGAAAACAACAAGGGATTTTTCATTCTTTCTTTCCATATGTGACCTTTACAATATGAGGTAAGATGTCATGTGAAAACATCATCATATTAGAGAACTAGTTAACTGCAAATTTTCCGACAGCTATATTTTATGATTTTTTTTCAAATTTTTTTCTGGGAAATGTTTACTGAAGTAGGAAAAAAACATGAGAGGAGTGTAAATGCCATTCTCTTGTGTTAAAACTTGGAAAAAAATAGGACATCTCTTGGCATTACTGCTCACCTGGGTTTTCCCAGTGGGCTATAGTTTCCCGATCACAGATAGTGGAGAGGCAATTATCTCCTTTCTAGGCTTTCTACTTTCAGGCAAAAGCTGTTGATGTACAATAATTGAGTTTTCCCAGGGTGTCTAAAGAAGAAAGGGCATGTCATCAAGAAGTGCGGCTGAGTCCTTCTTGTTTATGTCTCTTTGTAATTTAAAAATTTTGTTATGGAATATGTAAGACACAAATGATGTACCACTTAAACTTAAGAATTTAAGTGAAAACAATGCATTCTACTTCCCAGCTCAAAAATAAAATGTTGTGGGTAATTTAGGGGCTTTCTGTATGCCCCTTAACAATCTCACAACCAGTCCACCCCAAAAGGTTCCTACCATCCTGAATTTTGGCTTAATTTTATCATGTTTTTTTCCTAATAGTTTTACCACCTGTGTCTGTACCTGTAAGCCATATATTTTTAGTTTTGCTTGTAGTTGAATTATGTACAGTTGAGTCATACTGAATGAATGTATTCTTTGTGACTTTAATTTGCTAAATATTGTGTTTTTGAGGTTAATCCTTGCTGAAGCCGCTTCATGTGGTTTATTTATTTTCACTGTTAAACTGTATTGAATTAAATGAAATGCTGCATTTGATTTATCCATTCTGTTTTTGATTGGTATTTGTTTGATTCTGGTCTTTTAAAATTATAAACAGTAGAAATGATTCTCATGCATGGCCCCGATACATATCCAAGAATATTTATTCAGAGACGAACTCTGGGCTATAGGATATGAAAATGCCTATAATTTAATTTGTAAATGTAGGAAACATGTTCAAGTAAGATTGTTAGTTAATAAAACAAACAAAAACTAACAAAAAATGTAGCAAAACATTTGGAAAGACTTTTTCAAAGTTGGTGCACCATTTTACACCCTCCTAATAATTACTTTTAACAATAATTATTGAGAACTTAGATTGATTCACAGTCATCCATATTTAGTATTGGACAATTTTATGTTTTTTAGAAGTTAGTAGTTATATAATGGTATTCAGTAATTAAATTGCATTTTCCAAATTATTAATGAGGTTGATCACCGTCTTATTTTTTATAAGCCATTTGAAATTTTCTATTGTGTTTTTCATTTTTACTTTTGAGTCAAGGGAGTTTACAAATAGTCAATTATTAGTGTAAGTAGTCTTCTGTCGTCTCTGGTTTGCCTTATCACTCTTTAAACTGGATGTACTAGAATTTATTATCATCTTTCATAGTTTATATTTTGTGTCCTGTTTTTTTAACATAATCTCGCCCTACTGTAAGGTTACTTTTTTTCTTAAAAGTTTTAAAATTTTGCCTTTCACATTTGAGAATTTAATTTATCTCGAATTGTTTTGAATTGAGAGGGGGTTTCAAATTGCTGATTTCCTCACATGGGTAATTAGTTTCCCCAGGACCATTCTTTTTTCCTCTAATAGACACAGGTTACTGTCTTTCCATGTAATACTGGGTCTGTCTCTGGCATTGCCATTCTGTCCATTCTTATGTCAAAGCCACAATACACTGCATAGCACATCCTTATGAAAAATAGAATATAAACAGCAGGAGTGGGCATCTTTCTCTTCTTCCTAATCTTAAAGGATAAACCCTCAGCTTTTCACTGTTGAGTAGAATATTAGTGGTGAGTTTGTTGTTTAAGGCTTTTATGACCATCTATACCTAATTTGTTGAGCGTTTTTACCATGAAAGGTTGTTGTTGAATGTTGTCAAATGCTTTATTTTTGCATGTATGAGAAAATGATGTTATTTTTATCTTCTAGGCTGTTAATGTGGTATATCATGCTTATTGATTTGTGAATGTGGAGCCATTGTTGCATCCTAGGGATAAATTGTACTTGATTGTGATATATATGCCGTTTTAATGTGCTGCTGGATTTGCTTTGCTAGTGTTTGTTAAGGATTTTAGCATCTAGGTTCATCAGGGATTTTTGTGGTATATGATCTTTTTAATGTGTATTTGGTTTGCTAGTGTTTGTTAAGGATTTTTGCATCTATGCTCATCGGGGATATTGGCCTGTCATTTTCTTTTCTTGCAGTATCCTTGTCTGGTTTTCATATTTGTGTAGTGCTGGCTTGGAAGTGTTCTCTCCAATTCAATGTTTTAGAAGAGTTTAAGAGGAACTGGTATTAATTCTTTAAGTGTTTGGTAGAATTCACCAGTGAAACCATCATGTTCTGGGCTTCTGTTTGTTTGTTTTTTATGAAAAATGTTTCATTGCTGATTCAATCTACTTATTATTGGTCTGCTCAGGTTCCCTATTTCTTCCTGATTTCGTCTTGGGACAAGTATGCTGCTGGGAACTTATTTCTTCTTAGTTGTCCAATTTGTTAGTGTGTAATTGTTCATAGTAGACTCTATGATCCTTTGTATTTCTGTGTTATCAGTTGTCATGCATGATTCCTCTGTCATTTCTGATTTTATCTGAGTTTTCTTTCTTTTTTCTTTGTTAATGTAGATAAATATTTGCTAATTTTGTTTATCATTTAAAGAAACTAATTCTTGTTTTATTTTATGCTCTCTATTATTTTTCTAGTCTATTTCATTTATTTCTTCTCTGGCTTTTATTTCCTTCTTTAACTTTGGGCTTAGTTTAATTATTTTTTTCTCTGGGCTCCTTAGTTGTAATGTCAGATTGTTTATTTGAGATCTTCCTTCTTGTTTGTTGTCAGCCTTTATTGCTATGAACATCCCTTTTAGAACTGCTTTTGCTACATCCCAGAAGGTTTTGTTTGTTGTGTTTCTATTTTTGTTAGTCTCAAGATATTTAAAATTTTTCTTTTTAGTTTTTTTTTGACCCATTGGTTGTTGAGGAGCATGTTGTTTAATTTCCACAAACTTGTGAATTTTTCAAGATTTCTCCTTTAATTGATTTCTAGTCATAGCACTGTGGTCAGGAAAATAACTTGAAATGATTTTAAACTTTACTTTTTTAATTGCATTTTAGGTTTGGGGTACATGTGCAGAACATGCAAGACAGTTGCATAGGTACACACATGGCAGTGTGTTTTGCTGCCTTCCTCCCCTTCACCGACAATTGGCATTTCTCCCCTGGCTATCCCTCCCCAGCTCCCCACCCCCACTGTCCCTCCCCTATTCCCCCTAATAGACCCCAGTGTGTAGTACTCCCTTCCCTGTGTCCATGTGTTCTCATTTTTCCTCACCCCACTATGAGTGAGAATATGCGGTATTTCATTTTCTGTTCTTGTGTCAGTTTGCTGAGAATGATGTTCTCCAGATTCATCCATGTCCCTACAAAGGACACGAACTCATCGTTTTTGATTGCTGCATAATATTCCATGGTGTATATGTGCCACATTTTCCCAGTCCAGTCTATCATCGATGGGCATTTGGGTTGGCTCCAGGTCTTTGCTATTGTGAACACTGCTGCAATGAACATTCCTGTGCATGTGTCCTTATAGTAGAACGATTTATAGTCCTTAGGATATATACCCAGTAATGGGATTGCTGGGTCAAATGGAATTTCTATTTCTAAGGCCTTGAGGAATCGCCACACTGTCTTCCACAATGGTTGAACTAATTTACACTCCCACCAACAGTGTAAAATTGTTCCTATTTCTCCACATCCTCTCCAGCATCTGTTGTCTCCAGATTTTTTAATGATCGCCATTCTAACTGGCGTGAGATGGTATCTCAATGTGGTTTTGATTTGCATCTCTCTAATGACCAGTGATGATGAGCATTTTTTCATATGTTTGTTGGCCTCATGTATGTCTTCTTTTGTAAAGTGTCTGTTCATATCCTTTGCCCATTTTTGAATGGGCTTGTTTGTTTTTTTCCTGTAAATCTTTTTGAGTTCTTTGTAAATTCTGGATATCAGCCCTTTGTGAGATGGGTAAACTGCAAAAATTTTTTCCCATTCTGTTGGTTGCTGGTTCACTTTAGTGACTGTTTCCTTTGCCATGCAGAAGCTGTGGAGTTTGATTAGGTCCCATTTGTCTATTTTGGCTTTTGTTGCCAATGCTTTTGGTGTTTTGGTCATGAAGTCCTTGCCTACTCCTATGTCCTGAATGGTTTTGCCTAGATTTTCTTCTAGAGTTTTTATGGTGCCAGATGGATTAAGTCTTTAATTTTAGTGTAAGGTGTCAGGAAGGGGTCTAGTTTCTGCTTTCTGCACATGGCTAGCCAGTTTTCCCAACTCCATTTATTAAACAGGGAATCCTTTCCCCATTGCTTGTTTTTGTCAGGTTTATCAAAGATTGTATGGTTGTAGATATGTTGTGCTGCCTTCGATGCCTCTGTTCTGTTCCATTGGTCTATGTCTCTGTTTTGGTACCAGTACCATGCTGTTTTGATTACTGTTGCCTTGTAGTATAGTTTGAAGCCTGGTAGTGTGATGCCTCCCGCTGTGTTCTTTTTGCTTAGAATTGACTTGGCTATGCGGCCTCTCTTTTGGTTCCATATGAAGTTCATGGTGGTTTTTTCCAATTCTGTGAAGAAATTCAATGGTAGCTTGATGGGGATAGTGTTGATTCTGTAAATTACTTTGGGCAGTATAGCCATTTTCACGATATTGATTTTTCCTAGCTATGAACATGGAATGTTTCTCCATCTGTTTGTATCCTCCCTTATTTCGTTGAGCAGTGGTTTGTAGTTTTCCTTGAAGAGGTCCCTTACGTTCCTTGTAAGTTGTATTCCTAGGTATTTTATTCTTTTTGTAGCAATTGTAAATGGCAGTTCATTTTTGATTTGGCTCTCCTTAAGTCTGTTATTGGTGTATAGGAATGCTTGTGATTTTTTCACATTGATTTTATATCCAGAGACTTTGCTGAAGTTGCTTATCAGTTTCAAGAGTGTTTGGCTGAGGCGATGGGGTCTTCTAGGTATACTATCATGTCATCTGCAAATAGAGACAATTTGGCTTCCACCTTTCCTATTTGAATACCCTTTATTTCTTTTGCTTGCCTGATTGCTCTAGCTAGAACTTCCAGTACTATATTGAATAGGAGTGGTGAAAGAGGGCATCCTTGTCTAGGGCCGGATTTCAAAGGGAATTCTTCTAGTTTTTGCCCATTCAGTATGATATTGGCCGTTGGTTTGTCGTAAGTAGCTTTTATTACTTTGAGATACGTTTCATCGATACCGAGTTTTTTGAGGGTTTTTAGCATAAAGGGCTGTTGAATTTTGTCAAATGCCTTCTCTGTGTCAATTGAGATAATCATGTGGTTTTTGTTTTTGGTTCTGTTTATGTGGTGAATTACATTTATAGACTTGCATATATTGAATCAACCTTGCATCCCTGGGATGAATCTTACTTGATCATGATGGAAAAGTTTTTTGATGTGCTGTTGCAATCGGTTTGCCAGTATTTTATTGAAGATTTTTGCATCTATGTTCATCATGGACATTGGCCTGAAGTTTTTTTTTTCTTGTTGAGTCTCTGCCATGTTTTGGTATCAGGATGACGTTGGTCTTATAAAATAATTTGGGAAGGATTCCCTCTTTTTGGATTATTTGGAATAGTTTCAGAAGGAATGGTACCAGCTCCTCTTTGTGTGTCTGGTAGAATTTGGCTGTGAACCCATCTGGACCTGGGCTTTTTTTGTGTGGTAGGCTCTTAATTGTTGCCTCGACTTCAGACCTTGTTATTGGTCTATTCATCATTTTGTCTTCCTCCTGGTTTAGGCTTGGGAGGACACAGGTGTCCAGGAATTCATCCATTTCTTCCAGGTTTACTAGTTTGTGTGCATAGAGTTGTTTGTAATATTCTCTGATGATGGTTTGAATTTCTGTGGAATCTGTGGTGATTTCCCCTTTATCATTTTTTATTGCATCTATTTGGTTGTTCTCTCTTTTCTTTTTTATCAGTCTGGCTAGTGGTCTATTTTGTTGATCTTTTCAAAAAATCAGCTCTTGGATTTATTGATTTTTTGAAGGGTTTTTCGTGTCTCTATCTCCTTCAGTTCAGCTCTGATCTTAGTTATTTCTTGTCTTCTGCTAGGTTTTGTGTTTTTTTTATCTTGCTCCTCTAGCTCTTTCAGTTTTGACAATAGGGTGTCAATTTTGGATCTCTCCACTCTTCTCATGTGAGCACTTATTGCTATATATTTTCCTCTGGAGAATGCTTTAAATGTGTCCCAGAGATTCTGGTATGATGTCTCTTCATTCTTGTTGGTTTCGAAGAACTTCTTTATTTCTGCCTTCATTTCATTGTTTATCCAATCAACATTCAAGAGCCAGTTGTTAATTTTCCATGAAGCTGTGCAGTTCTGGTTTGGTTTCTGAATTCTGAGTTCTAACGTGGTTGCACTATGATCTGAGAGACTGTTTGTTATGATTTCCATTGTTTTGCATTTGCTGAGGAGTGCTTTACTTCCAATTATGTGGTCAGTTTTCGAGTAGGTGTGATGTGGTGCTGAGAAGAATGTATATTCTGTGGATTTGGGGTGGAGAGTTCTGTTAATGTCTATCAGGTTTGCTTGTTCCAGGTCTGAGTTGAAGCCCTGAAATGATTTTAAACTTTAAACATTTCTTAAGACTTGTTTTGGGACTTAATATATGTCCAGCAGAATGTTTTATTTATTCTTGAGAAAAATGTGTATTCTGCTGCAGTTGGGTGGAATGTTTTGTGTATGTATATGACTTTTATATCCATTTGGCCTAACATATACTTTAATTTGGATGTTTTGTTGTTGATTTGCTGAAAGTGGGTATTGAAGTTTCCGACTGCTACTATTATTATTTATTTGTTTGTTTATTTGTCTGAGACTGAGTCTCACTCTGTTGCCAGGCTGGAGTGTGGTGGCATGATCTTGATTCACTACAACCTCCAGCTCCCAGGTTGAAGCAGTTCTCCTGCCTCAGCCTCCTGAGTAGCTGGGATTACAGGCACAGTGGCACTCGGCTAATTTTTGTATTGTTTTTGGTAGAGATGGGGTTTCATTGTGTTCACCACACTGGTCTTGAACTCTTGATCTCAAGTGATCCAGCCCACCTTGGCCTCCCAAAATGCTTCAATTACAAGCATGAGCCAACACACCTGGCCAGTTTCCTACTATGATTTTATTCAAATCTGCCTTCCTTGAAGTCTATTAATATTTGCTTTATATGTTTAGATGCTTTCATTTTGGGTACATGTATATATTTATAATTGTTATATTTTCCTGATCAACTGAGCCATTTTTATTCTAGAATAACCTTTTTCTTTTTACTTTTTTTGACTTAAAGTCCATTTTATCTGGTAAAAATCAGGCTTAAAAATATTTGCTATTATTTTTGTCACTGTGTTTGTGGTAAACTCTATGTCAGCATTTATTAGAAATTTTATTGATTTTTCTTTGGTTTTCAACAATAAAATTGAGTATATACTTCTATTTTGATGTACATTTTTTTCTTCTCAGCACTCGGAGACATGATTTCATGGTGCCTTTAGTATTATTTAAAAGTCAGTCACCATTTTAATCACCATTAGTCCCCAAGGGGCCTGTTCTTTCTTTTCTTTTTGTTTTTTTTTTTGCTTTAACATCTTGTTATGGTCTGGCATTTTTTAGGCTTACTGTCACGTATCCAACAATGCATTTATTTGTATTTACATTGTTTTAAATTTACATTCCTTTCTAGATTTTAGGGTTTATGCCTTTCAACAGTTTTGAAAAGTCTTGTTATTATATCTTTGAATACTGTTGCTTCTCCATTCTCTCCTATTATCTATATCTGAAAATTCAGTTACTTTCTTACATTACCTTCAGAGTATCTTAAGTTTTTTATATTTGCTCTATCTTTATTTTTCTTTCCTTCAATGAGGATAACTTCTTTAAATCAGCTTCCCCGCTTACCAATTCTAATATTCTGTGTCTGATTTGTTTAATCATTTTATAGAGTATTAATTTCAATTGTTATGTATTATTTAAAAAATTCTATTAGACTTTTAAAATATATGAACTTTTATAGTCTTTTATTCCTAATTTATATTTTTAATTTTTACTTTATTTTATCATACTATTAATACATATATTTAGCATCCTATGGAGATAATTCTAAGAAGTAACATATTTGTGGTCTTGTTTCTAACATTTTTTTTTACATGACTCTCATTAGTGGTGCCTTTTTTCCTGTTTATAATTTAGAGCTGCTTATTTTACACAAAATTTTATATATGAGAATTATTTCAGCCCTGGGTTGAAATAATTTTACTTTAGCAAAAGTTTTCATTTCTTATTTCAGACCTCAGGGACCACCACTACACCTGGAAAATGTTAAATTAAAGTCTTGGCTTGTTGTTTTGTATGACATAGTGGCATAAATTTAGATTGTAAATTCATATGCAGTTCACTTTGTGGATGGGGATTCTTGGGAAGGTTTTATTTGCTTTATCTTAACCAAGTGCAAAAGTCAAAACCAGCAAATTTGCTTGTTATCTTCTTTTTTGTGGCATGATTATTTCTTTTGTGGTTCTATATTTATATAAAAGTTTTTGTCCTCTATGTTCTGTTCATCTTTCACAAAAGAATCTCATTGTTTCAGAATTTGGCAGAGATCCTAAGAATGTAATCAAATGTTGCTGCTGGATTATCTACTAGTTTCTGCTTTCACTTTTTTTTTTTTTTTTTTTTTTGGCCTTTCTGAAATGTTTTCTTTTGTTTCAATACACCAGTACATTAGACATTTAAAAAAGTATTTTATTAATCAATATGACACTTTCTTCTATACAGCAAAACATTAAAATTTCTCAAGAAGCATTTTTTATTCTATTGATTTTACTCTGTTGTTAAGTCTCCTAGTTTGCTTCATTTTATTTCCTTCTCATTAGTTGGCTATGGGAGTTGAACATAGTTCTATGAACTTTTACTAAGGAGGCATTTTAGATGCAAAAACTATAACCATTTTTCTTTTATAGCATATTGTAGATTTTATGGTTGAATAAAACCAACCTTATACTGTGGATTTTATAGCTGAGTATCTACTTAGAGTGAAATATTTGGACACAAATGGAATTTATTTTGTGTTCTTAAAATTTATTGTTTATGCACATTCATGTATTCAACCAATTGTGTTATTATTTAAGATACAGTCTTAAGTTTACTTTTATGGGGGGATCTACTATATTACCAAAATATTGTATGTAAAGAAGTAATAACACTACACATCATTTATTCAGATTCATTTTCACAACAATTTATCTTTTTATATTATTCAACTGTGTGTATTTAAAAAACTTCATTTGTGGAAACAGCCTCAGAACAATTTTTCAAGCTCCCTTCTACCATTATTTTTAGGTTTTCAGTATTTACTTCAAATCTCAAACTTTTCAACTTTTTTCAGCTAAAACATGACCATTTCTGCTTGTTCATTCAATTTGCATATATAGATGACCAAATTTATACAGTTAATTTATAGAGGGAATAAAATACATTTTGCTATTTATAGCATGGACTTTTCTCCAACTTACCATTATTTGGGTTTTAGAAGAGTAATTGGACTTCAGAATTATTTGCAAAGTTTCGTCTTTATTTTTTTCACACATGATCATATATTTAATCAGCCTGAACGCCAATTTACTAAAACAATCCTATTTCAGTGACCATTACACATTTTTCAATTAAGCCTTATAGCTTTTTTCCTACATATAAATTATTTTAAAAATACTTTGTTGACTAGTTCTATATTTTTATTATTGTTACTATTTTAGTGACACACAAATAAGCTAAGATCAAGATATCTGTGTGGGAAAAATATAGGAAGTATTTAAAGGGTTTTAAAAGTGAATCTTTTGTGGAAATATTCTGCCTTTGTAAATATTTCTGGAGTCTTACTCATTTAGTAGTCAGTCTTGAAATTGTTGTATTGCTTCTGTTAACATTCTGTGCTTCTTGTATTCATATGGTGGATTACCAAAGTCGAGTAGGCAGGCAAAATCCCCACGTAGTTGTCAAAAATGACTTATGTAGATTTCAAATACGCAGACATTTAGGATAAGATCCAAATGACTTTGCATGGCTTATGAAACTCTGCATATTTTGTCCACTACACACCTTTCTAACCTTGTCCCTTAGCACTCTTTTTTGGCTCACTGGGTATGGGTCATACTGGCCTTTTCCTGGACACTGAAAAGGACAATTCCATTTGCACTTTAGGTTCTTCGAGCTTGCTGTCTATCCTCTTTTAGTGAAATACTCTGCTCTTTACAATTTGTATGACTGGCTCTATCTTCTTATTCAGGTCTCACCTTAAATGTGATCTCCCTAAGGAGTCTCCCGATTCTCCATTCTAAATTACCTGCTATCCTCTTTCACATTTTCCTGTTTTTATTTTTCTTCACGGAACTTATAAACACCTGAAATTATCTTGTTTTTCCTGCTAAGATATAGTTTCCGTGAGAGGAAGGAATTGTCTGCCTTATTAACTTCAATATACCTAGCAGGTAACTGTAAGCCAGGCACAGAATAGTGCTCTTATGTTAAATAAATCGGCAAATAAAACTAAATAATGGAAGTCTCCTTCAAAATAATATTTTTATTGCTGTAATACGGTGCAATGTTTTTTAGCCCTTGAAAGCTTTTAAAGCATCTTCACATACTCGATGTCATTGCCTTCAATCTTGTGAAAACCATTCTAATTATCCTTTGAGTGTAATAATGTCTTTATATATAAGCAGCCTGATGATCTGAATTTTAATTTATCTTATACAAACAATATGATGAGAACTTTCCTATTCAATAGAGTTCATATCATCTTCTACAAATACCTTTGTTGGAAATAAACATGATGTGTGAGGAAGCAGTTACCATGGTAAACTTAAATTTTCAATAATGCAAGAAAATTTCCTTTGTAAAAGTCAAAAATAAATGTCAGAGCTGGTTTTTCCAGTTGCAGGGTTTTTTTTCATGTTTATTTTTATGAAATGTATTGTTCATTATATATATATTTCTTCTTCCGGAATTGGTCACATCTCTCAGTGACACGACAAAAAGTGTGTTTAAATTTCTTGAATTTATCTAGTTCTATACAGATATGTTTACCATTTATGTCAAGTCCTGAAATGAAAATGTGACATAATTCCAGAGTGCAGTAAAGCTTGAACACTACCAAAATTAACATCGAATATATCTTCTGTTTACTTTTTTTGTAAAAGTGGTGTATCATTTAGCTTTTGCTGTACAACAAAACACCTATAATAATAGTGGTTTAAGCAACAATGCCTTATTGCAGTACTCTGAGTTGGCAGTTTTGGTCTCTAAACTCACTCGCAGTCAGCTAGCAGATTGGATGGAGATGGGATGGCCTCTCTATCACTTTTCTTGCTGTTGATTGAATGATGGGGGCAACTGAACCCTGTGTCTCTAGCATCTGGTGTAGCAGCCCAACAAGTTCTCCTTGATTGCTGCCCAGATATAGCCCATCTATCAAGACAGGAGAATTGCAATAGAGAAAGAATTTAATTCATATAGAGCTGGCTGAACAGGAGACCAGAATTTTATTACTCAAATAAAACTCTGATAATTCAGAGATTGGGGTCGGTATAAGGCCAAAGAGTGCGTAGTGCTCATTGGTCAGGTTGGAGATGAAATCATAGGGGGTCCAAGTGGATTTTTCTTGCTGTCTTTTGTTCTGAGTGGGATCACAGAATTGGTTGAGCCAGATTACTGGTCTGGGTGGTGGCAGCTGGTGCATCAGAGTGCAGGGTCGGAAAAATACCTTGAGCACCAATCTTAGGTTTTACAATAGTGATTTTATCCCTACGAACAATTTTGGAGGTTCAGAATTCTGTGGCCTCTGGCTGTATGACTCCTAAACGATAATTTCTAATCTCGTTCTAATTTGTTAGTCCTACAAAGGCAGTCTGGTCCCAGGTAAGAAGAGGATCTGTTTCTGGAAATGGCTATTATTATTTTTGTTTCAAAATTAAACTATAAACCAAGTTCCTTGCAACGTTAGTTTGGCCTGTGTCTAGGAATAACAGGAGCAGCTTGGAGTTTAGAAGCAAGATGGAGTTGGTTAGGTCAGATCTCTTCTCACTGTTACGGTGTTTTGCGAAGGTGGTTGATTCCCTGGCAGGCTAGCCCAGGCTTCTTCACGTGGTAGCTAAACATAAAAAGCAGCAAGCCCCATTACACAAGCTCTTATCCACTCTCTTTTCTGTTGCGTTCACTAATGTCCTGTTAGCCAAAATATGTCACCTGGCCAAAAACGGATCCCCAGAGGTAGAGATAAACATTCCACCACTTAGTGGGAGGAGCTGCACAGCTGCATCGTAGAGGGGTATTTATATAGGAATAGGAAAAATCAGTAGTCATTTTTTTATAATTTACTTAAAGGGATTCCTAAAAATCAGTTTTTTAGAATTACAATCTCAAGCTGGGAAGTAATTTAAAAGTTCTAGACTGGATTGGGAAAATGTGGCACATATACACCATGGAATATTATGCAGCAATCAGAAATGATGAGTTCGTGTCGTTTGTAGGGACATGGATGAATCTGGAGAACATCATTCTCAGCAAACTGACACAAGAACAGAAAATGAAACACCACATATTCTCACTCATAGGCGGGTGATGAAAAATGAGAACACATGGACACAGAGAGGGGAGTACTAAACACTGGGGTCTATTGGGGGGAAAAGGGGAGGGTCAGTGGGGGGGGTGGGGAGGGATAGCCTGGGGAGAAATGCCAAATGTGGCTGAAGGGGAGAAAGCAAACAAAACACTGCCATGTGTGTACCTATGCAACTGAATTGCATGCTCTGCACATGTACCCCAAAACCTAAAATGCAATTAAAAAAAAAAGTTCAGTCACTAACTGCTTTTCTATCTTTTTAGCCTAAATTCTCAGTTGAATAGTCATTCTCACATTTGTTTAAAAATTAAACTGTAAACTAAGTTCCTCCCAACCTTAGTTTGGCCTATATCCAAGAATAACAGGAGCAACTTGGAGGTTAGAAGCATTTGGAGGTATTGAAACACCCTGTATGACCATTGATGTGTAAACTGCAGCATCCTTTCCTTACCCTATTCTGATTTAGTGTATTTGGGATCAGGACCAAGATCTTTTCGTAAAAAATGTACCAGTGTTTTTTGATGTAAAAGGTCTAGAAGGACTGCAGTGTTTTTTTAGAACAGAACAAAAATGGCATGCACATTTATGTTTGCACAAGGAGAATGCAGCTATTGAAAGCTTGTATTTCTTTGAAATTTTATGATTCATTTTTAAATAATGGAATCAGAATACATAGTTTTCTTTAACCTCTAGCATAAACTTAAGTTGAAACTCTGGTTTAACCATACAATAAATTTTCTTTTATGAAAATAAACTTAAATAATATTTTAAACGTTTGTTAACCTGTATAGTATAAAATGGCAAAATACTGTTATAATTGATAATATGCTTTCTATGAAGTCAGAAGTAGCTCTTGTATGAAAGATCTTTCTTATCAATTTTGAACATTGTGGATTTCAGAAAAGAGAGAAGCTGAGATAGAGAAATGGCAAATAGATATCTTTATTTTAAGGGATATGTATGCTGTGTCTAAATAACTAATCAGGAAAATTATATTCAGGTTTAGTTGTTTTGCCAAATATTTATGTAAAATTGTGTAAATATCTTAATGTATATGTTGTACTGGTAATGAGTTTATATTTTCTTTTGTAAAATCTTACTGATATCTGTTTTAATATACATAAACCATCTGCTGGGAAAATAATCTCTACCACTTTATAATCTTTTCATTGTAATCCCATAAAAGCTACCAGTGTACCATGGAACAAAACACTGGATGAATATATGGTTAGAAACTAACAAGAAATAAATTTAGGTATAAAAATAATACGTTTGTTTTTGGATAATATTATCATGGAGTCCTGGATGACATTTTGGATTAGTACCCTGTGGCTATATCTGCTTTTTGGATTATTTGGTTGAGGCTCTGGATTTGTCCTAATAAAATCCCAGAGGGAAAAATGTCTCTCCCTTAGGAAACCTCAAAAAGACTTCTGGAGAACAGCTCTGCCTCTGGAGACTGGCTAATTACACAATTTTATCATCTCATAACAGATTCCTGGTATGCTCTTTGCCATTTAATTTTCTGAAAGCATAATGAAAATGGAAAATATTATCTGTTCTATTTTATGTCCTGTGAAAACAATATCAGTATTTCTCTTAAATCACATGCAAGGATGCCAAGTAAAAATCCTGATGAATTCACGCATAATCCTGATGCAGAGCAAATCCTTACTTTATTTTGTGTATTGTAGAATGGAAGCAAAATAAGTTGGCAATGTCTTCTTTGCACCTGTGTTTTATTTTGTAAACATTAACTTTAGAGCCTCATCTTGCTGAATTTGTCATATGTGTTTCTCCTATGGAAAAGACTTGTAAAATTGTGAGTTAGAAAAGATCTTGTATTCCAAAGGAAAAGTAGTAGTCATCACTATTTAAGTAAAATTGTCTCATTGGGACATTTTATAAGAGGCTTAATAAATAAGGTATAAAATTTTAAATTTAAATGTTTTAAATATGAGGTTTATTACAAATATAGAACAATGTGGACAACCGGTGAGACTTCAAGTACTCATTCATTCATTCATTCATTCATTCATTCATCTAACATCATTATTGACAACCAGGTAATAGTGAGGTTGTGAAGATTCACAAGAAAGCCTGAAATTGAGATACTTCCATTTATCTAACCACATATTCCACTCTACAATTAAGTACTGACTCAGCCCACTAGAACATTTTTGTAATATATATTCTCAGGTTTGCTAATTCTGTGACTAATTTTAAAATTCCATATGATACTAAGCTTCAGCCACTATTTAAAGTTGTAAAATTTTACTGTTCAATTTAAACTGCAGGTAACACTTCTGAAAAGTGATTTGATTTATTTTTAAATGGAATGGCTCTGACTTCTTTTACCCTAATGAAATGTATCCCTTTAATGTTATGGTGGAAAAAAATCAGTGACCTTAAAACTATATTTCATGGGAATCTTTTGTGCCTCAATAACACCTACAGAAAGATGCTTTGGTCTTAAAGTCAGAGATTGGGAACTGAAAGGTGCCTCCATGTTTTGCTTTAAACTCTCGTTTTATAGGTGGTCAAGACACACAAGACAACTGCCAGCAGGTCAGGTTATCTACCTTGGGCATCTAACCACCTGAGTAACAGTGGCTTCTATATATATTATGTAGAAATTAAAGAATAGTGAATTTTCACTAATGAATAATTGCTAACACTGAGAACTACATTTTATTATTAGGAGATATAAATTAAAACTGTCTTTTCCTCAAATAGCAACAAGGTACAACAAGGTACTCAGTATGAATTGCATAACACAGCTGAAAATATGTTTCAGTGTCTTCCAAAAATGAATATGCCCGATGTTCAGTTATCAGTGATAAAAATGTTGGTTATCAGTTGCATAATGTTTAGTTAAAAATGAAAATTATTTTTCAACCTCAGTATCTCAAAGTAGAATGGCTGTATAATGTGGAAAAAGGCATTTTCTGATGGTTTCTTTGCATATGAACTTCCCTATGAGCATGACCCAAATATAGATTAAAGAAAAAAAATTAATGATCATTGAAGCCAACTGAAATGTCAGTGAACTTAGAGAAATCTAATTATGATGCAAATGTGAAATAATCAGCATAGCAAAATAAACAAATCATCTGAACCTTTCTAAAGCCCATTGCAGTTCTAAAATTGCAGTAGATTTAGGTCACAGCTTGACTTACAAATTAAAATGGTAGAGAAAGATAGCAGAATTAATGCACTCTGGTGGTAATTTGTGTATTTTGTTCAGTTGAATTCAGGGACCGTAATTTGTATGGTTTTGCATGACTTAAATGCTTCTCCAAATTTGTATACATTCATTTGGGTTCTTTTCAAAAAGTGTTATCTGACTGTAGATAAACCAGTTCTGCATGTGGGTCAACATATATAGGAAATAAGTTTACAGTACTTCCTGTGTGTGTGCGAGTGTGTATATGTGTATATGTGTGTGTGTGTGTGTATATATATCTTATAATCTAAAGTATCATTTATAATCTTATAATCTAAAGTATCATTTAAAATACTTTATTATACTGTATTTGTTTATTACATAGATATGTGATGTGATTTGACTGGAATAAAAATAAGTTCATGAAGATACCTAATTTTTTATGATCATTTGATATTTTCTTAGTGTATCTGCCTTATTTTATTTCTTTAATTTTCTAACCCATTCAAACTAACAGAGTGAAACAATTCATTATTTTTAATGAAAATGCTTTTTAAAAAGTACTCAGAGGACATTTAGATAGCTATAGCAATCTTAAATATCTTGCCACTTTCCATTTGGGCATTGCTCCAGTATTTTAAGCCACTAAATTTAATGAATATTTAAGATGAAATCTTAGTTCACTATTTCCCTAAAAGAGAGCAGTCTCACATTGCACACCAAAAAGAACCGCCTCATAATTTCCTAACAATATGTAAGTATCTCTCAAACTTTATCAATTTGAACAAAGGATACATTTGATAGTTTTATGAGATATATTCAAAATTAAACCTCTTTTTGTCTTCTCTCTTTCCTTTCCCCCACAGCACACATAAAGGCAATCATAGAAAGAAGTTAACTTAAAATTCCTTTTTAAAACATAAAAATAATTAAATTACTTCCTCCAGCAGAGCTAATTATCTGAGATTCTGCTTTTCTTTTTTTTTCATTTAATAAACATGTGTTAAGTATCTAGCCACTACAACATAAGATGCTGGGTAAATAGTGGAAATAAAAGAGTGTAGTCCTGGCATTCACCAAACTTAATGTCTATTGCAGGCTATAGACAATAAACAGGTAAACAACAAACATCATGTTACACATGAAGGAAAATAACAAGGTCCTGGAGGGCTAGTCAGGCAAGACAGCTCTGAGGAATTGAAAATCAAGGTGAAGACTGAAGAAATCTGGCTTGCACAGTGTGTGTTGCACAGCTCCTGTTGTGAACTGTGTTGGCGGGGAGGGGCAGGGTCCTGTCTGTTTCCCTGAACTGAAAGACAGCCAGCATGGCTGCACACCAGCCAGTAACAAAGAGGGTGGTGACAGATGAAACTTAGGAACATTCCAAAAGGCTTTGACTTGATTCTTAGGGTAACAGGAAGCCTTTGCAGGGTTTTAACCTCACCTAATGTCAGTGCAAAGAAAATATGTAGTCTTATTTTTAATTTCCTGGAAAGACTCGATTTGAAACTTTGTGAAGAAATTTAGAAATCTGAGTGAGAATTTTGTATGAAATTGCTATGGCTTTAAGTCTGGTCATGATAGAACCACAGAGAAGGTAGTTTCCTTTATTCTGAAAGGGTGAGATGTCTTTCGTATGTTGTAAGCTGTTTGCCTAGCTGCAATGTAAAACTTCTTCCTGGTTCCCTCACTATTACCCTATTTATAGAATTAAAAAAAAATGTTTTGTTATGTTTTACTAGTCTTACAGAATGAATTATTTTGATGACCTAAATCTTATTTTCATTTTTCAGCGTTTTTTGACTAAAGCTCTGGTGAGATAGAAAGTTTCTAAGAGTATCACATTTCTAAAATACTGAGGGGATTTAAAAAACATTTATTCAAGTATTATCTACTGCAGCAGTATCCAACAGATGTTTCTGAGGTTATGAAAATGTTCTATATCTGTGCTGTCCAATATAGTAGCCAGCGCTCACATGTAGCTATTGAGTATTTAAAATTTGGCTAGGGAGACTGAAGAGCTGAATTATTAATTTCATTATCATTTGTTTAAAATCTATACATTGCTAGTGGCTATTAAATTGAACAGCTCAGATCTACTTGTATGTATCAGGGGTTTTCAGTTGTAGAAGGCCAGTGGGAAACACAAACACAGCACTTACTCTCTAGAAATGTACAAACACATAAACATGACAAGATATGAGCATGCATCTGAAATATAAGGTAGAAAATATGAAGCAGCATTGTGGGTTACCCACTGGGCATCTCCAAACAGGGATTGATGCTTTTTGAGTGAGAAGCTGAGGGGCATATGGTGGAAGAGCTGGCAACAGTTCTGGGCCTTGAAGGATGAGCAGGGTCGTTAATTGTGGAATTGGAATGAAGGACAATAAGAACAAAGGAACCAATAGAAGAGAACACAGGGTCAACATTAGAGGCACGAAAATAATAGCTCACATCTATCAAGTGCTTCCTATGAAATGTTTTTTTCTAAGAGCTTTACATGCACCAATTAATTAATTCTCCCAACAGCTTTTAAGGCTAAATGCTATTGTCATGATCCTCAATTTATAGATAAGGAAACTAAGAGCAGTGAGGTCAAACACATTGCTCAAGGTCAAGTTGGTAGTGACAGAGCCAAGATCTGAACCCAAGAAATTTGCTTCCAGATTGGGCAGCTTTAAAGTGATTTGCTACCTGATTTAAAAGTCAGGCATAGAGTATTCCTAATGAAAGCTTTGGGGTCAACTTATATTTAAGGGGGTGGGGTGTGGATATCACCTGTGATGAGCAAACACAGGTCCTCATAAGAAATCCTCATCAGAGGATGGCAGGAAGATGAGAAAACAGTAAGAGACTTCCCAGCTTCAGGGTTAAAGGGAGAACAAAGGTGGTAGTGTGTACTGGGAGAGGGAGGGAGAGAATGCCATAGAGATGTGAGCAACTGACTCTTAAGGAAGCTGGCTGAACGTCTAAAGCTCTTTGACTTGGCTTTTGAAATTCTCCAGGTGGTCCTGAGTCATCTTTTTCTTTAGACATTTTATTTGATGGGGTAATGACTTTACTTTTTAAGGTTCTTACCCTTTCTCTTCTTTTTGAGTGACTCCCTTACAAAGATGAGTTATATTACAGCTTAGTTGTTAAATTCATAATGTTTAATTAAATGTCCATTTCTTATGCGTTATGTTTAATCCTAGCTAGAAGCTAGAAATGGTTAATTTTATCTTGGAGAGCCATTGTGTTTTGTATAACATCATCATGTACACGATGTTAGGGTACATTTTTGTGGTGTCCATTCTTCTGTTGATGTCATTATAACCTCTTCTAAACCTATAGTTGCTTCTGTTACAGTTGCTCTTTTAAATGAGTTCATAATTCTGGCTTTGATTTTGTATAACAAAAAATGTCCCAGGGTTGTCACAGGCAATAGCTTTAATAGTAGAAACATTTCAACCATCCCAAAGGACTTCTCTGTGAGATTTACCCTCATTATTAAAATCAAGTCACCTGCCACAAAGATGAAATTGAATTTTAAATTTTTGATTGGTAAATACAGTTAATCTACAATTTGTACATATGGAAAAACCCAATTAGTACCTACAATTGAGAAATATTTCTGGATATCATACCAGCTGGTAGTCTAGATGGGACAGATGGCCTAACGCTCTTTAATGGGGAGAAGATAATGTGCTGGCTTGGAGAGATCTGAATAAGAGACTTCATGAACTCTGTTTCTCATTTTAAAAGTATACTAGAATAATATTTTTACAGGCAGTACTTTTATGAGAATGGAAATTAGCTTCACATACAGGATAATTTGCATCCAGCTTATATCAAATGATAACAAAACATAGCAATTTTCTTTCCTGTCTTGGTATGTACTTGTAGATATCAGTCTGCACACCCACAGGAAATAATTATGCTATAAATAATAAGCTTGAGGTCTTTCTGCTTTTCTTCTCCCTTTTATCTTGTTTGAAAGCTCTATGGACTTCATAACTCTTAGACCTCTAATCATCTTTAGTGTTAATGGTACTAAGAGTGATGATGGTGGTGGTGGCATTGGTAATGATTGATATTGACTAACAATAGTACCTAACTTACTAGAACATTGCAAGAGTCTTTGCATATGTTATCACATTTTTTCTTCATAACAATCCTTACTGGTATCTTTATTTTACATTATCATCTTCATTTTACATGAGCACACTTGATTCTCACAAAGGATGATTTTTATTCCCTTTTTACGGATGAGATTGGGGCACACACAGATAGGCAAAGTAACTTGCTTAAGATCATCTAGCTGTTTGGTGGATGAGATGAGATTCATCCAGGCAGATGGTTTTAGAGTCCAACTTAACTCAGTGTACAGGATCCTCACATATAACTTTTAAATGAATTGATAGCAGGCATAATATGTATAATGGTTCTATTGGTTGTCTAGTACTTTTGCTTACATTATCTGACTCCCAGAAACTCTATAAAGTTGTTGAAAAATGACCTTAAAAAGGAAGATATGATGCCAATGTAACAATCTCACGTTGCCCCAGTAAGACTGTTAGAGCTCAGGCTTACTCCTTAGTTTTATGGAAACAAGTTCCATGTCAATTTTAATTGTTTCTGTCATATCAGGATGTTATCTCCTGTAGAACTGAACAATGAGAAAGCCACAGAGCACATCATATACCTGGAGGAAATGTTACATGCCCTCTTAGTCTGAAGGTAGTAATCTGACTTTTGAAGCTTGGTCAAATTCAAGTCCTTCCTTTCCTTAGAAGTGTGTGAGTCTGAAAATGGCCCTCTTTAGCCTTTTGCTTTTATGAGACTCAGCCAGTTCCTTTGACACCTAGAAAGTATGTCAGTGTATTAATTCGTTCTCACCCTGCTGATAAAGACATGCTCAAGACCTGGCAATTTATAAAGGAAAGAGGTTTAATTGACTTACAGTTCCACATGCCTGGGGAGGCATCACGATCATGGTGGAAGAGCAAGGGACATCCTACATGGCGGCAGGCAAGAGAGCTTGTGCAGGGGAACTACCCTTTATAAAACCATCAGATCTGGTGAGACTTACTATCACAAGAACAGCATGGGAAAGACCCACCCCTCTAATTCAATTACCTTATACTCAGTCCCTCCCTTGGCATTGGGAATTGTGGCAGCTACAATTTAAGATGAGATTTGGGTGGAGACACAGCCAAACCATATCAGTCAGATTTCACTAAGGTTTTAGATTAGTATTTTTGCTAAAATAATCCCTTTGATTTAGGGTCTTAGAAAAGATTAGATTAAAAATATGTGAATTAGAACCTCATGATTCCCAGTCACTAGCAGTGTGACCTCGAAGTCCTGACTTACCTTCTTAGAGTCTTGGTTTCCTCACCTGTTAAATAATGATAGAAGAAAAAACTGGCATGACAGAATTTCTCTGGCTATTACATGAAATGATTCATGTAAAGCATCTAACTCAGTATCTGGGTAGGAGACAATACATTTTGACAGGTACTTTTGGTATTATATTTAATTCAGAGCTGGCTCAAATCTAGGACATGAATGATTCTACCTTTATGCCGAAACTGGCAAAAGTGATTCATGCATCTCTTTCAGGGAGCTTTTCTGTTTTTGCCATAAGTGCTCATCAAATGAAGGATAAATCACAAGGGTCTAAAGGTGAGACTTCCTGCCTCCTATTATACTTTACTGTATTTGATATGGGAAAGTGTATGCCCTGGTAATATTTTTTACACTTTTGAAATGT
Organism: Callithrix jacchus; assembly: GCF_049354715.1. NCBI lineage: Eukaryota > Metazoa > Chordata > Mammalia > Primates > Cebidae > Callithrix > Callithrix jacchus. Next base: position 172,073,860 of record NC_133504.1, read on the forward strand.
ATATCATTTATTTTAGAGGGTTTTTCTGTGCAACTGTGTTATTATATTTGCATTTGTTTGCCTGTTTTTCTCGTCTATACTCTTCATTTATTTATGTTTCTTTATGCTTTTGTACTCTTGATTACTGGATCTTTGTCCTCAAATTGCTTTACTTGTGTTACAATTCAAAGTTAGTCACCATTGGGCAAGTTTCTGAAAAGTTTTTATCCAAAATGTAACAACTTCTTGTTGAAAGATAGGTGATTTATCTTACCTATATATTTGTTTAGGTGTTGTAAACATTATTAAATAACTTTGTGTTGTTGGTAGCAGGAAAATCTATGGTAAAAATTTTTTAAATTTGTGTTATTAACACTATTTGTTCTTCTTAAAATGCATTTTTTCCACTTTTAACTGGGTAGCTAGGTTCTCACTTTGGAGATTTTGCAAGACAGAAAATAGAAGCTGTTTGATGCTAGAAACAAACTATTGTTTTTTTCTGTAAAATCTTGGATTTGTTGCAGCAATGATATGAATTGTTCTAAAAAGGGAAAGTAGAGATGAATGAAAGGGACTTTTTTTTTCTTTCCAGATTGGTAAAATCCAGAGGTTTTCAGTATTCCAGGAGTATCGGGAACCTTTGTAGATTATTGCAAAATCTGCAAAAGTTGGAAGCTGTTAGAAGATGTAGCTTCATGGGGCACCTAAGCAAGCTGGAGTTAGGCACAGGATTTATCCTGAGTATGATACAGAAGACTGGACCTAGGTACAGAAATCCTGTATCCCACATTTAATGTGAAAGCCTGGATCCTGGCCTAGGAATCCTATATCCCAAGGATTACACAGAAACATCAGAATTTCTGGCTGTAAATAAGCTTATCCTGGGTGAGACAGTAGGTAAACCAATCAATGACTTTGACCAATAGTCTTACTGAAAAGTAGGAAAAGCACCCAATTTCTTAGCATTATGTAAGATCCTGGGATCTTTGTATGTTCTTGTGGCTGATTTTTCTATCATATGGTGTGATGCTAGAAGAGCAAATTTAAATTGGTTTTAAGAAAATAAATTGACTTATTTTTTTGCAATTTGAGTTTGTGGATTGAGATTCATTTTACTACAGCTTTATGTATATACAAATATATTATTTAGTTAACAACTCTTAAGGATCTTGACATTTAATAACTAGACCAACATCTTGACAGCTGATAGCTCATGTTATTGTCTTCTCTTGTTTACTTTTTAATAGTTTGTCTTGTTTTCCCATCTATGATATGAGTTTCTGGAGTACAGAAATCTTGCATTTATTTTCTGGCATTCCCTGTAATATCTAGGGTATTAATTTAAATATCTGTGTCTGAATTCCCACCATTACATTTGTTCTGGAGGTTATATAAAAGATCAATATTTGTTTTTAATACAATGCTTATTTTCTTAGATTATCAAAGGGTGATGTTAGTAATTAATAGACAGTAGTCCAGTTAGTAGTATTCATCTTATGGGAAAAAATTAAGTAATAAAGGATGATGATAATCTTAAATAAAGTAGCCTCTCTTTGTAGAACTAGATGCATTAATTTTTATTTTCTTGAAAATAGTTATTGTGAATATACCAATTTGTCTGGTATATGGGATACCTAAAGTTATTTTTCTTGAGCCAAACATGTATAAATTTATCCAGCACATAATTGCTTATAAGTATTCCAGCTTAACTTTATTCACTGAAAAATTGGTATAGCTCATCAAACAGTAAGAATGTTTGTGGAAGAATTTCAAGGCAACCTCCACTATTAACTGCCATTTTGCCTCATTTGCAACCATGATAAGGGCTTCTCCCAAGGTCTCGCCTGCGTTGGTTGAGACATATTTTGCAGCTTTCTTGGAACACTCTTTCAGGGACCTAGCTTAAGTTCTATCAGCATCATGCCAGTAGCTATACCTTCCTCCTGGCATGCCTCACATTCCTTTTCTTTGTCAAATCACACATACTACATTCATTTAGCCTTACAGGAAGGAAAAGAAAATAAATAAGCCACTCAAATCTGCCTTTAAGACTGTTTTATCTCTTCTTTCTCCAGCTGTTTACTTTTTAAATTCAGTCATCATATATGAGTAGCTCCCATCACAACCTGAGTGGAAGGCTCAGCAAATCCTACCCACTTCTCTTGAGTATTGCTGCAGATACAGAAGTCCTGAAGTGGGATTATAAGAGGCAAGATTTTATTGAAAATGCCTGGATAGAATTATATTGTTATCTATTTTATTTTATTAGCTTAGATGCTTTTTTTTTTTAGATCTCAACTGTGACATAATTAAAGTCCAAAATATTCCTTCACTATTCCACCCAAATCCTTATAGAGTACCATGTGCCCTATGGCAAGTAGTGGAGGAGGGAGTTCATCCAATAATCAGATGTTGGGTTTTACTTTTATCCATCATTAACCTTGGAAATGGAGGCAGTTTATCTAAGTAGGATTGAGTAGCATGATTGATCTTAGCTTTTTAAAGTGTCGTAAATCTGAAATGTGTTGCTGTTTACTAAGGAATCCCTGATTTCCTAATTTGTGTTGCTTTTGCCACGTGTTCTCTAGCCAGAGGGCTCAGGTCAAGCATGTAGTAAATGTCTCTCTGTTTGTTCAAGTGGTACTAACGCCTCCTCCGGCCCTTACATTAAGAGTAAAGTGGGAATGGAATATGTTGGAGCTAAAAAAATATTTTCTTGTTAACTGACTAGTTGGTATTAAAAGATAACAAAACCTGTATTTCCCTTCCCTACGTTGCGATGAGCACAGCTTTCTGAATTTGTTTACCTCATTCAGACTCTTACTCACTCAAGAATTTTTTGTCTTTGGGGTCTGATATATAAGGGGGGGCCATTTCCTCTCTTTGGGAAATACACTTGCTTAACTATTAGCCAGTCATCTCTAATAATAGTCCTTCTTCTCATCAAAAATCTGTGGGTACTAAGAGAAATTTTCTCTGGTTTTTAGGAGGTTTGGCCAAAAAGAAGGTGGAAGGGTTGTAGGGAGGAGGAATTGATAAAGATTTTGAGGAGAGATCACACTTCTTGGAGTTGTAATCTCTTACCAGTTTTATGATTTTGTGCTATTTAATATTTCTATGCATTGTCCTTGTTTTATGTACTTGATAGGATAATGAGATCGCATAGTAGACATGTGGTGTTAAACAATTCTTTTTTCTTATCTTCATCCTCCTTTCCTAACAGGCTCAGTGGTCTCCATTGGTCTCAATCCCCTCTTGTTCAGCCTTCATAGTGTCGTCTTATGTCCACTTGATAATCTAACCCTGACCCTTCCAAATGAGCGGTCTAAATGGAAACTCTGGAGACTTTGCTTGTAAAATGTTGCTGCCATTTTACCATACCCTCAAAGAATATCACATGTTCTAAACACAGGAGGCAATTACATGATCTTCATGATAATTGCATTAATGCCTTCCTTCTTTCTGGGATGTCAATTATAACTAGGCAGGCCCCTGGTCTTACTAATTCCCTTGTGAATCCAAAAAGCTCAATATAATTTTGACCTGCTAGAGATGCTCTACAAATTAAATAAACCTATGACTGAAAGTACAGATCATTAGAGTAGCATTTGGAGTGTGTAAAGTTCATGAGTAAAGTTAAATAACAAAAAGGAATTAAACTTCCTTTGGTTTAAATAAATAAGGAAACTGTAGATACTGTAAACCCATTAGATATATGCAAAATAACACTGTTAGTTTCTTGTATCATGCACTACACTAGATAACTGCCCAGGAATGCATGATGAAGCCTGGAAAGATTAGATGCATACATTAAAAATGTTTTAAGTGAACCTATGCATATTAGGGTTCTCCAGAGAAATAAAACAAATAGTGTATGTGTGTGTTAAATTTAGGCTTTATGGGAATTAGACCACGTATTATGGAGGGGGAGAAATTTTACAGTCTGCCATCTGCAACCTGAAGAACCTGGAAGTCCAGTGGTGTAATTCAATTTGAATCAAAGGCCTGAGAACCAAGGTGGGGTTTAGGAACCCTGGTGTAAGCCCTTGAGTCTGAAGGCTTGAGAAGGAGGAGCTCTGATGTCCAAGAGCAGGAGAAGGTGGATGTTTCAGCTCAAGAAAGAAAGTGAATTTGCCCTTCCTCCACTTTTTTGTCCTCTCTGAGCCCTTAGCAGAATGGATAATGCCTACCCACATTGGTGAAAGTGAGATCTTCTTTACTGTCTATTTACTCAAATGCTACTGTATTCTGGAAACACCCTCACAGACACACCAGAAATAGTGTTTTACCAGCTATCTGGGCATCCCACAGCCCAGTCAAGTTGACACATAAAATTAATGATCACAAAATGCTTTCAAATCCAGAGCAATTTGTTATGGACTTTATTGCTCTACTGAAAAAAAATGTATATATATATTTGAAATCTTTAAGCTGTGAAGCCTGGAACAGTATGTCAGGATTTCTCCATCTTGAAGAGTTTCTTCTGAGATCACTATCTTCTTGAAAGCTCTAGCAGAGCTTTTGTAGCTTCTCTCTTCTAGAGTTGAGTGCAGAGTAGATGAGGGAATCATCCCCAAAATTACAGATTTGGAGCTAATGGAATCATGTTCATGAAAAAGAATAAACCAGGACAGAATTCCAACATTATGAATGTTATCATTAACATGTTCCTCACACAGCATTTAAGGCTAGCCATCCATTTCATATATAGCTTAAAGCTGACTCTCAGTTGAATAGGAAGGCTGTTTTCTGGGAATGAAAGTAGGGGTACCATGTTGTAGACAAAATGCGGTTTAGGAAATGTGATGATATGAATGAAAACCGTCTCTTTTTTTTTAGATTTTACTGGAACTATCTTTCTTTGTGTGTGTGTGTTTTTTCTTTTTGTTAATAGGTCACTCTTCCAGTCAGCCACTCAACTATTGTTTTCATTCAAAAACATGTTCAGAGAGTGATTAATTCTCATGTCTGTTGCTAGAAGCTGAAGATAAATAACAGTGAATAACTGTTGTACAATGTAGGCAATGTCAGTCCAGGAGTCAGGAGACCTGGTGTTAGCCTCAGATCTGTTTCTGTTTTTGTGTACATTTCTTTAAATAATTTATTATTTTTTGGCCTTTATTTTCTTATCTGCATTTATTTTTTTAATGGAAATTTAAAGAAATACATATCTGGATTACCTTAGAGGTAGCAACCTTTATCTAGGAAAACAAAAACAAAAAGATGCTCCCCAAACTGAAAAACAACATAAGGGAGGCAGAGAGATGATGCACTTTGTTTTTTTGTGGAGTGAGGGTAACATTACTGCAGGCGTAAGGTTTTCAGGATTCGTGAATGATGTAAGACATGGAAATTTATATTAAATACTATTTATACTAAATATTAAAACATTAAAAAATGAAATGTTCACTTGTTGTTGAAATAAGTAAGATTTGAACATTCCTGACATGGCGGTCAAATACTTCAGTTTTGATTTGTAAGACAGACAAAAGTCTAACCTCAGTCAATAGCCTGGGGTTAAGAAAAATTAGAATAATAATAATACCAGTAATTCCCATTCTCATTTAACATTCTCTCTTCCATTAAGAACTTCAGGACCGTAGCCCCTTCCGTGCCCTACTCTATGCACCCCACCTAGAGTTATTACTTTTTAAAAAAAATGACTTTAATTCTGTTTGTGTTCTCTCTATCCCTTCCTACTATTTTTTTTTCTTAATGACTTCTGTCTGCATGGCTCTGAAGACAGGTGTTTTACTCTAAGAAGGCACTGCTTCTCAGCCCAGGATCTATATCTTGGTGTTGTGCATCTGTTAAATATGTGTGTGTGTGTGTGTGTGTGTGTATTTCAATTAGCCAGGCATGGTGGCGTGTGCCTGTAGTCCTATCTACTTGGGAGGCTGAGGCAAGAGAATTGCTCGAATCTGGAAGGCAGAGGTTGCAGTGAGCCAAGATTGCACCACTGCATTCCAGCCTGGGTGACAGAGTGAGACTCTGTCTCAAATAAAATAAAATAAGTAAATAAAATTTAAAAATCCTTCATGTGTCATTTACTACCATTTTCCAAGCAGTTTTCTGGGCAGATGTGAGGAATGATGGCCCCTCCTGCCTCCACAACTTGGTGGTGTACTTCAGTGTGTCCCAAATCGGTATTGTTTTGGCCCCAAATCCATGGCACAATTTCTATAACCATCAATCTAATTTCCAGTCCCTTCTTTCTCTTGCCAGGCACAAAGCCACTCTTTTGGGACTAGAGGTTGGTCACTGATTTCATATGACCAGTGATTTTTAAATTCAACTGTGTCTCATCTACTGCTACATATGTATCGATCTGTTTTAGAGGTTTATTTTTATTTCTTGACTATTTTATTATACATTTAAAAATTACACATAAAAATACCTTTTATCGCTTATGTCTTGGTAAAAGTGCTTTGGTCATGGAGTTATGAAAACCTTTGTTAGAATCCGTTCTCTCTCACTCACTAGTTAAATCATCTGAGGGAAAACATTTAAAAGCCTCTGAATCTTAGTCTCCTGTAAAATGGACGTAAAATCTCACTAGATTTTTCTGAGAAGATGTCCTCAAAAAATCTCGCACAGTGCCTTGCAGAGTTTCTGGCTCGGAGAATGAATGTAATGAAAGTGTTTGCCCCAGGTTGACTAAAGAAAGCAGGAGAGACTTCTCATGAGAAAGAGTCTCTTTTCGAAGCTGTGTTGTGCTTGATTACCGGAGGCACTGGGGAGAGTTTATGTTCTTCATCAGCATGTTGCATATGTTTGGCAGTATATTGTATTCCGCTATATCTGCAATTTATTTTGAGGAGTTTGTATGAGGAATTCTATATTAATGTAAGTAGTATTGGATTTTCCTTCGATTCCTCTTGGTCCTGTTTTATTATTGCCTTAGTCTTTTCTTTTCAGATCATCGTGTGAACCATGCTGAAAGTAGAAACCATTCACTGAAAACAGAAAATGTACATGATTGGGGAGTGAGTTGTCTCAGGGCAAATAATTTACTTGCTTCTTTTGATTATAAACTTTCTATGTTATTTGAAAGTATTTTGCCTAGGGAGTCACTGTTTTGTTTTATTTTAGTTGTTTAGAAATGTTGATACTTCACTATATGAATTCATCTGATCTGGTTCATTTTTGGAATCCTTGCTTTGGCTAGAAAAAAAAAAAAAAGAAGAAGAAGAAAATACTGGTAAAGGCCCTTTTGCAAAACATTTAAACCAAACCTAATAAGAAGGCAAATGTAAAAAAATGAATTGTAGCAAGTCTTCAGTGTCTCTTAATATTTCACTTGAAAACCATAAAATTTGCCATAAACTGCCGGTTCCAGAGCCCCATAGCATAACCAAAATCCCAGTGGTCTCAAACTAACAGAGTAGCAACTTCATTTAAATAATTTGGTCACTGATAATTTGATTTTTTTAACAGACCAGTAGAATGGACACTTTTATGGGGAAGGAACTCATTTCTCCTCAGGAAACTGGAGAATATTCAGGCTCTGTTTATAAGTTCGGCTAGCAAATCACACTACCATGTGTGTACCTATGCAACTATCTTGCATGTCCTGTACATGTACCCCAAAACTTTAAATGCAATAAAAAGGAAAAAAAATAAGTTTGGCTATCAAAGATATGTGCTGTATGTATAGATTATTTTTAAGAGGATTTTTGTCCAGATTGAGTGGAGGGGTTGGCAAGCATTCTCTATAGTGGGCCCCAAGGTAGAAATTTTAAACATTGCAATCATACAGTCACAGTCACAGCTACTCAACTCTGTCACTGTAGGATGAATCCAACTACAGATGATAAGGAAATCAGTGGATGTGGTAGTGTTCTAATAAGATTTATTTACAAGCATAGTCAGTGTACCAAGTTTACTCCGTGGACTGTATTTGACTCACCCCTGTTCTAGGGATAGGGAGGGAGGGGAACTTACTTTTGCTATATGGTTGACATGTGACATAGAAATCAGAGTTCAGAAGCGTTTCTTCAACACTGTTCTAAGGGCCCGAACATGAAGTCTTGAAATGATGCCTTGTACCCTATCCAGTTCTGTTAAGTCCTTTGCACCTGGCACATTCAGCAAATATTTACTGTCTTGTTTTTACCAGGTTAAAGCCATAACTAAGTAATTTGAATGTGAATATATATTAATATTTTAGTGGGTGCTGTTGCACTAATTTCTTAGCCACTGCCTCTCCCTTCTTCCACAAACAGGTATCATATAGCTTTTGACCAATATTAATGCCAAATTTACAAAAACTAATACGGTAAGCCATGATTAGTACTTGGAGATGTCCTTTTCAATGTTGGTAATAAAAAGAAAAGTTTAAGAGTGTGGCATTTAGAGTTACCCACACCTAGATTCAGTTTCTGGCTTTGCTATTTACTAGAGAAAAGAGACCTCAGCTAAGTAAGTTCACCTCCCTAAATCTCAGCTACCTCATCTGTAAAAGAGGGATATGGGGTCTTCTTCATTGCTGTGATTACTAAAGAAAATTTTTGGAAAGCACTTAACATGGTGCCTACTAAGAGCTCTGTAAATATCGCCTCTTATTATTACTAATGGTATATCATTAAAGTACCAACTTCTTGGTTTGTTCATACTATAAAGAATATAAAAGTTGAAATTATAGAGGTTTTCTCTTTCCTTTTTTTTCCAGGATGGATTGTTATGCAAAATCAATATTTCTTCTAGGAAAATGTCAGCTCATAGTCAATTAATTAAAACATTTTAATAATGTAGTCAAAGATTAGAACTGAATTTTATTATTTATAGTAAAAAGTATTGATATGACAAATATATAAACCAAATATATTAGTAGTTTTTAACCCATGGAAAGAAACGATTATTTTGAAGCAGGATAGCTTTTTCTATCTTTATTTTTGTGTTTCGTATGCCTTCTACACATGCAAGAATACAGGACATTCAAATAGTTTCTGAGGAACTTATAAATATAAAGCTGAAATTTAGCATTGAAAGTAGATATTTCTTCACTTTCAAATTACATCGCCTCCAAAAAGTCTAAGAATATTTTTTTCTCATTCTCTTAATCTGGTGGAAAATAGCTTAAAAGAATGGGTCTGGCCTGGCGTGGTGGCTCTCTCCTGTAATTCCAGTACTTTGGGTGGCTGACGTGGGCAGATCACTTGAAGTCAGGAGTTCAAGACCAGTCTGAACAACATGGAGAAACCCCATCTCTACTAAAAATACAAAATTAGCTGGGCGTGGTGGTGCATACCTGTAATCCCAGCTACTCAGGAGGCTGAAGCAGGAGAATTACTTGAACCCTGGAGGTGCTTGTTGCAGTGAGCTGAGATCATGCCATTGCAGTCCAGCCTGGGCAACAGGAGTGAAACTCTGTCTCAAAAAGAAAAAAAAAAGAGAAAGAAAGAAAAAAGAATGGTTCTTTGCATTTTTCTTTCTTCCCTTTAGACAGTATCTCACTCTGTCTCTGGAGTGCAGTGGTGTGATCTTGGTTCACTGCAACACCTGCCTCCAGGGCTCAAGCCATCCTCCCACCTCAGCCTCCCAAGTAGCTGGGACTACGGATGCATGCCACTACACATGGCTAATTTTTGTACTTATTATTATTTTTGTAGAAATGGAGTAATGTATTATTTCACCATGTTGCCCAGACTGGTCTCGAACTCCTGAACTCAAGCAATCAAAGTGAGAAAATTAATCCCAAAGTCTGGAAGTACAGGTGTAGGTCACCACACCCAGCCTGCATTTTATTTCTCATCTTCAGTATATACTACACACATATCCAAATCCATATATACATATAAGTCTGGTATGTATGCATGTAAGTTCGTATTTAATCTCCTAGAATAAGAAGTTGTATATGGATATGTGTGTGCCTATTTTTTGGGATTTTATATATTTAAGTGCAACATCAACTATATGATGCTTTTTGGTAAGCTAGGAGGGGGGGGCAATCTGAAAATACCCTCCTTTAATAAGCCATATATCCTTACATCATATGATTCTGATTAACGTTAGAGCACTCCCTTTGCTCTCATTCTGTCTATTCCTTCATCTCCGTTGACCTTATATAATAGTGACATTAGGAACGACATGGGAACCTTACCAGGGTGTTTATCATGTAAATTTGGCAGCCGCTTTATCAAACCACTTGTTGTTAACCAATTTCTTTGGAGTCTCAGTTCAGTCTGTAAGAATCAGACATCAATACACACTTTATCTTATTAATTCTTTGGTATAATATTTGAAGGCCAGTAAAGTTCACTGTGCCTGAGACAAATAATCACAGTGATAAGAAGAAAACCCAGTAAAAAAGTGAAACAAAATAAAAGCAAGTATAACAATGAAATTCTGTTAGATCTGAAAGAAAACAGAAGTTACAAGCATTTGAATATGGAAACCTCAAATAAAATTGAGAGCTTTGACAAGATATACAAAGGCATGAGACATAAATATTGTATAAGAAGCATAAATGAACAAAGTAAAAGAAAAACAAATAAAACCCTATAGTTTTGAGAAAAGAATGAGGTGGCCAGGCATGGTAGCTCATGCCTGTAATCCCAGCACTTTGGGAGGCTGAGACAGAGGGATAGCTTGAGACCAGAAATTCAAGACCAGCCTAAGGAACATATTGAAACCTTGTTTCTTAAATAATAATAATAATAATAAATTACTTGGGCCCAGTGACACAAACCTGTACTCCTAGCCACACAGTGACCTATGATCATGCCACTGTACTTTAGTCTGAATGACAGAGACTGTATCTCTAAGATAAATAAGTAAATAAATAAATAGAAAGAATGAATGAATGAGGCAGGCAGGCATAGATGGAACAGTATCTATAATTGTGGGTAGTGTTGATCAAAGGATGCTGTTGAGAAGAAAGGAAGTCCCAGTGGCTTCTGTGACTAGTGATGATAGAAAATACTAACCACATTTACACAAAATGAAAATGGAGCCTCTTGCTCAGAATATGTCCAAGCCTTGCCAATGTCAGAAGAGTTTGATCTAAAGGGAGCATGCTAGGCATCAGCTATTGATTTAAAAAAACTATCATTTTATAATAAAACTCTATCACTTAAAGGGTGAGATATCCACAAGCTTTGGGCCTTTTCAGAACATGTAATCTTGCCTCCTACAAACCATAGTTTCATAGTTACACACTGAATGTTTATTATTCAGACATAAACAATGAAATTCCCAACCCGTATTATCTATTCAAAGTCATCAAGTAACATATAGATGTATCATTTAAAAAACAAGAGGGTCACACACATATAGTTGATGGCTTAGAGATGACTACTTTTTTTCCTAAAATTGGGTGAATGCTTTTAAGAAATGGCTCATTATCTTTTGTTTTGTTTTTTGAGACAGAATCTCAAAAAGAGACAGGTTGGAGTGCAGTGGCATGATCTCAGCTCACTGCATCCTCTGCCTCCCAGGTTTAAGCAATCCTCCTGCCTCTGCCTCCTGAGTAGATGGGATTACAAGCATGTGCCACCATGCCCAGCTAATTTTTGTATTTTTAGTAGAGATGGGGTTTCACCATGTTGGTCAGGCTGGTTTCAAACTCCTGACCTCGTGATCTGCCCGCTCTGGCCTCCCAAAGTGCTGGGATTACAGGCGTAAAGGGCTCATTTCTTTAAGGGTACATTTCTCAAGTACACAATTTAACTGGTTTATTTCAGACATCTTTCTCTCACACAACCTAAATGAAGATGTGTGTCTGTATGACCAAAGACAGTCTGGATTTTGAGACACCAGAGATCAGACAGAGAAGGACCAAGTCTCCCAACCTGGACCAGGAGAGACTTCCTTGGAAGCGGTCACTCCAGGCAACACCATGAAGAGTGGGAAGAAATGGAGAAGGCTTGGACTTACGGAGAGTGGAGAAAGCTGATTTAGGGAGAAAGTTTTGGAGAATGAAAGGTTGGAGAGAACCTGTGCTACAGGTAATTGAGAAAGAGAGAAAAATGGGTAAGAGGTACATTACAGGCCATATTCCATGAGAAACCAGAGTAAAGAACAAAACTTGCTTTAAAATGGCATAATTTGATATTATATAAGAACTAAACCACAGAGATCTCCATGTTTGTTAGGGTTTAATTGTTTAAATTTTCACTTATTTATTTTTTGCGACAGAGTCTCACTCTATCACTCAGGCTGGAGTGCAGTGGCACAATCACAGCTCACTGCAACCTCCGCCTCGTGGGTTCAGGCAATTCTTCTGCCTCAGCCTCCCGAGTAGGAGTAGCTGGGATTACAGGCATATGCCACTGCACCTGGCTAATTTTTGCATTTTTAGGAGAGACAGGGTCTCACCATGTTAGCCAGGCTGGTCTCGAACTTCTGGCCTCAGGTGATCTGCCTGCCTTGGCCTCCCAAAATGTTAAGATTACAGGTGTGAGCCACTGCACCTGGCCATCTTTTTTTTTTTTTTTTTAGAAGAAGAGAGTGTGTTGCAGTTGCAGATTTACCAGAGATTATACAATATTCCCTTGAGTCTCTTTTTTACTAATCCATATTTAAGAGAATCAACCCAGAAAGCAGCAGAAAGCAAAATCTGTTGTATGAGATATCCCATATAAATGGCATCCAAAACACACAAACAATTCCAGTGGGAAGAATATTTCAGGTTCATATGGAATTTTCACTTAGACAAATCCTAAGTGACCTGTTTGGTTAACATTTTTCTGTGTCTGAAAACTGAGATTCTATATTAGTATCACTTTGCCTCGTAGACATTGCACCGAGTGATTTCTCAGGCAGTTTTTTCTTTGAGAACTGTGCTGGTTTGCTGGGGCTGCCGTAACAAAATACCACAGACTGGGTGGCTTATGCAACAGACGCTTTTCTCACAGTTCTGCAGGCTGGATGTCCAAGATGAAGGTGTCCCTGGGGTTGGTTTCTTCTGAGGCCTCACCTTTGACTACGCTACTCTCCCTGTCCTCACACTGCCTTTCTTCTATGCACACCCTTCCTGGATATCTACTTATGCATCCTAATTTCTGCTTCGTCGAAGGACACCAGTCAGACTGGATCAGTGCTCACCCCAGTTGCCTCTTTTTTAAATTAATTTATTTTTATTATACTTTAAGTTCTGGGGTACATGTGCAGAGTGTGCAGGTTTGTCACATAGGTATACTCATGCCATGGTGGTTTGCTGCATCCATCACCCTGTCATCTACATTAGGTACTTTTCCTAATGCGATCCCTCCCCAATGCCCCCATGCCCTGCTATCCCTCCACTAGACTCCCATCCCCCAACAGGCCCTGGTGTGTGATGTTCCCCCACCTGCTGCCCCATGTCCATGTGTTCTCATTCTTCAAAACCCACTTATAAGTGAGAACATGTGGTGTTTGGTTTCCTGTTCTTCTATCAGTTTGCTGAGAATGATGGTTTCTGGTGTCATCCATGCAAAGGACATGAACTCATCCTTTTGGTGGCTGCATAGTATTCCATTGTGTGTATGTGCCGCATTTTCTTTATTCAGTCTATCATTGATGGGCATTCAGGTTGGTTCTAAGTCTTTGCTGTTGTGAACACTGCCAGTGGCCTCTTTTTAACTTCATCACCTCCTTAAAGGCCCTGTCTCCAAATACAGTCTCATTCTGGGGTACAGTGAGTTAGGGCTTTGAATTTGGGGGGAACTCAAAACAGTCTGTAGCAAGGACCAAAGGCCTATTTGCTGTGTACTTGAGGGTAATCATGAGTTTGGCTGGAGAGACGAAGGGAAGGTCAGGTCTCAATCAGTTTTTAAGCCAGGGTCTCATACTCTCTGAGCCTCCCCAAGAATTGTGGGTGAAAGCGTTCCCAGAGGGCAACCTTGTATTTATAGCATTTTCCATGTTGTAGTTATTGCTGTACATACTCAGATGCCTTCAGGAAGCTGTCAGTACTCGTGCTGTCTACCAGGTATATATTTTCATGAAAAAAAAATCCAATTGATTGAAAATGAATCATTAAATTAAGCAGTTTATGAGTAAGTGGCCTCTGATGGGATACAATTCATTGAAATCTGAGATGATCCAATCAATATTATCTTCCCCTGTGGTATATTTTCATGTATTTTTCCTTAAGTGGAGATTGGGCCCAGGCCTAGAGGACAATTTGTATGAGCAGATTTTGTATGATTAAATGGAATTAAATGTTTTCACTTAAAAGGAAGATTCAGGTGGTATTTATTTTCTTCTTTCCCAAACTCTGCCTCTTAAATTATAAGACATGTGTTTGAATTTGATTTTGTTTTTCTCTTATTGAATAACTACTTGTCAAACCAGGTGTGGTGACTCAGGCCTGTAATACCAGCACTTTGGGAAGTTGAGGCGGGTGGATCATCTGAGGTCGAAAGTTGAAGACCAGCCTGGCCAACATGGTACAACCTCGTCTGTACTAAACATGCAAAAATTAGCCAGGCATGATGACACATGTCTATAATCCCAGCTACTGGGGAAGCTGAGGCAGGAGAATTGCTTGAGGCTGGGAGGTGGAGGTTTCAAGGTTGCAGTGAGCCGAGATGGCACTACTGCATTTCAGCCTGGGTGACAGAATGAAATACCATCTTAAAAAAAAAAAAAAGAAAGAAAGAAAGAAAAAAAAAAGAGTAGCTACTTTCCTTCTTAAAGAAATCAGAACGTGTTGATGCACAGGTTTCATAATAAGTCTTGACAAAGAATTGATACTATTTTATATTTGCTGGATATACAAATTTCCATTCATATATGGATAGATTTCTTTTCTCAGAAACTCATTTAAGGCTTTGTCTTTTTAAGAGGTACTATAAAGACTGGGACTGCCCATGAATGTTGACCATCCTCACCTCATTATGCTTCTCAGGAATGGAAAATTTCTGCCCCAAAGACTTCAGGCAGTAGCTTTCCTTCTCTCATCTGTTGACTCTGAGCCAGAGGATTTTTTCCAGATTTCTCTCACATACTCTGAGCATTTAGAATAATGCCTTTGACTCTCATGTGTAGTTTTCTAGGTTTGGTGTTTACAAAGAAACAGGAAACTATGGATGCTTCTCAACATTGCAGGAAGACATCCAGTGGGTAATTTGATAAGTCATGATCCTTCATAATCAGAGATCCTCCTCCATAAAGTTGGAGAGGTAGTGTGGGAAGTAGAAAAGTGCCTTTTTAGTTTCCTTTCTTGTTAAGAAGTGTGCTAACAACTTTGTTAAGCCCTATCCTATGTAGCTTTTAGACATGCCGTGCCTACAGGCATGTAGTACATTCTGTGTTCTTGTACTTTAACCAAAGTATCTGTGCTCGACGTGCTCACAGGCATATCCCAGCTCTCCATTGCTTTTACCTGTTTAGAAAAGTCGTAAGTTGTTAGCCAATCGGGTTTTAGTTTAGATTGCGAAGACTTGCTCCAGCAGAGATCAGACACAGCATTAAGGATGACCCCAAATGTGTAAGGAATAAATTTGTATGTTTTCCTTTATTTATTGTACTCTCATGGCAAGATGGCTGGTGAGAGTACCCTTTTTGCAGTCCAGGAAGTAGAAATTGTGTTGCTGAAAGATCCTTTGTCTCGGTGCTAATTTTTCTTTGCTGCACCGAGCATCTATCTCCAACAGGTAGTTAAACGTGGGAATACGAATCTATGTCTGCAGCCCTGTGCGGTCTCGATGGGGAAAGTTCTGACTTTTCCCTCTGCTGGCCTCAGCCATCTCTGAAATGCCCAACTATGAAACCGAGTCCCTAAACTTCCTCCGATCTCCACCCTGACTCTCGATGCCAGGCTTCTGTTGTGCTTTTCCTCCATCTAGTGAGTTTTGCGAACCTCTGTTATCCATGACCACTTTCACAAGTGTTGACATTTACACACAGCATCTGTTCTATTATTTACTTAATAGTTTTCTTTAAATCAGAAAGTTGTGACTTCAATTACTTATGAAGGCAATTTTATGCCATTACCACACACTTCAATATCTACATCATATGCCATTAGTGTAAGGTAACTATAAAAATTACCATCACAGAAACAGAGTGTAATGGAAAGTATCACGACTAACCATGTGTCAAGTTCTGGATTAGTATTTTGGTCTAACTCCATAACATCTCCTTGCTGATTCCTTCAGCTAGAACTTGTTCCAGACACTGGGAATGGCGGGGGGGGGGGGGCGGGGGAAGACAGATACCGTCTATGAGCTTGTGAAACTTAGGTTCTATTGAGAGAGAGAGAAACAAGAGAGATAAATAAGCAACTAAGCAAGCTAACCCCTCCTGCCAAGAAAATCAGAAAACAGTGTCTCAAAGAAACAGAGAGAGTGTAGGGATGAAGAGTGCCTACGAGGTAGTTCTTACGATTGTTTGCTTTCTACAGTTGAGGAATCGAAAGACTGAGTATGTTAAGAAACCTACTCAAAGCCGTAAAAGTAGGAAAAAGCAGAGCCAGCCTTCCTCCAGTTAGAATAGTGTGAACATGGGCATCCCACTCACCAGAGTGAGTCCCGTGGCTGTGTTCATTCCCTCTGCCCATGTGAATTCTCGTTCTTGTCTTGTTTTCTGCAGTGAACAGGAATCTCTAAAAGAAGTACCCTTACCTTTCTTATTCCCTTTCTTCTTCAAACTCACACTTCTGTGATTTATTTTCCAGTTCTTCAAATGCTATAAAACGAATGTCTCCTCCACCCTCTGCCCCTGAGTTCCTGTGAAGAAATCCTAACCTCTAATACCTCCTGATGGTATTAGGAGGTGAAGCCTTTGGGGGGTGACTCAGACATAAGGATGAAGCCCTCATGAGTGGGATTAATGCACGTGTGTGTGCGCGCACACACACACACGTGTGCGCACCCCCCCCCAGAGAATTCACTTGCCCCATCTGCCAGCCTTGTGAGGATACAATGAGAAGTCAGCCATCTGCAGTCCCAAAGACAGCCTTCGCCAGAACCCAACCATGCTGGCACCTTGTCCTCGAACTTCCAGCCTCCAAATCTGTGAGGAATACATTCCTGTTGTTAATAAACTACCCAGCTGGAGTAGTCTGTTATTGCAGCTTGAACTAAGATACCAAGAAAAATAGCAGTCTTCGTAAAATGATGTATTCCAAGTTAGAGCGTTTTTTGTGGCATGCACAAGCAAATTAAGGAGCCACACATTTCAGTGGAGTGAGTGAAAGAGCTAAACATTTTTAAAAGTTATAAGTTATGAAGATTGTGATGCTACAGGAAGACATTTTTCAGCTTCTGTTGTCGTTAACTTGGATTTATCATGGCCACTTTGAGTATTGTAAATGAGGATATTGTACAAGGTGGTTATTCCACCCTTCAAAGATATGGTTAGCGTTCTTTCAAAGATTATAATGCAGTGATCAAACTGGATTCTGCTGAAGCATCTTTCAGAACTGCAAAGGTCCTTTATCAGTAGAGTATGGAAATTTTAAGTTTGAGGATTGCGCCCCCTTCTGGTGATTAAAAGTTATCTTCTTTTCTTTTCTTTTCTTTTCTTTTTGAGACGGAGTTTTGCTCTTGTTACCCAGGCTGGAGTGCAATGGCGCGATCTGGGCTCACCGCAACTTCCGCCTCCTGGGTTCAGGCAATTCTCCTGCCTCCGCCTCCTGAGTAGCTGGGATTACACACAAACGCCACCGTGCCCAGCTAATTTTTGTAGTTTTTAGTAGAGACGGGGTTTCACCATGTTGACCAGGATGGTCTTGATCTGCCAACCTCGTGATCCACCTGCCTCGGCCTTCCAAAGTGCTGGGACTACAGGCTTGAGCCACCGCACCCGGCCAAATGTTATCTTTTTTTCTTAATGTGTTATCTATTTCGTATTCAAAAATATATAATCCAAAACTTGTCCTGGGAATTATTATTTTTTTTTTAATTTAAAATTGAGGAGTGGAACATGAGTTGCCATATTGTGAGGTTCTGGAAAGGTAATTCCACCTTGAAAGCCTCCGAAATTCCTCCCCTATTCTGGTGTATGTGAAATTTGAGTGTACTCTGTAACATACTCCAAACACAGGATACAATAAATGTAGCGTATCTTATTAAAGTGGTTGCTTATATTTCCAGCATTAGTGAAACATGTTTTTAATTGTAAGTAATTTCGAAAATGTTTTAAGGATTGCACACAATTATCAGGGAATGATTGTTCAATGGCTAGATGCTATTTCCTGTGAAAAAGAGCAGCACGGTGCTTGGTTTGGATCATTTTTACTTCTTCCAGCCTCTCATTCTCTCTTCCTGTGGCTTGAAATTAATACACATGCAAGTAATATACAGTTTCTTCCCAACCTCCTTTCCTTTTCCCATGCATGTAATGGCTTTGCCTGGAGCTCTTTCCATTAAATGACATGCTGAGGTAGCTTTTCATAGCAGTTTCGTAACCAAAATAGCATTTCCATACTTTTCCTAGTGTCAAATGTCTATGAGATGGAAAATGGGAAGAAACCAGACTTCAGTTCTGAGTTCCTGTTCAAATCAATTTCCTTTAAATCAGACACAAACTGAAGCTGATGTTCATTTTCACAAGTGATTGAAAAACCCAACTTGGGTGGGCTGCCTTAGACATCGTATTTATTTAACTAGGAGAATAACATAAGATTCTGCCTCCCCTGATTTCTTCTATTTAAAAGCAAGCACAAACATCTTCCCTTTGGCATAAAGACAATGATCTACACAGAAATTAAATCTTTTTCTTTATGTTGTTTTAGAAAGCAATGTATGAAACTTTCAATTTCTTAAAGATGAGCTAAGTAGGAAAGACACATCCTGTTCTTCACACAAATATAGCAAAGACGTTACATAGTCTTAAACCTCTGTCCCTCTGTGACCCAGTTGCTGTACCTAATGATAATAATACAGAAATTTAGGTTTTTAAAAGAAGTACTTTTTGTGAAGCCAACTGCTTGCTGAAAAGGAAACCATGTCCCCACTGGCCTTAGAATAACTGTGTAGGTACCGCCATCTAGTGGTGGTTATGCAGAAGACTACCGCAAAATTAGGTTTCCATTGTCTAACGTGAAGTAGCTCTTCCATTAGTGACAAATTGACAGCTGAGATGAAATGTTGCACTTCAAATTTACTTACATTTTAAATTAAACTTTAAAAGACAGGATCATTCCCAAAGTGAATAAAAATTTCTACAACTAAGATGGATTTATTAAAATCCTCTGTGGGAGGTGGTATGAAACCTGGTACGGTAGCAGAAACCTTGAACTTTGGAATCCGTTAAGTGTGAGTTGTAATACCTGCTCTAGCTGTGCGGCTTGAGGCAGAACACATACCCTCCTTTGAACCTCAGCTAGACTATTTTTACAATGAAAATGACACAAGCATTTCTACTTTAACGGGTTGAGGTCCTGGAAAGGGCTCAAGAAATGGTAACTATTTCTATAGTTATTCTGCATTAAAGAATTAAAACATCAGTGTTTGTTGGTAGGAATTTTTCTCCACATCAACTATGAATTTCTTGAGGGTGGAAGCTTCCTTAGCCCCCTTTTGGATCTGAGATGTCTGCCGACCTGCCTGAGGCAGAGTAAATGTGAGTAGAATGCAGGCATCTTTTTCCATCTTGCAAGGCAGGCTGTAGTTTTATAAGGTTAGAGGCCGGGAGTGTGAGACTTGTTTGCATTCCTTATCATTCATAGAATAGAACTTGCTGGGCGCAGTGGCTCACGCCTCTAATCCCAGCACTTTGGGAGGCCGAGGCGGGTGGATCACGAGGTCGAGAGATCGAGACCATCCTGGTCAACATGGTGAAACCCCGTCTCTACTAAAAATACAAAAATTAGCTGGGCATGGTGGTACACGCCTGTAGTCCCAGCTACTCGGGAGTCTGAGGCAGGAGAATTGCTTGAACCCAGGTGGCAGAGGTTGCGGTGAGCCGAGATCGTGCCATTGCACTCCAGTCTGGGTAACAACAGCGAAACTCCATCTCAAAAAAAAAAAAAAAAAAAAAAAGAGTAGAACTTAAAGTAATTGATTCGTACATTTTTTAATGAATTTTTGACGAATCTGCTGAAACTTGTGCACCATCTACGTTGTCATTTAGCTATGTGTTAGTGTATCCTTCAATTCACAAAGTGTTTAATCTCAGGATTTTCTTTTCATTATTTCCCATAACAATCTCAACTCCTTGTTTATCTGTCCATTGCTTAATCATCTCTAATAGCATTGCTCTTGAGCTTATATGAAATTGCTTTGTGGAAAATAATATGGCTATTTCTTCTTCTTTTCCTCCAAAATTCTGAAATGTCCAGTGTGGTTTATTTGCAAAAGAGTGAATGTCTTCTGGTTAAAATTGAATTGACAAAGCCTGCTGTTGTCTTCTGGGATTGACTTGAATTTTCTTTTGGGAAATGTATCAAGTGGCCTTCTTTAAAAGCCATTTTTTTCCTTTTTATTCATTTGCTTCTCCTGGAGCAAAAGACAAATATTCTGTAGGAATTTTCCCATGGCACATTTGATTGGCATCTGCTTCCCCCACTAGAATATCAGCTCCAGAAGGACCAATATACAGTCATATACCAGTATGTAGCAGAAAATCAGTGTCTAATGTTAAATGAATAAACACATAGGGAAACAAGGAACAACAAATGATGGAGGCACAAATGCAGTTTTTTTTTTTTTAATTTAGTTTTTAAAATACAAGATCTGCCCAATATGGTTTCAGCTGTGTGTGAAATGTTATAATGGGAAGGCAAACACATCAGTGAGAAGATCAGTGACTTTGGAGTCAAATAGTCTTAGGAACAAATCTTGGCTCTGCCATGTGAAGGACCATGTGTAAATTAATCATTTAAAACCTCAGCTTCTTATATGTAAAATGCAGATCATAATACCTTCTTCATAAGGTGGTTGTGAGAAATAAATGGCAAAGGGAAATAAATACATGGGTGTACTTAGTTTTCCCAGGTGGGGTACATGAGAAAGCCTCTAACCCTAGTTGGAGAGACCAGGCTTCATTGAGGAGGAGGTGTTTCAGTGGGGGTGTGACAAACTGGAATGAAAGCAGTAGATTATAGTCCAGTAAAAAGAATGAACTGAGATGCTTGGGACCAGAAGCGTTTCAGATTTCAGATTTTTAAATTTGAGAATAATTGCATATGCATAACGAGATATCTTGGAAATGGAATCCAAGTCTAAACATGAAATTCATTTATGTTTTATATGCACCTTGTGCACATAGACTGAAGGTAAATTTAAACATTTTCAAATAATTTTGTGTATGAAACAGAGTTCGTATTAGGTACTTATGTGTGGAATTTTCTACTCGGGGTGTCATGTTGGGTACTCAAAAAGGGTTAAACCTTGGAGCATTTTGGATTTTACATTTTCAGATTAGGGATGCTCAGACTGTCTGTACATATATTTATCTCATTTTATCACTGGCTTGTTTGATTGACTTTCACTTGGCAGAAATGGCTTCCAAGTTCTTAGGCTAGAGATATAACCTTTATTCTGTTAATCACATGAGGTACCTTTCTGATAGAGGCTAAAAGAATGACTATCTTGATTTTGAATCACTCAGTGTAGGCAAATAATATATACATAAATAAACACACAGTCTGGGTACAACAGCTATACCGATTGAACCAAACTCTCTGGGAGTACATGCCAGTGTGGCAATAATAAAATGACTGATCAGATTATAACAGGTGTTGGCAGAAATGGAGAGAGATTAGAATCTTCCTACACTGCTGGTGGGAAATGTAAAATGCAGCCACTTTGGAGAGCAGTTGGGCAATTAGGCAATTAGCTCAAAAGGTTAAACATAGAGTTACCACATGACCCAGAGACTTCAATTCTAGGTATATATTTAAGAGAACTGAAAATATATATCCACATCCAAACCTGTACATGAATGGTCATGGCAGCATTATTCATAATAGTCAAAAAGTGGGAACAACTCAAATGTCTATCAGCTGATGAATGGTTAAATAAAATGTGGTATATCCATACGATGAAATATTGTTTACAGTAAATACAATGGAGTGTTGGTTCATGACACAACTTGAATGAAATGTGAGCTGAGTGAAAGAAACTGGACATAAAAGGTAACATTTTGTATGATTCCTTATAGACAGGCAAATTCATAGAAACACGATAGGTTAGTGAATACTTAGGTCTGGAAAAAGGGAGGATTGTGGATAATAGCTCATGGTTATGTTTTGTTTGTTTGTTTGTTGAGATGGAATCTCACTCTTTCACCCAGGCTGGAGTGCAGTGGTGCGATCTCTGCTCACTACAACCTCCGCCTCCCGGGTTCAAGTGATTCTCCTGTTTCTCAGCCTCCTAAATAACTGAGATTACAGGTGTGCACCACCACACCTGACTAATTTCTTGTATTTTTAGTAGAGGTGGGTTTCACCATGTTGACCAGGCTGGTCTCAAACTCCTGACCTCAAGTGATCTGCCTGCTTTGGCCTCCCAAAGTGCTGGGATTACCAGCGTGAACCACCATGGCTAGTTGAGGTTGTTTTTGTTTTTTTTTTTTTAAGTGATAAAAATGTATGAAAAGTAATTGTGGTGATAACAGCACAGAACTTTAAATATACTAAAATTGATTGAATTGGATACTTTAAATGGGTGAATTCTGTGGTATGTGAGTTATATCTCCATAAAGCTACTACAAAAATAATCTCTGGGGATGAGGTCTGAGTGATTGTGTCTGATACATAGTAAGAGTTAAAAACCACTATTCTTAATGAACCAGAGTAACTAATCTGTACTGCTGTATGTATAGTTTAAACCAGCTATTGACTGCAAGGGATGGGTGAGAGCAGGGACAGTCAGTAATATATCTTCATAGTTCAAGGACAATTTGACTTCTGCTGTGCATCAGCTAGGTTAGCTTAAATGACTGTTTGGATGCCAAAAATGACACTTGGTCATGAAGGTTTTGAAAATAATTAACATCAACTTAACATAGAGTCAAATATAGTGTGATCAAATTTACTCTGATAAAGAGTAGAAAGAAACTAAATTTAGGACATGATCATGATAAGATAAATGGAAATGCTGTGTGAAGGAACCAGGAGGTGTACTCTTTGATGGTAAATTCTGCATTTTTATTTGACCTAGATGAATTTTCATCAGAGTGTTCCAAATAAAAATATATCTTTGAGGATGAAATGTTCGGCTTCATGGTAACACCCTTGAGGTTTTTGACATCTACTAAGATTTATTTTTTCAGATAAAATATATGGCATTATGACTAGTTTCAAGAAAACATTCTTGTGCAGATGTTTCTGTCTTTGGCAGGTTGACATATTAGAATATGAATTCAAAGACTTCTATAAAATATTTTTAGCTTCATGTTTTTATTTAAAATATATATTTTTTGAATCAAATTTTTTTTTTCCAGTTTTAAGAATATCATCTTTGGGCAGGAAAGTGTTTTGTTATTTGAAAACAAAATTATAATCCACATTATTCATATTTAGGCCTGTTGAAAACATTTTTTTGGGAATTTATCTTTCTCTCTCTCTTGTGCTTGATTTCTTGTTTCTGGTATCCTTGTCTGCCTTTTTAAAGTTACATTTAGTTTTGGCTTTGTTTAATTTTTTAATTTGGATACATTATAAATTAATAGAAAGTTTCAAAGGTAGCACTGAGAAAACTTGTGTATCCTTCACTTAGCTCCCTCAATTATTACCTCTTATGTTACTAAAGCACAAAAATAAAAACCAGAAAACTGAAATTCTATAATGTATGTATGTAGTTTCTTGTTATTTTGTCACATTTTCAGATGTGTCACCAGGATGAAAATACCTAACTGTTCCCTTTCAACAAAAATCTCTTCATTCTGCTCATTTATCATTACATCCATCTCCTCCTCACCATCCCTCACCCTTGGCAACCACGAATTTGTTGTCCCGATCTATAATTTTGTCATTTCAAGAATTTTACCTACATGGGATCATATAATGTTTGAGTCTGACTTTTTTCAGTAGGCATAATGACTTGAGATCTATTTAAGTTGCTGCTCATAGCAGCAGTTTGTTCTTTTTTATTCCTGAATTGTATTTCATGGCAGGAATCTACTGTAATTTGTTGAACTATTCACCTATTGTAGGACATTTTGGCTGTTTTCAAGATTTTGTTTGGCTATTACAAATAAAGTTACCGCAAGCAATTGTGTGCAGGTTTGTTTGTGTGAGACAGGGTCTCCTTCTGTCTCTCAGGTTGGAGTGCAGTGGCACTAATACAGCTAACTGCAGCCTCGGCCTCCCGGGCTCAAGTGATCCTTTTGCCTTGGCCTCCTGAGTAGCTGGGACCACAGGTGCATGCCACCAGGTCTGTCTAATTAAAAAAAAAAAATTGTAGAAATGGAGTTTCACCATGTGGCCAAGGCTGGTTTCAAACTCCTGGGCTCCAGTGATCCTTCTGTCTCAGCCTGGACAGAGAAAAGTGCTGGAATTACAGGCATGAATCACCACATCCAGTGGTGTACAGGTTTTGATGTAAAGATGAATTTTCATTTATTTGGCATAAATACATAGATGTATGATTTCTGGGTCATATGATAAGAATTTGTTTTGTATCTTATGTTAAAATAGCCACTCCTGTTTTCTTTGGATCATTGTTTGTATGGCATATGTATTTCTATCTTTTTACCTACAACATATATATTTATATAATTATATGTATTTGTAATATGTATTTATATATAGTTATATAACTGCATGTAATTATATTTGAAGTGAGTTCCTTTAGATGGCCTGTAGTTAGGTCATGCTTTTCTACTACACTCCATTGGTCTCTTTCTTTTACTTGGTGTATTTAGACTATTTATATTTAATGTGATTGTTGTTAGTTTTAATAGTGCTTAAGTCTTTCATTTTATTTTTCTGTCTCTGCTTTTTATTTCTTTATTTTTTTCTCTGCCTTTCCTTGGGTTACTTGAACATTTTTTGAATTTCATTTTAATTTATTGATAGGACCTTTTTTAAAAAATCTCTTTTCCTATTGGTTTTCTAGTACTTACTCTAGCTATTAAACTATATATGTATTAGTTGATAAAGTTTACTGCTGTCAACATTTTACCAGTTGTAGTAAAATATAGAAACTTTACCTCCCTTTAAGCCCATTCACTCTCCACCATTTATATACCCCATATAATTGTTTTTAATATATCCTGTATATACACTGAGTCATATCAGACACTGTTATAATGTATTATTGGCCACAAAACAAAAATTAAAAATTCAAGAGGAGGAAAAAGTCTCTTTTATTTATGACATCTTTTTTTTTTTTCTTTCCGATGTTCTAAGAGTCCTTTCTTTAGTATTTCCTTTCTGTTGGATAAATGACAGATAAAAACTTCCTTTGGCATTCTTTCGGTTTAGGTCTGCTGGTGACAAATTTTCTTAGTATTCCTTCATCTGAGAATGTCTTTGGTATGGGTAAATTGTGACTCCCAAATATATGTATTGAAAACCTAACCCCCAGTACCTCAAAATGGAAATATGATCACTGTGGGTGTTATATTAGTCTGTTCTCACACTGCTCTAAAGATACCACCTGAGACTGGGTCATTTATAAAAGAAGGAAGTTAACTGACTCACAGTTCCAGATGGCCAGGGAGGCCGCAGGAAACTTAAATTATGGCAGAAGGTGAAGGTGAAGCAAGGACCTTCTTCACAGGGCACTGGCAGAGAGAAGCATGAGCAGGGGGAATGCCAGACACTTATAAAACCATCAGATTTTGTGAAAACTTGCTCACTATTACGAGACCAGCATGAAGGATGCCACCCCTATGATCCAATCACTTCCTTCCCTCAACATGTGGGGATTATATTTCCAGATGAGATTCAAGGGGGAACATAGAGCCAAACCAGACCAGATGAATTTAGATCAATTAAGATGGGGTCAGATTGCAGTAGGGTGGGCCCTTCATCTCAAGTAACTGTGTTCTTATAAGAAGAGTCATACACTCAAACACACAGGAAGAGAGCCCTCTGAAGACAGAAGCAGAAATTGGAGTGATACTGCCCAAGCCAAAGGATGGACTGGGGTTACCGGAAGCTGGAAGAGGCAAGGAAGGATTCTCCACTAACAGCTTTAGAGGGAACATGGTGCAGGCAACACCTTAGTATTAGACTTCAAGTCTTCAGACATATGAAAGAATAAATTTACATTGTTTTAATCCAAAGGCCTATAGTAATTTGTTTTGGCAGCCCTAGAAAACTAACACAGGGTGATTGATATGTTTCTGAACAAAGCATCTTTCAGTCTTAAGCCTGTACATTACCTGTTGGGCTGCCAGGGCTGTGAACTGAGACTCATGTGAGTGGGAGGCTGGAGCAGCCTGGGGAGACTCCATGTTAAGGAAATAACTTCCTCTGAGTGCCCCTTATATTTAGCATGGCACCCCTCCCTCAAATGCAAGTAATTTCTGCTAGTCTTGAAACCGTCAGTTTTACCCTCTCCAAAAAAATAACTCCCAAGTCTTTGGCAGATGAGCGTGGTGGAGGTGGTGGATTACCCAGCTGTCATGAGTAGGAGCATATGGAATGGATCTTGCTGATTACTCATGGGACTTTCAAGCAATCTGTTTATTTTTAGCCCCTTGCCTACCACTTCCAGGTGGCATGGGGAATTTTTGACCCTTTGGGAGTAGGGCAAGCAAATCCGATTGCTTCCCAGTGTTATACTGCCTACAAAGCTCAGGTGGCAACCTCAGATTCCATACATCCTTACAATTTCCTGCTTCCAGAATCTTATTGCCCTCTCCTGTTCTGTGTTATTCTCTGTTCATACCATTATAAACCTTTTATGATTTCATTTTCGTGGGTGTTTTGGAAGGACTATGTAGATTTTTGATTCACTCTCTTCATCTGGAGCTTCAGAATTGTTTTCATCATGTTTACTAAGCATCCGAGTTCCTTCTTATATCATGGTGTCTTCCAGTGACTGTGATATGCCATTTCTTGCAGACCTCATTTTTCAATAATATTCTTCCCCCCTCCTTTTTTTTTTAAGAGGCAGGATTTTACTATGCTGCCCAGACTGGAGTGCAGCAGCATGATTATAGCTCACCACAGCCTTGAACTCTTGGGCTCAAGTGATCCTTCTGCCTCAGCCTCCTGACAGGCTGAGACTACAGGAGGAAGTGTGCCACCATGGCTGGCTAATTTTTTAATGTATGGTAGAGATGAGGTCTCGCTATATTGCCCAGGCTGGTCTGGAACTCCTGGGCTCAAGTGATCCTTCTGCCTCGGCCTCACAAAGTTCTGGGATTACAGGCATAAGCTACAGCACCTAGTTCTATTTTTTTATATTCTTATTTTTATCTCCCAATCCCCAAGCTTTATTAGGGTATAATTGACATAAAAGTTGTATATGATATACAATGAAACATTTTAATATGTGTATATACATTGTGAAATAATTAAAGCTAATTAACATATTCATTGCCTTATATACTTATCATCTTTTTGATAAGAACATTTGAGTTCTAATCTCTCATCAGTCTTCAAATACACATTATTATTAATTATAATCACCATGCTGCCCCCAGTGTGTGATGCTCCTCTCCCTGAGCCCACATGTTCTCATTTTTCAATACCCACCTGTGAGTGAGAACATATGGTGTTTGGCTTTCTGTTCTTGTGTCAGTTTGCTGAGAATGATGGTTTCCAGATTCATCCAAGTCCCTACAAAGGACACAAACTCATCATTTTTTATGGCTGCATAGTATTCCATGGTGTATATATACCACATTTTCTTTGTTCAGTCTATCATTAATGGGCATTTGGGTTGGTTCCAGTTCTTTGCTATTGTACACAGGGCTGCAATGAACATACATGTACATGTGTCTTTATGGTAGAATGATTTATAGTCTTTGGGTATATACCCAGTAATGGGATTGCTGGGTCAAATGGAATTTCTATTTCTAGATCCTTGAGCTTCACTGAGAAATAGCCACACTGTCTTCCACAATGATTGAACTAATTTACATTCCCACGAACTGTGTAAGGGTGTTCCTATTTCTCTACATCCTCTCCAGCATCTGTTTTCTCCAGATTTTTTAATGATCACCATTCTAATTGCCATGAGGTGGTATCTCAATGTGGTTTTGATTTGCATTTCTCTAATGACCAGTGATGATGAGCATTTTTTCATATGTTTGTTGGCCTCATATATGTCTTCTTTTGAAAGGTGTCTGTTCATATTTTTTGCCCACTTTTGAATGGGGTTTTTTCTTGTATATCTGTTTTAGTTCTTTGTAGATTCTGGATATTAGCCCTTTGTCAGATGGATAGATTGAAAAAATTTTTTCCCATTCTGTTGGTTGCCAATTCACTCTAATGATGGTTTCTTTTGCTGTGCAGGAGCTCTAGAGTTTAATTAGATCCCATTTGTTTATCTTGGCTTTTATTGCCATTGCTTTTGGTGTTTTAGTCATGAAGTCCTTGCCTATGCCTATGTCCTGGATGGTTTTGCCTATGTTTTCTTCTAGTGTTTTTATGGTGTTAGGTTTTATGTTTAAATCTTTGATTCATCTGGAGTTAATTTTAGTGTAAGGTGATGGTAGGGGTTAGGTTTCTGCTTTCTGCACATTGCTAGCCAGTTTTCCCAATACCATTTATTAAACATGGAGTCCTTTCCCCATTGCTTGTTTATGCCAGGTTTGTCAAAGATCAGATGGTTGCAGATGTGTAGTGTTTCTTCTGGGATCTCTGTTCTGTTCCATCAGTCTTTGTCTCTGTTTTGGTACCAGTGCCATGCTGTTTTGATTGATGTAGACTTGTAGTATAGTTTGAAGTCTGGTAGTGTGATACCTCTGGCTTTGTTCTTTTTGCTTAGGATTGTCTTGGGTATGTGGGGTCTTTTGTGTTTCCATATGAAGTTTAAAGTGTTTTTTTCCAGTTCTGTGAAGAAGATCATTGGTAGCTTGATGAGGATAGCATTGAATCTATAGATTACTTTGAACAGTATGGACATTTTCACAATATTGATTCTTCCTAACCATGAGCATGGAATGTTTCTCCATCTGTTTGTGTCCTGTCTTATTTCATTGAGCAGTGGTTTGTAGTTCTCCTTGAAGAGGTCCTTTACATCCTTTGTTAGTTGTATTCCTAGGTATTTTATTCTCTTTGTAGCAATTGTGAATGGGAGTTCGCTCGTGATTTGACTCTCTGATTGTCTGTTATTGGTATATAGGAATGCTTGTAATTTCTGCACATTGATTTTGTATCCCGAGACTTTGCTGAAGTTGCTTATCAGTTTGAGAAAATTTTGGACTGAGACGATGGGGTCTTTTAGATATACAGTGATGTCATCTGCAAATAGAGACAGTTTGACTTCCTCCTTTCCTAACTGAATACCCTTTATTTCTTTTTCTTGCCTGATTGCTCTGGCTAGATCTTCCAATACTATGTTGAATAGGAGTGTAAATTAGTTCAAGCATTGTGGAAGACAGTGTGGCAATTCCTCAAAAATTCAGAAATAGAAATTCCATTTGACCCAGCAATCCCATTACTGGGTATATACCCAAAGAAATATAAATCATTCTACTATAAAGACACATGTACACGTATGTTCACTGTAGCCCTGTGTACAATAGCAAAGACCTGGAACCAACCCAAATGCCCATCAAGGATAGACTGGACAAAGAAAATGTGGTACATGTTAATATTGTTATGTGTGGATTTGATCCTGCCATTTTGTTACTGGCTGGTTTTCTTTCCCATTAGTTGATTCATTTTCTTCATTGCATTTTTGGTCTTTGCCAACTGGTTTGCTTTTGCAGTGGCTGGTAACTTGTTCCTTTCTGTGCTTGGTGTTTCTTTCAGGAGATCTTGTAGGGCCAATATGGTGGTGCCAAAATCTTTCAATAATTGCTTGTCCATAAAGGATTTTATTTCTCCTTCACTTATGATGCTTAATTTGTCTGGATATGCAATTCTGGGTTGAAAGTTCTTTTCTTTAAGGATGTTGAATATTGGCCCCCACTCTATTCTGTCTTGTAGGGTTTCTGCTGAGAGATCTGCTGTGAGTCTGACTGGCTTCCCTTTGTGGGTGACCTGATCTTTCTTTCTGGCTGCCCTTAGCATTTTTTCCTTCATTTCAACCCTGGTGAATCTGACGATTATGTTCCTTGGGGTTGCTCTTCTTGAGGAATATCTTTGTGGAGTTCTCTGTATTTCTTGAATTTGAAGTTTAGACTGCCTTGCTAGGCTTGGGAAGTTCTCTTGGATAATATCCTGGGGCATGTTTTCCAGCTTGGATTCATTCTCCCCATCATACTCGTACACCAATCAAGCACAGATTAGGTCTTTTCACATACTCCCATATTTCTTGGAGGCTTTATTCATTTCTTTTCACTCTTTTTTCTCTTGTCTTGCCTTCTCTTTTTATTTCATTGAGTTGATCATTAACTTCTGATATCCTTTCTTCTGCTTGATCGATTCAGCTATTAAAACTTGTGTTTGCTTCACATAGTCTCGTGCTGTGTTTTTCAACTCCATCAAGTCATTTATGTTATTCTCTAAGCTGGATATTCTAGTTAGCATTTTGTCTAACCCTTTTTCAAGGTTTTTGGTTTCTTTGCATTGAGTTAGAACATGTTCCTTTAGCTCAGAAAAATGTGTTATTATCCACCGTCTGAAGCCTGTCAATTTGTCGCACTCCTTCTCAGTCAAGTTATGATCCTGTGTTGTTGAGGAGTTGTGATCCCTTGAAGGAGAAGAGGTGTTCTGGTCTTTGATGGTTTCATCTTTTTTGCACTGTTTTTTCCCCATCTTTGTGGATTTACCTGGCTGTGGTGTCAGGGAGCTGCTTGATGATGTCGCTTGTCTGCCTGTGGAGGCACTACTGGGTTTCTAGGGATTCCTTCAGGTTACTAGGGAAGCTTCCTGTGTCTTTTTTGTCCATAGTGGGAGATTAGGCCCGCCTCTTCTGCTGACCTGTCGGCGCTGCTGGATTGTCAAGAATGCCATCCCGTTGCTAAGTAGGCTTCCTGTGTTTTTTGTTAAAACATGTAGCCCAGTCGCACCCCTCTAGTGGTGGGTTATGCCTTTCCTCCACTGGGCTGGATCATTCAGGGTTCATCTCAGACTGTGGCACTGGCTGTGCAACCCACTAGAGTGAGAGCTTCAGCCTTTTGGGGTTTGTGTGGGAGGGTAGGGATCTGCCCAGTCACACCAGGCTGTCTCCCCCTTTCAGCTTCCTATCTCTCTGATCATGTTGTAGGGGGCTCACTCAGCTGCTCTCACTTACAGCTCCCTCTCTCTGCAGGCAGGGGGAGGGGTGATAGCTCAACTCTGCACTTGTAATTCCCGGCACTTGACTGGCAAAGATCCCCTGTTCTGTGTATTGCTGAGGCTTTGGGGGAAGCGCTGTATCTAGACCAGAGCGCCAGAGCAGGAGCCTCCGACTCACCACTCAGATGCACTTTCTGGGTGAAGCAGCACACCTCCCCGCCTCGGTCTGCTCTGAGTGGGCTTTGCTTACCGTTGGACCAGACCTGTTGAAATGCACCTGGTACCTCAGTTGGAGCTAGGAGATCTCTGGATTTCTAGGTCTCTCTCGCTGGGTATTGTGCACAGGAGTTGGGTCTAATTGGCCATCTTGGATCTTTCCACCATGCTATTATTCTTAACTTCAGGCTAGTTTCTATAGTAGGAAAATGTGCTTATTAGTATTTTTATACTTTTCAAATTCTAGTAGAGTTATCCTTGCTGCTGTGTTTTGTTATCCTAGATAGATATTATACTTCAGAATTACCACAGCAAGTTTATAATATTTTTGGAATTACCGTAAATGTAAAGATGAAAGCAGAATATTTACATATTTCTAAATGTCTTTCTGAGGGAACAAGATACTTTTCTTTTTCATTATACTGGAATCCCTCATGGTAGAGATATGAATGGAATAGAAAACAGGAAGAGGCAAGAGTAATTTGTGTAACAGTATATTCTCTTTCTGTCTCATGCCCACACACATGCAAACTCATGCACACCACTTGTACCTTAATACCTCACAGTAGCCCTAGGAAGTGGGTACTAATGCTATTAGTACCTTTCTCATTTTACAAAGAGAGCTACAGAATTGCCCAAGGTCATACAGTCAATAAGTGACTGAGTTGGAATTTGCATATAGGTAGCCTGGAGACAGAGTAGCTGACACAGAGCGAGAGCTCAATAAATTTAGTTGATGTTATTATTATTATTTTATTGGAGTGCATTTGGATTATGTTACCTAGCTCCGCCAGGAATCCTTTTTACATTATGCCTTAATTTGTATCAAAGGATAGGGTTATATAAAATGTGCTTCTACCTTTGCTATAAAAATGCTATGTGTAATATTTTATGTTATAGTATGCAATGTCTCTTCTGCAGAGAAGTACAACAGAATTTTTCTTTTAGACTTTAGATTCAAACAAAAACAAACAAAAAAATATATAGACTCACCACAGTGTCTCACCCCTCTAATCTCAGCCCTTTGGGAGGCTGAGGTAGGAGTTCAACCTAAGAGTTCAAGACCAGCCTGGGTAACATGATGAGATCCCATCCCTACCAATATTGTTTTAATTGCCCAGTGTGGTAGTGTGCACCTGTGGTCCCAGGTACTCAGGAGGCTGAAATGAGAGGATCACTTGAGCCCAGGAATTTGAAGCTTCAGTGAGCCATATCTGTGGCACTGCATTCCAGCCTGGGTGAAACAGTGAGACTCTGTCTAAAAAAAAAAAAAAGGGAGAGTATATAAACTATATAAACATATTTGCTATTTTACTTCCTTTTGATAACAAGACTTATGAAAATTATGCACCTATTTGTGTATTTTTTCCTACTCTGAAACTCAGCCACAGGGGGAAAACTGGCAATTTCACCTGGGAAAGACAGATATGTTGTCCTATATTGGTTTTTTAAGAATTATTACCTTACTTAGTTATTTATAATAATCAAACTACTATATATTTTCCCTGAATGAGTTTATAGTCAGAAATTGGTTATATAATTAAAGATAAAACTTACCAATTTTTATAAGCAAATGTTCCCTTGGTTTGGACATTGAAAGTAAAATTTCAATTCTTATTAATGGCTAGATAAAAGAGAAAAATCATGAAAAGTGTATAAAATTTTTATAACATTATTTAAGAAGTAAAGAACTGAAGTGTTTAAAAATATAAACAAAGCTTTATGTTTTTAATGAGCTGACTAAGATTCTTGGGTTGCTGAGTATATATTTCTTTGCCTATAAATTATATCAGTCATGTGCTAGTAGTAGAGTTCATAATATGAGTTTTGCTGTGTGTAAGATCATGAGTGTCTCTTGGTCTATATGTGTAATTCTGACCAGAGGTGATTGCTGTTCTGTACATTTAATGGTGTTTTTGGTAATGTAAGTTATCCACCATTGTGTCCTACTATTAAAATTGTACAGTTTCTTTACTAAGTTATCTTCCATCTGGTATAAAAATGTCCCATTTTTAATTCTATTTTCTCAAAATGGTATGCTTTGTAGCATATGAAGGTGCTTTAGTGATTACTGTATATCTTTGTGATCACTGGTTATTGATTACTGTTACTGAACTGATTGAGATATTATCCAAATGTATCTGAGAAATATAAATCAAGTTAGATAGTGAAGACATCTGATTAGTTTATTTTTACACTGCTATAAAGAACTGCCTGAGGCTGGGAAATTTATTATTTTTTTATTTTTATTTTTTTGAGACAGAGTCTTACACTGTTGCCCGGGCTGGAGTGCAGTGGTGTGATCTCGGTTCACTGCAACCTCTGCCTCCTGAGTTCAAGCAATTCTCTTGCCTCAGCCTCCCAAGTAGCTGGGATTACAGATGCCCAACACCACGCTCAGCTAATGATTTTTTTTTCAAATTTTTAGTAGAGACAGGGTTTCACTATGTTGGCCAGGCTGGTCTCCAACTCCTGACCTGTGATCTGCCCTCCTCAGCCTCCCAAAGTGCTGGGATTACAGGCATGAGCCACCACGCCTGGCTGAGACTGGGTGATTTCTAAAGGAGAGAGGTTTAATTGAATCACAATTCTGCATGGCTGGAGAAGCCTCAGGAAACTTCTCCATGGAAGATGGCGAAGCAAACAATGGTTTCATAATGAATTCTCCCACCTTCACTCTGCCACTCTTCTCTCTCCTCCTTCTTCAGCAAGAGAGAGAAGAGTGGCAGAGTGAAGGTGGGAGAATTTATTATGAAACCATTAGATCTTGGCTGGGCATGGTAGCTCCTGCCTGTAATCCCAGCACTTTGGGAGGTTGAGGTGGGCAGATCACTTGAGGTCAGGAGTTCAAGACAAGCTGGTCAACATGGTGAAACCCTGTCTAACCCTGTCTCTACTAGAAATATAAAAATTAGCCAGGTGTAGTGGTGGATGCCTGTAATCCCAGCTACTTGGGAAGCTGAGGCAGGAGAATTGCTTGAACATGGAAGGCGGGATTACAAGGCACTGTGATTGTTCCATTGCACTCCAACCTAGGTGACAGAGGTTGGAATGCAATGACACAATCTCAGCCCCTTGTAATCCAATTATTTGAGACAGAGATTCTATCTGAAAAAAATAAAATAAAACCAGCAGATCTCATGAGAACTCACTCACTATCACAAAAACAGCATGAGGCAAGTTGTCCCCATCATCCAGCCACCTTCACCTAGTTCCTTCCTCAACATCTGGGGATTATGGGGATTACAATTCAAGATGAGATTTGGGTGGGGACACAAAGTCTAACCATATGAATATCTTTGAGATCATTAACTCAGATTCCCTCATTTTTGCATCAGAAATAAAGGAAACTTAGGAAGGGATAGATTAGGTGATTTTCTGTGGGTTGCAGTGTTGCCAGAGCTAACTGTGATACTCAGACCTGTTCACCATACTTTCTACTTCACTATATTAATGTAGGAAAACTCCATAATACATGACCCATGTTAAAGAAACTTCTGGGGTGGGGCCAAAATGACTGACTAGAAACACCAATATTGGGAGGCTCCCATTGGGAGAAAAACAAACAAACATAATTAGCATGTGAATTCTTTACTGGCAACCAAGTTTCCAGGTTCTCTCATCAAAATCGACTAGAAGGCTGGTGTGACTCAAGAAGAGAAGTAAGAACAGTGTGGGATGGCAACTTACGTCAGAGCCACGTGGGGAAGAAGAACCTCCTTTCCACCACCAAGGGAGGTGGTGAACGAGTTTGCTACCCAGCCAGGAAAACTGTGATTTTTCCACAGAACTGTGTAACCCATAGATTGGAAGATCCCACTTGCAAAGCCATGACACCGGGGCCTAGTGCCTCAACCCCAGAACGGGCAGATTCTTACAGCTTCTCAGATGGACTCTGCTCAAGCCTACTGAACTCTTGGAGAAAGATAAGACCAGCACCGACAGTGGCTGCCTGCTTTCTAAGCCATTTGAGCTCCTTGGGGGAGGGGCAGCAGCCAGCACTGGGACTTGCAACTGCCCAACATTCTAAGCTCCCTGGGTAGGGAAAGGTGGTACCATTTCTATAGCTACAGGCTGTGCTTTTTCCCTGCTGGAGCCAGGGAGGCTGGAAGGCTTGGTCCCAAGACTTGTCCCCACAGCCCAACACACTGACTGTGGTAGTCTGCAGCCAGAGTGCCTCTTCAGACCCAAACTTGACCCATCCTTCTTCATTGGGCAAGGCTTCTCTGCAGGATGTCCAGTAACTCCAGCCAGAGGCTCAGGGACAGAATTCAGATCTCCCTGGGCCTGAGCCCTTAGGGGGAAGGGTGACCACAGTCTCTGAGGACCAACAGACTTAGCCTCTCCTTCTAGTAGTTCTGAGGAATCTGAGCAGCCCAAATAAGTGGGTTTCCCCCCAGAAATGTATATCCTCTCTACCAAGGGACAATGTGCTTTGTTAAATGGGTCCTGCTCCCCATGACACTCAGCTGGATGAAACCTTTTAGCAGGGGGTGTCAAATACCCTATACAGGAGCAATCCTACTGGCATCGTTTTGGTGCCCCTCAAGGTCAGAAGAAGGAACAGACACCCATATTTGCTGTTTTCCAGCCTCCTTGAGTGACATCCCCAGGTGCAGAAACGAATTAGATGAATAGGGCCTAAAGCAAAAAACTAGCAAACTGCAGCAGCCCTAAAGAGGAGGGACCTGACTACTGAAAGAAAACAACCAGCAAGTGACAATAGCACCAACAACAGCAACAAAAAAGGCCTCCACAGAAACCCCGTCCAAAGGTCGGCATCCTCAAAGACCTAAACCAGACAAACCCACAAAGATGAGAAAGAATCAATTTAAAAAATGCTGAAAACCCAAAAGGCCAGAGTGCCTCCTTCCTTTAAATGATCACAAATCTCTCCATCAGGAGCACAGAACTGGACAGAGGATCAGGTGGATGGATTGACAGAAGCAGGCTTCAGAAGATGGGTAATAAAAAAAACTATGAGCTAAAGGAGCATGTTCTAACCCAATGAAAAGAAGCTAAGAACCTTGATAAAAGGTAAAGGAATTGCTAGCTAGAATCATAGGTTTAGAGAGGAACATAAATAACCTGATGGAGTTGAAAAACACAACATGAAAACTTCGTGAAGTATACACAAGTATCAACAACTGAATCAACCAAGTGGAAGAAAGGATGTCAGAGATTGAAGACCACTTTACTGAAATTAGACACACATTCTTGTCTAAGAATAGAGAAGAATAAAAAGGAATGAACAAAGCCTCCAAGAATGCTGGGACTTCATTAAAAGACCAAACCTACAATTAGTTAGAGTACCAGAAGGAGACCAAGAAAAGGAAACAAGCTGGAAAACACATTTCAGGATATTACCCAGAAGAACTTCCCCAACCCAGCAAGATAGGTCAACATGCAAATTCAGGAAATACTGAGAACACCATTAAGATACTCCACAAGAAGATCAACCCCAAGACACGTAATCATCAGATTCTCCAAGGTTGTAATGAAAGAATAACTGTTAATGGCAGCCAGAGAGAAAGGCCAGATCACCTACAAAGGGAAGCCCATCAGACTAACAGAGGATCTCTCAGCAGAAAATCTACAAGCTAGAAGAGATTGGGGGCCAACAGTTAACATTCTTAAAGAAAAGAATTTTCAACCCAGAATTTCATGTCTAGCCATACTAAGCTTCATAAGTGAAGGAGAAATAAAGTCCTTCCCAGACAAGCAAATGCTGAGGGATTTTCTTACCACCAGGCCTGTCCTGTAAGAGTTTCTAAAAGAAATACTAAAAATGGAAAGGAAAAACCAGTAACAGGCACTGCAAAAACACACCAAAATATAAAAAGCAATGGCACTATGAAGAAACTGCATCAACTAGAGTGCAAAACAACCAAATAGCATCACAATGAAAGGATCAAATTCACACATAACAATATTAACCTTAATGTAAATGGAATAAATGTCCCAATTAAAAGACACAGACTGGCAAATTGGATAAGGAGTCAAGAATCATCAGTGTGCTCTATTCAAGAGACCCATCTTACATGTGAAGACACACACAGGCTCAAAATAAAGGCATGGAGGAAAATTTATGAAGCAAATGGAAAGAAAAAAAAAGGCAGTGCAATCCTAGTCTCTGACAAAACAGACTTTAAACCAACAATGACAATTAAGACAAAGAAGGGAAAAATTAGATAATGGTAAAGGGAACAATTCAACAAAAAGATCTAACTATTTAAAATATATATCCAATACAGGAGCATCCAGATTCATAAAACAAGTTCTTAGAGACCTACAAAGAAAGGTAGACTTCAACACAATAATAGTGGGAGACTTTATCACCTAACCAGTAACAAGCTCTGAAATTGAGGCAGTAATTAATAGCCTACCAACCAAAAAAAAAAAAAAAAGCCCAGGACAAGATGGATTCACAGCTGAATTCTACCAGAAAAATGAAGAGGAGCTGGTACCATTCCTTCTGAAACTATTCCAAACAACTGAAAGGAGGGACTCCTCCTTAACTTATTTTGTGAAGCCAGAATCATCCTGATACCAAAACTGGGAAGAGACACAAGAAAAAAGAGAACTTCAGGCCAGTATTCCTGATGAACATTGATGTAAAAATCCTCTATAAAATACTAGAAGATGGAATCCAGCAGCACATCACAAATCTTATCCATCACAATTAAGTCAGCTTCATCCATAGGATGCAAGGCTGGTTCAACATAATCAAATAAATAAACTTCATCCATCACATAAACAGAACCAAAGACAAAACACATGATTATCTCAGTAGATGCAGAAAAAACCTTTGATAAAATTCAGCATCCCTTCATGTTAAAAACTCTGAACAAAATAGATATTGATGGAACATATCTCAAAATAATAAGAGCCATTTGTGACAAACCCACAGCCAATATCATATTGAATGGGCAAAAGCTGGAAGCATTCCCTTTGAGAACCAGCACAAGACAAGGATGCCCTCTCTCACCACCCCTATTCAACATAGTATTGGAAGTTCTGGCCGGCAATCAGGAGAAATAAAGAAATAAAGGGTATTAAAACAAGAAGTCAAGTTGTCTCTGTTTGCAGACAACATGATTTTATGTTTAGAAAACCCCATCATCTCAGCCCAAAAACTTCTTGAACTTATAAGCAACGTCAGCAAAGTCTCAGGATACAAAATCACTGTGCAAAACGTGAGCATTCCTTTACACCAACAATAGGCAAGCAGAGAGGCAAATAATGAATGAACTCCCATTCACAATTACTACAAAGAAAACAAAATACCTAGGAATACAGCTAACAAGGGATGTAGTTCTCTTCAAGGAGAACTACAAACCACTGCTCAACAAACTAAGAGAGGACACAAACAAATGGAAAAACATTCTATCCTCATCGATAGGAAGAATCAATATTATGAAAGTGGCCATAAGGCTCAAAGTAGTTTATAGATTCCGTGCTACTCCCATTAAACTACCACTGACATTCTTCACATAATTAGAAAAAAAAACTATTTTAAATTTCACATGGACTCAAAGAATACCCTGTATATCCAAGACAATTCTAAGCAAAAAGAACAAAGCTGGAGGTATCACACTACCTGACTCCAAACTATACTACAAGGCTACAGTAACCAAAACAGCATGGTACTGGTACCAAAACAGACATATAGAATAATGAAGCAGAACAGAGACTCAGAAATAACACCACACATCTACAACCATTTGATCTTAGACAAATGTGACAAAAACAAGCAAGGGGAAAAGGATATACTATTCAGGAAATTGTGTTGGGAAAACTGGCTAGCCATATGCAGAAAACTGAAACTGGACCCCTTCTTTGCACTTATACAAAAATCAACTCAAGATGGATTAAAGACTTAAATCTAAAACCCAAAACCATAGAATCCCTAGAAGAAAACTTGGGCAATACCATTCAGGACATAGGCATGGGCAAATTATGCAAAAATGCCAGAAGCAATTGCAATAAAAGCCAGAATTGAAAACTGGGATCTAATAAACTAAAGAACTTCTCCACCTCAGAATAGAAGAACATTTTTCCAAGCTACCCATCTGACAAAGGTCTAATATCCAGAATTTATAAGGAACTTAAACGTATTTACAAGAAAAAAACAAACGACCCCATCAAAAAGTGGGTAAAAAACTGCATTGACATGATTGAATTCTCAAGATCCTCTGTTCTTTTTTTTTTTTTTTTTTAAGAAAGGAAAGAGAGAAGGAAAGAAAAAAAAAAGGAGTGAAGGAGAGGGAAAAAAGAGAAAGAAAAAGAGGGAAAGAGAACGGGAATGTTGCTTTATTCTGAAAATGGGTATTGAAAACCTCTTCTCTGCCAATAATTGTGCTTAATAATGGCCAGTCAATAGTTCATTTAAACCTATGAGTAGATGTGATGTGGTACTGACAAAAATGTGTATTTTGTGTATTTAAAGTGGAGAGCTCTATAAATGTTTATTAAGTTTACTTGTTCCGGATCTGGGTTCAATTCCTGGATATCCTTATTAATTTTCTGTCTTGTTGATTTATCTAATATTGATGTTGAAGTCTCCCACTATTATTGTGTGGGAGTCTAAGTCTCTTTATAGGTCTTATGTATCTGGGTGTTAGGATCCTTAGCTCTTATTGTTGCATTGATCCTTTTACCACTATATCTTTGTTGCTTTAAAATATATTTTATTAGATGTGAGAATTGCAACTCTTGCTTTTTATTTATTTATTTATTTTTGCTCTCCATTTGGTTGGTAAATGTTTCTCCATCCCTTTATTTTGAGGTTTTGTGTATCCTTGCATATGAAATGGGTCTGAATGTAGCATACCACTGGGTTTTGGCTGTATCTTTTGATTGGGGGATTTAGTCAATTTAAATTTAGAATTACTGCCATTTGATGTTAACTGGCTGTTTTGTCCATTCGTTAATGTAAATTCTTCTTTACGTTGACGCTCTTTACTTTTTGGTATGTTTTTAGAAAGGCTAATATAGGTTGTTCCTTTCTATGTGTAATGCTTCTTTCAGAAGCTTTTGTAAAGCAGGCATCGTGGTAATAAAATCTCTGAGTACTTGCTTGTTCATCAAAGATTTTATTTTTCCTTCAGTTGTGAAGCTTCGTTTGGCTGGATATGAAATTCTGGGCTGAAAGTTCTGTTCTTTAAGAATGTTGAATATTGGTCCCCACTCTCTTCTGGCTTGTAGGGTTTCTGCTGAGAGATCTGCTGTAAGTCTGATAGGCTTCCCTTTATGGGTAACCTGACCTTTCTCTTTGGCTGCCTTTAGTATTTTCTCCTTCATTTCAACTCTGGTGAATCTAACGATTATGTGCCTTGGGGTTGCTCTTCTTGAGGAATATCTTTGTGGTATTCTCTGTAATACCTGGGGTTGAATATTGTGCTGCTTTGCTAGATTCGGAAAGTTTTCCTGAATAATATCCTGAAGAGTATTTTCCAGCTTGTATTCATTCTCTTCATCATATTTAGGTACACCTATCAAACATAAATTAGGTCTTTTCACATAGTCCCATATTTCGTGGAGACTTTGCTCATTCCTTTTTATCCTTTTTTCTCTATTCTTGTCTTCTCGTTTTATTTTCATTAAGTTGGTCTTCGACCTCTGATATCCTTTCTTCTGCTTGATCAATTCGGCTATTCAAACTTGTGCATATTTCGCTAAGTTCTCGTGTTGTGTTTTTCAACTCTGTTAGTTCATTTATATTCCTCTCTATATTGTCTATTCTTGTTAGCATTTTATCAAATCTTTTTTCAACGTTCTTAGTTTCTTTACATTGGGTTAGAACAAGTTCTTTTAACTCCCAGAAGTTTCTTATCATCCACCTTCTGAAGCCTACTTCAGATAATGGAGCACAGTCCTTCTCCATCAGGCCTTGCTCCATTGCTAGTAATCCCCTGTAGAGGGAGAGGCGTTCTGATTTTGGGTATTCTCAGCCTTTTTAGGCTGGTTTCTTCCCTTCATTATACATTCATCCATCTGTCGTCTTTACAATTACTGCCTTTCTAATTAGGTTTCTGAGTAGACGTCCAATTTATTGATTCCCAGCCCTGGAATCTGAGTAACCCACTGCGCCGGCCAAAACAGCGGCATTAAGACTGATGGTGCTCTTCTGCCTGGGAATCTCCAGTCTGGCTTCCTTCTTGAGTCCGTAATAGGCGACTCTGCCTTCCTGGAGCTTCAAATATCGGTCAAAAGGGGAACCAGTTCCGTTTACTCTGCACCAAGAGCTGCCACACTGAGGTGCTGGCAAAACCACTGTGCCGGCCACAAGAATCATGCTGGCGACCCGTGGGGCTCCTCCACTAGGAATCTTCTGGTCCGTAAGCGACAAAAATTTGTCTGAAAGTGTGGCGTCCTCTCGTTCTCTGTGCTTTCACTGGGAGCTACAATCCCGAGCTGTTAGCGATCACTCCTCTGTTCTTTAGAAATGGATTAACCGCTGGTATTGCTACTTACAAAAGTGTCTTGAACTTGATAAAGCTTATGTTGAGAAATAATGTTTATATTTTTATTTTTATTTTTAAATTTCATTTTCAGAACCTTTATAAAGTCCCCTCATATCTATCTGTACATACACAAACACATATATATGTATGTATGCAAATGCGTGCATTCTAATTAGTTACCTATTTGATGTTGCTCTTCTGTGCCAATTTTCAACTGAGAGGGGACTTTAAAAAAACAACAAAATAATTTTCTGTTGTTTTTAAGATACTTTTAAATCTAAAGTACATTTTTAAATTTGGTAGTATATGCACCAAACTATTAATACATGATTACCCTAGCAGGAAAAGAATATGAGAGGGAGAATTAATAGTAAGTGAGAGGAGAAAAAGAAAGATGACTTTAATTTTTAACCTAAGACACTTGTATATTGTTTGAATTTTTACAACAAACATGCACTACTTTTATAATTAAAAAGTGAATTTGAAATGTTTGAAAAATGTTGTTACTACTGCAAAATCCCAGTAAAATTGAAAAAAAAATGAAAAAAAGTGAGCAAAGGATATGAACAAACACTTCTCAAAAGAAGACATTTATGTGATCAACAAATATATGAAAGAAGGCACAACATTGCTGAGCATCAGAGAAATACAAATTGAAATCACAATGTAATACCATCTGACACCAGTCAGAATGGCAATAGTAAAAAATCAGGTAACAATAGATGCTGGCAAGGCTTCAGTGAAATAAGAATGTTTTTACACTGTTGGCCAGAATGTAAATTGGTTCAACCATTGTGGAAGACAGTATGGCTATTCCTCAAGGATCTAGAACAAGAAATACCATTTGACTCAGCGATCCTATTATGGGTATATACTCAAAGGAATATGAATCATTCTACTATGAAGATACATGCACATGGTATGTTTATTGCAGCACTATTTACAATAGCAAAGATATGGAACCAACCCAAATGCCCATCAATGATAAACTGGATAAAGAAAATGTGGTACATATACACCATGGAATACTATGCAACCATATGAAGAAATGAGATCATGTCCTTTGCAGGGACATAGATGAAGCTGGAAGCCATCATCCTCAGCAAACTAACATGGGAACAGAAAACCAACCACCACATTTTCTCACTAGTAAGTGAGTGTTGAATATTGAGAACACATGGACACAGAGAGGGGAACAACACACAACAGGGCCTGTTGGAGGGTGGGGTATGAGGGGAGGGAACTTACAGAAAGAGTCAATAGGTGCAGCAAACCACTGTGGCACGTGTATACCTGTGTAACAAACCTGCAGGTTCTGCACATGTATACTGTTTATTTTTTAGAAGAAATAAGAAATAAAAACCTTCTGATATGAATTGATTGGCAGCTGACCAAGCCATCCTCCTTTTAGGGCCCCTCATCATTTTAGTAACCTCACATTAATAGATGACTGCTTCTGTTTGTGGTTGAATTTTTGGTGAGTTTTTATTTGATGTAAAATATGATTTTTTTAACTGACATTTGAACAGAATTTATGTGTGGAATGCTATGGATGAGAGATGGCTAGTCCATTAATAGACCTAATAGGGGATTCCTTATAAGGTCCTCAAAATATTTTACGTATCAGTGTCATAAATGCCTATAAGTACAGAAAAAAAACAAAGGGTGTAATGTGATGACTTATAGATCAGCCTTCTGTCTCATGCCAGGCAGCTTAGTGAACTGCGGTAGGAAAAATATCTGGATAAAATCATCTTGCATGAAAGAGGGAATTGGAACAGTTTCCTTCAAGATAAAATAATGATTAATTCTAAGAACAAGGAAGTTATTTCTAAACATAAACCACAGGCTAACAACATGAAGGAAATAACTGATGTACTTGACTAAATCAATATTAAGTTAAAAATACCACAAATAAAATTGAATAATATATGACCAGCAAAATTATTTGGAGCATACATGAAAAGTGATTATTTCCTCTTTTATATGAATATTAAAATAGAAATCCTGGCAGGGGAACATAAGGCATTTTAGAAATGCAAAAAAATAGAAACGGTGAATGGATATGAAAATAAAGGTCCATTCCCAATAAAATAAATACAATTGATAAAGGCTCCCCACTTTTCTTCATGATATGATTGGAGTAGTTTTTAAAAATACATGAAAGGAGGCGTTGACAGTGTAGACACAGTATCACTTTTATAGGAGTGTAAATTCGTATAGACTTCTAGAGGTGAACTTGTCTCTACATGTCAAAAGCTTTCCCGTTTTGAAGTCCTTTGATGTAATAGCTATATTTCTAGTAAAATTACACATAGCAAAATTAGAGCTGAGTCTATAGTTTTAAAATAAGAATATTGCTGTCAAGCAAATAACAAAGAACACCAAAAACATTCCAAATGTTTGAAAATATATTGACATATGCTTGCATGCAGCGTATCCACAAAGGATCATTAAAGAACATCACATTTGATTTTAGATAATAAACATCTTATAATCCAAATATGTGTTCTTGAAGGCTGTGTACCAGAGATTATCTCTGGGGGATGGAAATGCAGCTCTTATTAATTCGTTATTTGTGTTCTGTATTTTAACGACTATATAAAATTTTGAACTGTGAGAAATAATTAATAATTTCAAATGTGAGAGAAACTTTCTTAAAACCTATAAAAATCTGAGAATATAACACCAGCTAAAGGTGGATGTATAGCTTTCTCATTTATAAAAATAATTTTTGGTGCTTACCAGCAGGTGGCAGTACAAAACAAGCAGTGATAAATCCTTTGTAAACAAAGGTACCTCGAGACTGGAAAATGAGGAGCAAGACTTGGGAGTGAAGCATTTCTCTTTTTCCTTGATATGCAGACTTGTAACCAGAACACCAAGGCGATGGTCTGCTTTATAATCAGTTGTGTACTTAAATCAGAATTTATCTTAACATATAAATGTACCAGAGATCAAAAGAGTCCGGCAAAGTACTGATGCAGGAGTTTCCAGTATATTTTAGAAA
Source organism: Callithrix jacchus (assembly GCF_049354715.1). Classification (NCBI taxonomy): domain Eukaryota; kingdom Metazoa; phylum Chordata; class Mammalia; order Primates; family Cebidae; genus Callithrix; species Callithrix jacchus. The sequence goes on from NC_133504.1 coordinate 172,118,696, forward strand.
GAAAGCAGAATCTATGCTTCACATCCTTCCGTACTTATTTTATTATGATTAGTCATCAATATAGAATTGATTATTTTTGTATTAAGATGCATGCTTTACCTCAAATCCTAGGTCTTAAAAGCTCTCTAAAGTGCTGTTTATCTAATTATTTTACTAAATACTCATTTTAATCACAAATCATAAATGTAGAAGCTCTTGCTTGAAGGTTTATAGGCACTAGTTGGTGGGGTAACTGAGATTCATATCCATGTCTGTTACTTTCCCTTTAAGGAATGATACTTATAATAAGAACAAATTCTTGAAAATTTTATCTTCAGCAAGGATCAGTTTTGAAGTGAGAAGAATGGCTTCTCTTCATCCTTTAGGGGATTTTGTTGACTTTCTTAATTGCCATTTTATCATTTTTCCATCTTTCATTTCTTTAACTAGAACCAGGAGCTCTGTCAATACTGAAATAGATAAGCATGTGATAAATTTGGTTGCTTTGGCACTTACAACTGTTTGAGGCTTGCTTTCAGGAAATTGTGTGTATATTTTAAATCCATTTCTAATCAAATTTTGTGCTTGTTAGGTCCCCACTGTGTATATTTTCTCTATGGCAAGAGAAAAACAATTATTTAATGTTTTATATATTTCAGAATGTTTAAGTTTTTGTAAATTTGCTTTCAGTACAGACTTGTAAGGATTCTAATAACTGTATTTTGAAATAAAAATAAGGTAATTAACCCCATAGGGGTTACTTAAACTCAGAGTCATAGAACTTAACAGTATTGCACAGTTGGCAATAAAGCCAGCTGCAGTTACCTATTCTATTCTTAGCCATCGACCTCTTTCACCTGTCACTCCATCTGCTTCCTAACCCCATCTCCCTGATTTGTCTCTGCACTGCCACAGCCCTGAGTCAAATTTCCACATAGCCATGGAAGTATCCTTTAAAAATGTAACAACCCTAATACACCCTGCTCTGAACCCTCCCATGGATTCCCATCATTCCTGGAATAAGTCTTCCCACATTCTCACCAAGGCATTTCAAACTCTGTGTGACCTGGCTGTCTCCTCCTCCAGTGTCTTCTGGTAGCACTCATCCTTGCTCACTGGGCTCCAATAACACTGGCATCCTCATTCTTTCCTAAAGCAAATTCCCTTATAGAGTTTTAATGCATTAAGTCTTCTCCCTGGTCCTCTTCCTCACCTCTTCACAGATGTTGCTCTGCAAAGAGAGATTCCCTGACTCCCTTTCTTGCGATCTCTAGTTACCTGACTTTGTTTTTTTTTTCATTGCCATGATCACTACCTGACACTTGATCCCAAATCATTTTCTTGTGCATTTTCTCTTTGGCTAGAATGCATGCCCCAAGAGGACAAGGTGTTTGTCTTGATCACTGCTGTATTTCAGTGCCTAAAATAATGCCTAGTAGGTGGTAGACATTCAGTGGATTTGTAATTATACAAGTAAATGAATGAATAAATAAAACCCACACTCTCTGACTCCTGGTCCATGACGCTACTGGTCAGTTTAACAAGGAGTGAAATAAATTTATTGTTAAGAGATGCCAGACTTTGGAATGAGTACATTAAGTAGTGCCCTCTCTTCCTTGCATATAAAATGAGATCATAAGCATCTTTATTTTATCTACCTTATGAAATTGTGGGAAGATTAAAAAGGAAATTGTTTTCATAAGAACTTTTTAAACTTTGAGAAATTATGCAGATCATTGTTGATGATCACCAGTTTAGGTTGACACGTCCAGCAAATTTGCTTTATTCCAACAGTGACAGCAATGGAGGGAAGCCTGGGAAACATTTATTTTAAGACTGAGGGGAAGCAAGGGGAACAGAGAATGGAAGCCCAGGATTCTGAAGACAAATGATCTTACATGTGAGTCCCGGCTAAGACTCTTACAACCGAGTAAGCTTTGTGCAAATTATTCGAACTCTCTGACCCTTAGTTATTCTTACATAAAGTGGGATAAGAGAAACTGTCTCGAGGGTTGGTATTGAGATATTAAATGAGATTGGTGCATGCCAAGTGTGGTGCTTCCTTCCTATGGAAAATAGGATGGCCTTGAAATAAACTTTGTAGAACCCGTGATTACTTTCTCACTTTTGTTAACAAATTGTATTGTCCAGACCACCACCTGCTCCGTTAGCAGGAAGACATCTGAGTTTTCCTATCCTTCCACTTTCTTCTGTCATTCCTGTGCAATTAAAGAGCCCTTTCCCAGGGAGGGTTAATCCGTTGTGAAAAGCCAGGGAAAGAAAAATCTATTCTCCTAGTCCACTGCTGCTATGACACAATATTACCACATGGTGCCGCTATTGCAGATAGCGCCGGTCTAATCCAATGGCCACTGGTTAATTGTATGACTTTTCCTAAGCAGGTCTCTGCCGTCGGACCTTTGCTTCTGGGCTCTGGGATTCCGGATCTATCTCTCTCTCTGTTTTCACACCACACACATCTCCAGTTTTTTGTTTTGTTTTGTTTTTGTCTCACAGCTTGGTGCTAAGGTCTCTGAGTCCTGCGGGATTCTGTGGAAGAAGGAGGCAGGCGGGTGGCTTGTGTCTGTAATCTCAGCTACTAAAGAAGCTGAGGTGGGAGGATCACACGAGATCAGGAGGTCAAGACCAGCCTGGGCGATAAAACAAGACCCATTTCTATGTATTATTTTTTTTAAAAAGCAAAGAGATAGAGCCCTGTTTCTGACCCCAGAGTCCATCTTTAAGCTCAAGTCACCATCCTGATTCCATGTCCCTCCAGGGAAACAAGTCCTCTCTATCAAACAGCTCCTAACTCAGAAATTGCCCACTGTTCCCCCAGGGAGCAAGTCTGCATAAGAAGGGGATGAAATAGTTTTTGCTAAGCAGCATGGACACGTGCACACACAGTTACGCATACTCACACACACATAGTCATTTACCATTGCCTTCTCTTAGAGCACTGGTTACCATTTACACAGTTAATAAGACCACTCCGGTAACCTGATAAAACAAAAAGAATTAGATTCTTCCCTAGATACTTGGGATGCTGAGGTGGGAGAAATACTTGAGCCCTGGAGGTTGAGGTTGCAGTAAGCTGAGATCACATCACTCTACTCCAGCTTCGGTGAGAGAGCAAGACCCTGTCTCAACAACAACAAAAAAATAGATTCTCTTCATAACAAAACGATGACAAAAGCCATTGAACTTCCCATCTTAAATTCCTACCAATATTTTATCATTTGACTGTTGTGGCCACAGTGTGTACTCACTGAGAGTAGCTCAGTTTAATTTGGGGAGGAAATATTAGGCTCCATCTGAGGTTGACAGAGCTGCGATATGGGTTTCATAGAGCCTCTCCTCCAATACACAGCTTTACATGAGAAGAGCAAAGGGTTATGAATTGAACTTACAGGGAACACCCTCTTCTTCTCCTGATTCTTCAAATGCCTCTCTTCAGTGCCTGCATGCTCCACATCTCCCCTCAAGCTAGTCTGGAGTGTTGGAGGAGGCCTGAGGACTTCCTAGTCCTAAGGAGGACAAGGTATAGCAGACAAGCAAAAAAGGGCAGGGCAGCAGACCCCTTAGTCTTGTTCTCATCTGAGCCCTTGTTATGTTTCTGAGCCTCCCTATGGCCCAATCCCTCCAGGGATGTGGAGCAAAAGTCCAGTATTAAAGTGCAAAGTCACCACCACCCTCTCACGTCTTCTGAGAGCCAAGGCATTAGCTGGCATTGGTTTATATAGTCCAGTCTCTGATCCTGACCAGACATAATTAATCATCACCAACTATGGGTATCAGTATGACATACCTTGTTTCATTTTTATATAAATAATTCACTGAAAACAAATGCCCTCGTGTCATGATACAGCCCAGGGATCTTACTTCTTCCACTTTCTCTCCAAGCTGAACTAGCTCATTTATGAACTTTTTCATTGGACTTTTCTTGTTTCTCTTCTGACTTGCAAACTTTGCACATTAATTGGCACTCACTCAGTGTTACCACCACTAACACATTTGCCTTTTCTGTTCCAAACTTCAGAGTCTGTCTCCCTGGCTGGTGTTACAGCCACATTCTGAGAATTGCCAGTCTGTACCCTCTCTATCCTCCACGCAGTTGTCTGAAATCGTTTGCTTGTTATCTCCATTATGGAAAATGCCATTATGGAAAATGCCTGCTTATCATGCATATATGATTTCCCTTTCTGCAGGTCTATGAAGCTTCTGTACTAAATTGAATTTCTTCTTACTGCTTTCCTTCTATTCTGGCTTTACCTACAGAATCGGACTGTTCATTACTAAAATGCATAATCACATTTAGACCAAATGATCTAATTGCATAAATTTTCTTGTGATCTGGAGTTACTGGCACTGCAACCCATTTCCTAGCAAACCTATTATAACTCCCAGGCTGCTTCCAAATTCTATGTGTTGGCTGAGGGTTCCTTTTTTCAAACTATAACAAGCAAATCTGAGAATTTTTACAATTTAAGATAAATCAGCGATTATTTTTCTTCCTTTTGTCACCTTCATTTTTCAACAAAAACAAAGACATATATAACAAGACTAAAATGAAAAATTTAGCATATACAGTGGAAGAAGCATTCTACTCAATGTTATTTAATCCTCAGAATAACTGGGCTGGTTTTTTATTATTTCCTTTTGCTGAGAAAGTTGATACTCAGAGAAGAGAAATAACTTGCCCAAGGTTAACCAGCTCAGGGGACAGACCAATGCTATTCTACACCTACCATTGCCAATAATGCCCTGCCTCTCAAAAGACACTCTATGATGGCATATTTACCCTTTAATACTAGCCAGGGCTTTGGCTCCACACCTCTGAAGACACTGATTAGCCAGTAGAATGATGTTCAAAATTCTACCCACCTCTTTTTATTCAGTAAAAGAAAAAAAAAAAAAGCTTTTTTATTCTTATGACAGTTTGCTGAGGACGATGGTTTCCAGCTTTATCCATGTCTCTGCAAAGGACATGAGCTCATCTTTCTTTATGGTTACATAGTATTCCATGGAGAGTGGAATATGTGCCACATTTTCTCTATCCGGTATATCACATGGACACAAGGAAGGGAACATCACACATGGGCCTGTTGGGTGGTGAGGAGTTAGGAGAGGGATAGCAGTGGGTGGAGGGATAGGGGAGGGATAGCTTTAGGAGAAATGCCTAATGTAGATGACGGGGTGGGGATGAAGCAAACCACCATGGCACTTGCATACCTATGTAACAAACCTGCATGTTCTCCACATGTACCCCAGAACTTAAAGTATAGTAACAAAGAAAAAAAAGAAAAAGAAGGGAATTATTAAACCTTCATTGTGAAAAGAGATGGATGAAGGGAATTATTAAACCTTCATTATGAAAAGAGATGAAGCCGAGTGTATTTGTTAGTTACGACTAGGAGGACCTAGTCGCCCATTGTGTCTCATTGTATATAACCATCATCGCCAGCACCTTGTGTATAATAAGCACCAGATGGCATGTGCCTATTGTGCTAGAGAAATGCACAGCCGTGGGCTTTATTATGACATACAGACTGCAGCTATATTTAAAATCATAATCTGGGCAATGTTCTTCCATTTTATTTGTGTGAACTCAACCACGATGAAGGAACTGTTATCTGATAAACTGTGCTTGTTTTCAGGAGTACATTCCTGAGTGTCCTGACAAAAAAATTATACAAACTGCATACTTCCATTCAATCTAGAAGCAGTTACTGAGCATTCACTGTGTACCAAGTGCTGTCCTTGACAAGAAGACCTACACCCAGTGGTCCCACAGGGAGACTTAGGAAGTGGAAGCACCTGTCAGATCATCACGTGAATCCTTCCCTCCAGTTCCCTCTCTCTACACCATCCTCCCAACCTTCTCGGATTCCCCTTTCCTGTCTCACTCTTATGTAGACACGTTCTTCATGTGAACATTCGTTCAGATAAAGAAGACTCATGACTGAGAGGGTTTTGATGACTGGTGGGAGAGTCTCGTTGCCCCAGCCCACTAAGAACACTGGTAACATGTTGAAATGTTGTTTCGTGGAAGCCATCTTTGTTTATGACTGTTGGCTTTAACACTTCAGAATAAAATAAGAGTGGTGTCCTTGCCGGACACCGCTTTATGTTTGCAGATGAAAAACAGTAGCCTGGCTTTTTTCCCGAGATTTGTCTAAGAGAAGCCAGTTCTGTTCAAAATTAATTTTGTTAGTATTTTATAAGTTAAAGGCAGCCCAAATTTATTGAGCCTAGCAGTGTACTACACACTGGGGAAATATAAAATAATGAAACTTGTGCATAAGAAATGGGAAAAACATAAGGAGAAATGACAATCATTTCTAATCTTCTTTGTTTCATTTTAATGTACTGCTGTCCAATAGGGTAGTCATAAGTCACATATGACTAATGAGCACTTGAAATGTAACTGGTCCAAATTGGGATATGTGGTAAAATAGCAGTGTGAAATAGATCATGAATAATTTTTTATGTTGATTGCATGTTGAAATAATATTTTGAATATATTCAGTTGAATATCTTATTAAATTTAATTTCACCTGTTTTTTTTTTTTACTTCTTAAAACATGACTAATAGAAAAATAAAATGACACATGTGACACATATTTTTGTTAGAAAATGTCCTTATAATATTTCTGCCAGTCATTGGGGCTTATATAGTGTATAGTGATTTATAATATTATTTTTTACATTTGAAATTATTTCATTAAGTATTTTTCACAAATCACGATATGTGTATAGCCACCTTGCATGTTATCATAATTATCCCATCACGACAGTGTCGAATTGCGTGTATAACCATGACTTCCTGTTTGGCACCATTTAGCCATTAAGGTCATTTTGCAATGTTCAAAGCAAGAAAATTTTTTTTAATGTTATTAAACAATACGATTTTTCCCGTCTCCCTCTATGGGAGTAAATTTGGAAAAAATAAGTATAGAAAAATAATTAAAAATTAATTTTGTTATAAGAAACATTTAATATTGTGGTATATTTATTTTCAGCATTTTTTTCCCGCTTTTTTTGTACTTTTTAAACAAATTGTATTAATATATATTGAATTTAATTATTTTTATGTGAACAAAGAATTCTATGTTTTAAACTGAATTATAACTGATTTAAATAATTTAAACTGAATTATTGTTGTAAAAAAAGAGAGAGCGGCATTGTAATGGCTGTATAGTGTTCACCTGAGTTAATATGCTATTTTCCTCTGCTAGTGGTTTTATAGATTGAATCAAATTTTGAATACTTATAAGTAATACATCATTTTTTCTCCAAATTTTAGATTATTTGAATTTCTTCATCCAACAAGCCTCAGATGGGCATTTATGAAAAAGTACACAAAAAAGGACTATATCACACCTTAGTAACCACTACAGTTCAATTTACAAGTTATATTGTTGAAAAGATTATAGATAGATAGGTCTTGTGGTACCAGCTACCTGAAAAGTTGTGGCAGGTGGATCACCTGAATCCAGAAGTTTGAGGCTATAGTGAGTTATGATTATGCCACAGCACTCCAACCTGGCCAACAGAGTGAGACTCATCTCTCAAAAAAATATTATAGGATGTTCTTAATAAAGTACATAATCAAAAAGCAGGTACACACTCTCCATTCAACCTATTCTTATAGTCAATTATTACAAGTGCAAAAAGTTACTTAATTTTATGAGATTTATAAGTTCTTTCTCATATGGGCAAAATATCAGACTCATAAGGACCTTGAGTTCCTGCCAGTGAGTAGTTGATGAATGAATATTTATTTGATGAATAAACTTAACCGATTAAGATATCTTTTGCTCATTTCATTCTGGTCTTGCTATAGAATGCATTGGGAGAGTGGATGGAAAATAGTGGAAACAGAATCCATGACCATTGTGTGGCTACCCTTCAGCAATGTGTTTGCTTTTCAAAGCAATAAATAATAGAAATACTTAAAATTTTAGCTTTTTAATACTTGAGTGAAATTCAGAGAGGATTTATCTAATTGACAACTCACTCAACTTACAGAGGAGAAGACAACCAGGGAGCTAATTATAGACTGAGACTGAAACAGAAAAGACCTAGAAGTATGGCTCTGGGCTTCCTCATTCTGCATTTCACATCGCCATGCTTCCAATATAACACACATATTTTAATAAAGTCAGTCTCTAAAACCCATAATTTTCCTATTTTATTGAACAAATGTAGAATTTTACTTTAATGAAAACATGTATCTAATTGAAGGTTGAAATTCAGCCAAGATTTTCATTGTTAATAATTAGCAGCAGAGTTTGTGGGCGTGGGAATGGGTGTTTTCCCTCATTTTGTTGGCACAGTTAATATTAGGGTTTTTCTTGGGCTGACATGTTTTATTAGCATCAGCACAGCACTCCAGATTTTCACAGTCATCATGGAACCACTAGATTCTAGTCACTGAGATTAGTTAAGTTTAGCCTTTAGAAGTTAAATGTTAAGAAAGGAAGCTTCAAGAGAAAGGAGGGGCAAGGGAAATAAGTCTTCAGCAAAGAATACCATGAGTAATTGAGCTGCACTGCAACATTATGGGTGAGAACATCATTGTTTGCATTTATTTTCAGTATTTCTATTTGTAGGATGCTGTTCTGGAGTCTGAGGGCAGCTGAATAGAATAGTTCGAGACCTGTAGTCGTTTCTTCATCAGTTGGTATAACAGAATATTTATGTCGATGAACATAGAAAGGAGAGGAAAGAAATTGAGAGCAGAAATCCAGAGAAGTACATTAAATTCAAGCAGAGATGAAGAATGAGAACTTTGATTTGTGTTGTAATTCCATTCCTCCTGTATCCACAGCCATGTTTAGACAGAAATTTAATAGCAGGTTACAAGGACTGGTGGCAAGATCGTGGGCATGAGAATTTTGGAAACTCAGGTTGTCATTCCAGGTCTACTGCTGTGTGACCTCAGCCAAATAAATTCACTGTGAAGACTTCAGACTGCTCTGAAGTCATCTTGGAAGTGAGAATCTGATACTAGGTTAACAGGTCTCTTCTTCTATAACCCAGTATACAAATGATTTCCCAGAACTCAGGGTCAAAGACATATTCAGGGTCATTTAGGAAATAAGAATGTCCTGACCAATTGCTGATGTCTATGAAAAGAAGCATGATTACTGACTGTTCTGAGGTAATATGATTCTTTGACTACAAAGATTTCTATGTCCTACTATATGGTAAAACCAAGAATATTCAGTTAAAAATGTTCATTTTTGTTTTAATTGGCAATGAGTTCAAATTACTTTTGTGATTTTTAAATGACACATGAAATACATATAGTGTTGATTGAGGAGGCATGTGGAGATAATCAGACTCAAGAAATGTGTAAATTAAAAGATAATCACAATGGGCAAAATTATACAAAGCAAGCGTTTCCTTTCACTGATCATATCATTGTGTTGAGACATTTAATCAATATCTGAAAATTTCCAGAAGATACAAAATGGCACACATAATCTTCTGACTGTTAGGGAAGATTTTCAGGGGAACAACTTAGTTCAACATATTTCTAAGTCAATGACCTTTTCTCTCACCGTGACCTATGAGCCTATGATTAGTATTTCATGATGTCGGTGTCATGAGTAACGCTAACAAAGAGCACTTAATGAGTTTGCTCTGTGCCAGAAGCCATTCAGAGTGGTTTCTACATCTCAGTTAGTTTCTCACACAAACTTGATAAGTAGGTATTATTATTGTTATTATTATCCTTATCTTACATATCAGTAGACTGAGGTTCAGAGAAGTCATACAACTTACCAAGGTCACATTGCAAGTAGGCAGTGGAGGTCTTAACCAGGACATTTCTCCGCTGCTGATAGTGACAGAAATTACCATTTGGAGCACAGACTCTGCAGAAGCAGCCCACACACGGCTTTTTTCATGGCTGTTTTACACCTGGGATAACTGAGGCTTAGGCTAAGTAGTGAGTCCACTGTCACGCAACCAATAAGTCTTATGGTTGGGAATCTCCAGTCCCAAAGACCAAGATGGATTCATTACTTCATGCAACTTTGGATGTCCCTTTTGTTAAAGTAATATGCCTCTTAAAATGCGAATCCCCTTTATTACTTGGGTTTAGAGAAATGGCAGATTGCAGGAAGTCTGAACATGCATCTTGAGTAATCATGTGCCAAAGTCCTGCAGAAAGTCTGCACAGTCTCAAATTTACTTATTTAAAGAGACGTGTGAGGCTTGCCCTGCCTTTTTTAAAAAAATTAATAGTTTATTAAACCCAATATATCTAAAATGTTATTTCTTTTTTTTCTTTTTAAAATTTATTTATTATACTTTAAGTTCTGGGTACATGTGCAGATCATGCAGGTTTGTTATACAGGTTTACACGTGCCATGGTGGTGGTTTGCTGCATTCATTGCCCCGTCATCTACATTAGGTATTTCTCCTAATGCTATCCTTCCGCTATCCCCCAACCCACTGCTCTTCCTCCCCTAACCCCACCCGCTAGACCCTGGTGTGTGATGTTTTTAAGGTACTTCCCAAACAGGCACTCTCCCATGGAACCACACACACACACATCTTCAGTTACTCTATTCACATTATTTTTGTTTTATTGTCTTCAGAGCATTTAGCACTATTGACATTGTCTTGTCTATTCTTTACCAGACACAGTTTCATGAGAACAGAGGTTGTTGATTTTATTCACCTCTTTATCTCCAGTACCTAGGACAGTATATGGGATACAAATTGTACTCCAAAACTTTAATTGAATCAATGATTTTTCTTATTCTTTTTCTTATAAATATCAATAGCAACAATTTTTATTGACTGGTTTCCTGTGTTCCTTGCTTTGTGGCAAGTATATATTTTCTAAATTTATTTCTTACAATACAATTAGCTCATTGGTCTTATTTTCATATCTATTTTGCAGATGTGGAAAATAAGGCATACTAAGGTCACATTACTTGCATAATGACACAAACTTAGTAGTTAGGGGTCACAAGCCAATCTATGTCTTTTCATCTGCTGAGGCTATACTTTTACACCCAACACTCAACTCACCTGTGACTATAAAAAGTTCTGAACAGTTCTATCTTTTCATGGGTTGAACTTCCCAAGAAGTCATTTATGTGGTTTCATCACTAACTTTATAGACAAGATTTAAATTCAATGAACACTTACTGAATGTACTCATAGATTGTGTGGCAACCATCACCAGTTCTGCTTTACGTGGGCAGAAAAGGAAGTTCAAGTAAGTGATACTGGTATTGCTAGAAATTGGTAAGCCAGAATTTAAACCCAGGACTGTCGATTCCAAGTCTCTAGTTCAATCTGTAGTAAATGGTGAAGACTTCTCTACAAAAGTAAAATAGGATTACCAACCATGCATTTCCTAATCATTATTTTCAAACTGCTTGTAGAGAGGAAGCATTACATCATGATAAACATTGTGGTTCTTTTGTTAAGTGCTCTCTTGGGACAGATAATATGTGAACATAGATACTTGATCATTATGTAGTCCAAACCCACATGTGAGCTTATGTTCTCTGTTGTCAGAGATCTAACTCGCACAACGAGGTGTTCTGACTGATTTTATTATAGTTTTCCTTCTTTTTCTTCTCTTTCTTTTTCTTTTTTTTTGGACAGGACTCTTTCGCTCAGGCTGGAGTGCAGTGACTGAATCTCAGCTCACTACAACCTCCGCCTTCTAGGTTTCAAGTGATTCTCCTGCCTCAGCCTCCTGAGTAGCTGAGATTACAGGTACCTGCCACCATGCCTGGCTAATTTTTGTATTTTTAGTGGAGATGGGGTTTCCCCATGATGGCCAGGCTGGTCTTGAACTTCTGACCTCAAGTAATCTGGGCACTTTGGCCTCCCAAAGTGCTGGGATTACAGGCATGAGCCACTGTGCCTGGCCTAGTTTCTCCAAAAGTAGGTTTTACATTTTCTTTTCAATATCATGAAATGACAAGTGACAAATTTCAAGAGTGTTCATCGATTTTTCTTTCAGAATAAAGAATAATTTCAGGAGTAATTCAGAAATATCAAGGTAGATTTGTGCCTTTTTTAAAGTGCTTACATAGTTGCTAAGCTAATAAACATACATTTGGACTTCTTCCAACTGAGAGAGAGAGGCTGCAGTAGATAGATATTTATTATAATACTTCAACTATTTTAGAACAAGCACTTAAACCAACAGGCAAAGTCTAAAACCATCTAGAGATCTAAACTGGCCAAATAGAACATGGAGAAATGCATCTGTATTTCTTTAGGAATTGGGAAAGAAATAGAGGAATAAGAATCCAAGTTTTTAGCTAAAAAATATCAGTTGATATATATATATATATTTTTTTTTTTTTTTTTTGAGACGGAGTTTCACTCTTTTTACCCAGGCTGGGGTGCAATGACGCGATCTCGGCTCACTGCAACCTTCGCCCCCTGGGTTCAGGCAATTCTCCTGCCTCAGCTTCCTGAGTAGCAGGGATTACGGGCACGCGCCACCGTGCCCAGCTAATTTTTTGTATTTTTAGTAGAGACGGGGTTTCACCATGTTGACCAGAATGGTCTCGATCTCTTGACCTCATGATCCACCCACCTTGGCCTCCCAAAGTGCTGGGATTACAGGCTCCTGAGCCACCGCGCCCGGCTATCAGTTTATATTTCTTTAGGGTGACTAAAACTTTTCACTTTTCTAGCAAATAGTCTGATTCTAAAAAAGGAGATGGGCTGACAAAATGTAAAATGTGTTGCTTGGCCTACGTTGTTTCAGAGGTGATAGAGCCATTTATAGTTTCTAATAAAATGTAAAGGAAAATGCAATTTATTGTATCAATTCAACCGTAAAACAACAAAAGAACATTACTGCCCTATCAGCAACTATAGAAAGTGTGAGAAACTAAATATATAAGACCATATCCGAGCTAGAACATCAGTTACTTCCTTTTTTGAAAATCACATTAATGCCAAGTCTTTGGTGAATATGCAGAGAATGTTACCAATACTTTTATTAAAGATATTTGATGAACTCCAATTTTTTTTCTTCCCGACATTTGACCTATTAAGTGGCTTCTCTATCCATGATTGGGAAGTCCATTAGTTATGTCTAAATAAATATTTGGGTGCCACTAGGCCTCCATCCACAGTGTAATCAATTGATTGGTATGAGCAACAGCAAATAAACAAATTTAGAGGTCTTCCATGGGATTAGGGACCATTGTTCCTGACTGTCATTAGCCCCAGGTCCTTGAGTTCCAGTTGCTCTGGAAAGGCTGTCTGTTCCTTTGTGAGGCCCAGCACTGCTGTTTTTATGCATTAATGCATGCATAACTGAAACCTAATTTTATTTGTCCAGGACTTTTTTAAAGTCCATTTGCTTAGGACTATTAGAGTAAATAACTAAATGAGTCGTTCATTTAACTTAAAGTTTCGCTAGAAACTTTACATTCATTATCTAACTTCCTTCTGCCAACAACCTTGAGGGGAGGCATCAGCCCCACCTTATAGATAAGAAAGCTGAGGTTGAAAAGGTGAACAAATAACATCTGGCAGTGACAGGCATCCATGCTTGACTCCAAAGCTTTTATTCTTTCCATGTTCTTTTTTTTTTTTTTTTTTTTTTTGGAGATTGAGTCTTGCTTTGTCTCCCAGGCTGGAGTGCAGTGGCACCATCTCAGCTTACTGCAACCTCCGCCCTCCGCCTCCTGGGTTTAAGTAATTCTCCTGCCTCAGCCTCCTGAGTAACTGGGATTACAGGCACATACCACCATGCCTGGCTCATTTTTGCATTTTCAGTAGAGATGGGGTTTCACCACGTTGGCCAGGGTGGTCTCGAAGTCCTGGCCTCAGGTGATCCACCCGCCTTGGCCTCCCAAAGTTCTGGGATTACATACATGAACCACTATGCCCAGCCACCTATGTGCTGTCAAAAGCATGTGGTTTGTGTGTGTGTGTGTGTGTGTGTGTGTGTGTGTGTTTTTTTTTTTTTTCGGTTACCATAAGTAAAGTTTTATTGGAACACAGCCACACTAAGCCATTTACATATTATCCATGGTTATTTTCCCGCCACAGTGGCAGAAATGAGTAGTTGCCTAAGATATTTGCTGTCTGGTTCCTTACAGAAAACGTTTGCCAATCCTTGGTCTAGATGGTGAGGAATTTTAGTTCTGATATGTGTTAATTGATACATGATTTTGTTTTGAAGTTCAGCTTTTAACTTTAGGTTATTTTTTTTTCTACTTCTATTTTTTACTAATAAGTGTGTGTGTTTTTGAGACAGAGTCTCTCTCTCTCACCCAGGCTATGCAGCACAGTGGCACAACCTCAGTTCACTGCAACCTTTGCCTTCTGAGTTCAAGCGGTTCACCTGCCTCAGCCTCCTGAGTAGCTGGGATTACAGGCACTCACCGCCACACCTAATTTTTGTACTCTTGGTAGAGATGGGGTTTTGCCATGTTGGCCAGACTGGTCATGAACTCCCACCTTGGCCTCTGAAAGTGCTGAGATTATAGGCATAAGCCTCTGTGGTCTGGCACAATAGCACACATTTTTATGTTAACTCTGACAAGATAAAACTGTCCTAAATTTTATTCTTAAGTTTTCCAGAATTACATGTGCAGTTTTGTATTTTTATCTTACATGTTGTTTAGTGGTGTTTCTTCTGTTTAGTGTCTTCATCCCATCCTAGAGTTGAGAGTTTAGGGAAGCTTCTATTAGACATGTTCAAGAAAGGATTATTTGAAGTGCGACAATTTAGAGTAATGATCAAGAGGCCAGGCTTTCTGCTCTGGAAGACCTGGTCTGAGCCCTAGTTTCACTGCTTATATATTGGGTTACTTTAGACAAATTTCTCATTCTCCCTAAGTATGAATTTCCCATCTGAAAAACAGGAATAATGGCCATACCTATTGCTCATGGTTATTTATGCATTAATTCATTCAACAAATATATATTCATTTCTTATAATAACCCACATACTCAGTAATGAATTAATCAAGTTGGCTGCCCTGAAACACTTTATATTCTAGCAAGGAAAGACAGACTGAAAAAACAAATAAGTAAACCTGGTCTAGTAGTGGTAAGTGCTGTATAGACAAATAAAGCAAGGTAGAGAGAGGTGTGTGTAGAATGGTGGTAGTTGGAGCAGGATAATTCTTTATAAGGATAAGCTTCCATTTCAAAGTGACAGTTGAACAGAGACCTGCAATAAATGTTATTGAGAGAATTAAGAAAAAATGACACAGAAAACCAAACTTTGGTAGAATGCTTTGTAAGATGCCTGCTGTGGAGAGATGCAAGCCCTCACTGTGGGCTTATTTTAAGTGACTAGAATTCGAGCTCGTTAAGATGAAGGGATGCTTCTGTTTCATGTATTGCTCCATCACAAGCATGCACAATGTCCATTAGATTCTCAGTACAAATAAGCTGTAGCTCTTGGAGTCTCTGTCTATTTCCAGGTGGGGACAGTAGGAAGAGGGAGTCAGTAGATGGAGAGATGAAGCTGAGAGTTGAACAGGAATCTCTACAATAGTAGTCACCTACCCCACTCATCAAAATGTCATCAGAGGTCTAGACCAGATGGCTTTTGAGCATGGGCTTGACTATGGTTTCCCAAAGGCATGGTGCTTCAATAAGAAGTTTTCTTGACAGCAACTGTGAAATCTGCAAACAATAGCACAGGTTATAGCTTGAGATTTGAAGACAATTCAGGGATTCCCTACTAATCCAGTGAGGGCACATGGAGGGAAATACGTAACAGGACATTTAGCCTGCATGAGCTACCCATCCTGCTGCAACTCACACATTCCATTCTGATTTGCTGTTGGCTTACTGGAAATAACCTAGGCATATTTTTTTAGAGACCAGGAAGAATTCTCTTGTCTTTTATTCATTCATTTAACTAATACTGTCCTCAGCTCCTGGTTCCAAACTCTGCCTGAGCCATGAGATCTGAAACCTCATGCTATTTAAACATGGTATCTGCCATGAGGTCTGTGTTGTTTTACTTGGTGATACCCAATAGAGGTGATTGCCTCTAAAATAACCCAAAGATAGCCAGCACTTAGTGTACCCAGAGATTGTCTGACAAAGCTGAATGATTTATAAAGCAGTCTCTTAAGTGAATTTGCTCCTGATTTACTTAGTGAACATTTTTTTCCCCTAAGATCTCAGATAGTGTGAAAAACCTTTGCAGATTATGCATGAGGAGTCTCACTACACTTTACTCTGCCCTGCTTAATTGCAGATCTTGGAAACACTCACTCAAAGATGTCAGATATTTGACTAAACTTCAAATTCACTTTTGCTAAATTGCAAACATCCTTGAAAAACTGATAAACA